>NC_133753.1:24841159-25144190 GCF_036562045.2 Rhinolophus sinicus | reverse complement strand
TTCCAATTTTTCTACATCCTCACTAATACTTTTTATTCCTGGTTTTTTGATAGTAGTCATCCCAATGGGTGTAAGAATGGTGTCTCATTGTACTTTTGATGTGCATTTCTCTAATGATTAGTGCTGTTGAGCATCTTCTCATATGCTTATTGGCCATTTGTATGTCCTCTTTGGAGAAATGTCTGTTCAAGTCCTTTGCTCATTTTAAAATCAGGTTGTTTTGTTGTTGTTTTTGTTGTTGTTGTTGTTGAGTGGTAGAAGTTCTTTATATATTCTGAATACTAACCCCTTATCAGATATATGATTTGCACATATTTTCTCCCATTCTGTGGTTGCCTTTTCACTCTGTTGATTGCTTCTTTGATGCACAGAGATTTTAAAGTTTGATGTAGTCCCATTTGTCTATTTTTGCTTTTATTCTTTAATTTGTCATAGCAGTAGTTTGTAATTTTCAGTGAATAGGTATATTTGGGGATCCTCAAGATTATGCTCAGGTTCAATGATTAGCTAGGACTCACAGAACTCAGAAAAGGTGTTATACTCACTGTTCTATTTTACTTATAGTGAAAGGATACAGATTAAAATTAGCAACAGAGATAGGCACATCGAGCAAGGTCTAGGAGACACCAGGCACAAGCTTCTAGTTGTCCTCTCAGTGGAGTCGTGGGGACAGTGCTGAATCCTCCCAGGAACAGTGTGTGACAGCATGCGCGGAGTATTGCCCGTCAGGGAAGTGCATTTGAGCCTTGATGTCCAGGTGTTTTATTGGGGGTTGGTCGCATAGACATGGCTGACCGACCGTAGTTCTCTAGCCCCTCCCAAATTCAAGCAGATTCTATGTGGCCCAAAACCCCCACCACAGAGCCCATTGTTAGCAATGTGGCCCAAGCCCTCATGCAGACAGAAACACTCTTAATAAGCAGGATATTCCAAGGACTTAGAGATTATCTCCCAGGAACCGGGCCAAATCTTTCTTTGGCATGTGCAGGGTTTGGACACTCCTGACCTGCTGAATTAATTCTCTGTTGTACATCCTTCAGCTCAAATGTCACTTCCTCAGAAAGATATTCTCTGGCCACATTATCTAAAAGTAGTTCCATCCCTTGTATTCTTTATCACATCACCCTGCTATTCCACTCTGTAATTACGTGATTATCTGCCTCCCTCTGCTTGAAATCAATTCATGCGAGCAGAAGCCTTACCTGTCTTGTTGACTGCTGTATCCCTCTCACCTAGTACACAGCTGGCATTCACTGTTTTTTAATTAATTAGTAAGCAGAGTAGTAATTATGCCTACAAACTTTTTTAAAAAAGTACCATAAGCCAGATAGAAAAATGGCAAAGGAGTGAATACTTAGTTCATAGAAAAAAATGCTCCTCTTTCCTAGTAATAAGAGAAATAGAAGTTAAAATTACATTGAGATCCCATATTTCACCTATCAGATTGGTAGAAATCCAAGCTTTTCATAGCTTACTGTGTTGATAAGGGCTTGTTGAAATAGGCAGTCTCCTATGTTACAGAATCTTTTTAAAGTGGTACAACCCATAGGGAGGGTGATTTGGCAGTTATACTTTGCATATGTACTTTGACCCAGCAGTTTTACTTCGGGGAATTTCTCCTACAAATAGGCCCCCACATGTGTGAAATAACTTATAGGGGGCATTCATCGCCGCAGTGTTTATAATGACAAACAGTTCAAAGCGAGTTAAATGTCCATCATTAGGGGATTGGCCTAATAAATTATGATATATTCATACACTGGCTTTGTAACTGGTTAAAAATATATGTTTTTAAAGAATAGGGATGTTCTTTGGGTACTGATGTGTAAAATAAATCTCTGATACATAGTTAAACAAGTGCAGGACAATGCATTTATTGTGCTACTACCATTTGTGTGATGGGACAATGAGAATATATATTTGTATTTGCTTGTATGTACACAAAGAAACTTTGATAGGATTTGCAGAGAACAATGATGGTGTTAACCTGGGAGATTTGGAAACTAAGTAGTTTAGTGGGAGACTTTTTACTGTATACCTTTTGATAACTTTTGTATACAATAAATAAATAAATTGTACTTAGAAAAAAACAACAACGTATAGTCAGTTTTAAAAATAGAATCCAAAGTACTGTAAAGAAGGGTGTGTATATTAAACTGTGCTCAACTATCCCATATCAGCTTCGAGGGTGGGGCAGGGTGGGGTTGGCTAATGTTCATTATAAACCAGAACATCCAGTTGAGCATATTCTGATTGCCTCTTTCATGCTAGGCTTAACCCAATTAAACTGTTAATGTAGCCCAATAGGACAGCAGTGGTGCCATAGAAAGAACAGGTTTTGAAGCAAGAGACCTGAATTTGATCCTGCCTCTGCTGTTTTCTGGCTAAAATTTTGGACAAGTTGCTTTAGTGTACATCTACCAAAACCTCTCAACACATGAAAAGACGAAATGAGATAATGTGAGAGTGCTTTGTAAATGATTAACTACTGTGTAGAGAGAGCTATTATTACTTGTATTTTAGTTTATTTTGAACGTTAGTCAGCCCATCAAGTTGGTCATAATTGTATGGCTGAGTCACAAACATAACATTCTTAGTATATGGCTGTCACCTCCTCCTAAGAAAATAGAAGGATGAATTCCCTCAGCTGTCCTCCTCAGCTCTCTATCACCCTATGTCTCTGTTCTGTAGATCCCACCTTCTTCATAACCATTTCTTCCCTACTGGACTTGGGCCACTCTAGAGACTTGTGTTCAGCAAAGATTATTTTGCTCCGTGAGTGGTGTGTATGTTGCAACCTTTTGTGCTTTGGAATAGTTTCCTTTCCTTTCCTCATAGGGTTTCAGTCTTCATAAATAATTTCTCTATGAAGCCAGTTACTTCCTGACTAAAGTAGAGGATGCCTAGTCCTTTGTAAGGCAGCTCTTCTCTCTTTTTCTGTTCCCCTCCGTGTATCCGCCCCCCCCCCCATTAGTTATCATCCCTCTGTCTGGTATTGTCAATCTCTTCCTCTAATCCTGCTTCTGTACTTTGACCTGATAAGTATGCTCAAGGCTTTGACATCCCTAAAATAACTTTTTCAATTTGAATCCCTTCTGTTGTCATATCATTTTTTTCTTCAAGGAATGATTGCTTTTAATTTCTCAATTTCTGTCCATTCCTCAGTCCATTATGATTTATGATCTGCTTCCCTCTTAACTGTTTTACTTGTGTGAAGAAGTTGGTGAACTTCCCAGTGCCAAATTCAGTGGCATTTCAGCTCTCATTGTGCCTGACTGTTGATGACACCTTTTTGACATGTGCTTCTCCTTTGGCTTCTGTGACATATTGATTCCTGGGGTTTCTTTCCTCTCCCCTGTTCTTTCTCTAACTTAATCTCTTTTGGTGGGTTTTCTCCTCTCCCCTGCTGCTTAAGTTTAGGGGTCATTCACATTCTCACCTTGGTCATAATCTCCCTTTGTATTTTTCTTTCCACAGCTGTTGTAGTACATTAATGACCAGCAAATTCATACTGTTCCTTCTTCCCATTTATACTCTCTCCCTGAGATTTCGTTCTTTTCAGAAGCTATAGAAACTAATGACTTCCCCCAACTCTCTTCTGAGCTTGAAATTCTTATTAACTGCCTTTGGCCTTTCCTGCCTGGTAGCAGGTACTTCAGATCCACCGTCTCCCTTACATAAATCTCTCTCCTCCTCCCGCCTGCGTATCCCCTTGTGAGCCGTCTCCAGCAATGTCATCATCAGCGTCCTAGTCTCTTACACTAGGAACCTCTAGAGTCATCCTTGACTCCTTCCTGACCATTCACATATAATTTGCCACAAAGCCCTATCAATTCTGCTTCTGAAATATCTGTCTTCTACATCTATTTTCCATCACCCTCAGTCAGACTTCTTAAAAATGAAACATAACCTGATGTGTCACATCCTCAACCTTGACAATTTTTATGACTTTCTAATGCCTGTAAGACAAAGTCTAAAGTCCGTTTCACGGCAAACAAGGTTCTTTACAACCTGTTCCTAACCTTTTCTGCCACCAGCCCTGACAAACCCTTTTCTCCAGCCACCTCATGCGTACTCCCTGGTTTTCTGCATAGGCCTTGCACTTCACTTTCACACCTCTGTGCCACGACTCATGGTGTCTCTGCCTGAAGCCCGTTCACCTTCTACTCATTCTTGAAGGTTCTACTTAAGAATCGTATCTTTTATGTTGCCTTTCTTGACCACACAGAATTACAGTCCTGTAGCACTTGAGAATGATCTCGAATATAATATTCTATATTAAACCTAACATCAACTTCTTAAGGGCAGCATCAAGATCTTACTAATTTCAGTACTGCCACAGAAGAGTACTTGCAATATAGAATATTGATAATTACCTGTGGGATGAATATATTGAAAGCAAAGTTAAAGAGAACTCAGCCCACACAGAGTCTGCAGAGCTCCCATGTTTTCTTGTGAACAGCAGATTGAGGTGGTTAAGAACTTGATTTCTGCAGTCAGGGATAGCTGGGTTCAAACCTGCTTTGTCACACTTACTAGCTATGGCTGTTTCCTTACATGTGAAGTGGTGACGATGGGGTGGCTCTGTGTAAATGTAAAGCATACATCAACCCCTGGCACAGTATAAAAATGTTAGGCTATTATTAAGTGTGTAATGTATTTTTAATGAATAATAGTAATACTCTATAGTAATAGTTATACTCTGTAGTCAAAGATGAGGTACAGGAGTGTCATGTTCTCCCAATTCTCCTAAGAATCCTTTCTTAACCAAGTTGATTACATCTTACCAGCAACAGTGACTATCAGTCTACTTTTCTCTCCTGTTCTATTACTGTGTTTCCCCCGAAAATAAGCCCCAGTTAAGATCGTCAGCCAGCCAGACGCATTTAGTACGTTATGATAATGCTCCAGAAGAAGATGACATGACTGTATTTGAATAAATGTAGATTGTTGTACATGAAAAAATAAGACATCCCCTGAAAATACACTCTAATGGGTCTTTTGGAGCAAAAATTAATATAAGACCTGGTCTTATTCGGGGAAACATGGTATCTGTGAGGAGGAGGAGTGCCTGTTCTTTTTCCTTTATTATTTTCATTGTTGTTCGTTTTCTTGGGATTCATTCTACCCTTTACAAAAACTGAGTTTTAGATATGAACAGAGATACCAAAAAGGATATTGAATTTGAAGAATAGGAAAGGATAAACCCAAGATAAGGATAAGGTAATAAAAGGGTGTCTGGATTAAGAGTCTGAGAAAAGTCGAATCTAAGAAAGGTTCTCATTTCGTTCTGTCATTCATCAAGTATTATTGTCCCCTTACTCTATACAGGGCACAATGGGGCAGGGATATCAGAGTTGTTTTAGGCCTAGTTTCTCTCTGTAAAGATATTTTTTTAATTGAATACTTCTTTGAGCTAATTGTAGGTTTACATGACAGTTGTAAGAAATAATACAGAGAGATCCCCTTGTGCATCACTAAAAGGATTTTAAGTCCTTTTAATAGTGGAGGTGATATAGCTCCTTGTATAACTGGTAACTGGTATAAAGCCACAAGTAGAAAGCACTTCATGAATTTGGTAAGGTTACTCTGCTTGTCACTGCAGCAAATAAAGGTTTCATGCAGGTATCAATTTTAAACCAAACCTCAGAGAATGTGTATACTATATTCAGTTGGGAATGGGAAAAGAATGCAGTAAGCTGAGCCCCAGGTGAAAGGGAGGACCTGGGTTCCTTCAGTGAGCAGTGGTAAATAAGCTAGACTTCTTAACTGTGCACTTCTTGTAAGTGGGTTCTTTCTTGCATCAGGTTTTTAGAAGATAAGTAATGGTGAGCCTGTTAATCTCAGGTCCAGCTGTTACATTTCTGGTTTTGATATAGAACACCTTGATTCTCCTGAGGGTCTGACTTAATGAAAATTTCACTTGTACTTTTAGAATGACAGTAGAGAACGGCATGAGCACAGCAGCGAAAGGAGGCGGCGCGGCAATCCTGAGCCCGTGTCTAATGGAGGACCCCAGGGTGACGCACTGCAGGCAGTGGAACAGGATGATGAAGAAGATGAGGAACTGACTCTGAAATATGGCGCCAAGCACGTGATCATGCTCTTTGTCCCCGTGACTCTCTGTATGGTGGTGGTGGTGGCCACCATCAAATCAGTCAGCTTTTACACCCGGAAGGATGGGCAGCTGTACGTATGAGTGTTTTGTTTTATGATTCTCAAGACCAGTGTAGCTTTTCTTCACAGCATGTCATCTCCAGCTTGAAGGCCTCTGAACTGAAGGGGCACGAAGGCTAGAGAGTTCTTCACTCAGAAGGAGTTGAGAGAGTGAGGAGTTATTTGTTACTTGATGCTTTAAGTAGAGAAAATGAAAGCCACAGAACTAGATTTCCTGTATGGTGTCACTAAGGGCTGAATTTATTTGAATTCAGCGGGTAAAGAGTTGAATAGTAATCTTTCCCACTTCACAGCCATTGCGCCCATTGTTCTTTGCCTGGAACATCCTTTTCTAACTTAAGTGGATTAATTCCTATTATCCTACTCACTTTGTCTTAAATGTTAAGTCCAAAGATAACTTCCCTGATCCTGCTAACAAAAATAGGTACTTTCTGGTATTCTGTCTCATACCATCCTGTTCTTTTTCACGTGTAGCAATATGCAAATATATATATATTTATTTACATTATTTGTTCAGTACCTGGTTTCCTTCTATACTGTAAGTTCCATCAGGCCACTTTGTTTCCAGGGCAAGGTATGTAATAAATGCTCAGTGAAAAAAAAACAGTTGTTAATTGAAAGGCTGAAGAATTAATGCTAGCTGGCGCTCTTGGAGAACTGTCATGTATATTCTCTGGCACTGTTGGTGCCAGTCCTTTGCGTCCAAGAAAAATGCTTTGATTCATATGTCACCTAGTTCTGTCTCTAGGATTCTCATGGGGCTCAACTTTTAAGTGGATTTTAGAATTTGAAATTGGCAAGTGTCTGAAAAACTGTGGGGTGCTGAATGCAAGCTTTTAATCTTTAGGAGAAAGGCTAAGACAGTGAGTAAAGGTCAGGAGTTAGAGACAATAGCCAAAAGAGATTGAGGAATATTCTCTGTAGGAGTTAGAGTTAGGTTTGGCTACATATTATAGAACAAGGGTTAGCAAGCTGTAACCCACAGGTCAGATCTGCCTGTCATCTGTTTTTGTAGCTAAAGTTTTATTGGAACACAACCATGTCCATGCAGTTTATATTGTCTATGCCTGCTTTTATAATGGCAGAGTTGCCATTATATGACTCAGAAAGCTTAAAATATTTACTCTCTAGTCCTTTACAGAAAGTTTGCTGACCCCGTTATAGAAAATCAAAACAACTGGTTTACATGATAAAGATATTTTATTTCTCTCCCACGGTGTGCAGAGGTAGTCAGTCCACATTGGTGTAGTGGCTTCACATTCATCAGGGACTCAGGCTCCTCCTCTCCTCTTTCACTGCTACACTCTACGTTATTCCAGGGTCTGTACTCTAGTTTATTGTGGGTGCTGGAGCCCCAGCCTTCATTCAGACAGCAGGAAGGCGTGGCGGAGAACAGGACATAAGATATCTCTCAGCAGAATTAACTCCTTTCTTAGAAGTTCTACACAACACATCTACTTATAACTCATTGGCCATTACTTAGTCTCATGGCCACACCGGACTATATATAGAGTCAGAAACAGTCTTTTAGCTAGGAACATTGGCACCTAGAGTAAAAGTGTTTTTATGTGAATGAGAAAGAAGGGGAAGATGGACATACGGCATTATTTCAAGACAACTCCAGTTGCAGTCACCCTAAAGATGAAAGATAATAATTATAAGCCATATTACCTTCCTCTGACAACCACTTGTAGCCTGGGTAGTTTACGTGGCAGAATCCGGTTCTTCTGCAAATCACTAATAAGCTGTGGAGAAGGAACATTTGAGGAGGTAATTATTTCAGTATATAGTGCCCACTGCATGAAGCCAGTGTCTGGCTACAAGGAAGTCCACCTCTCCATGTTTTAGATGTCTCTTTTTATTTCGAAGCACTTACTTTAGAGGCTAGCTATTTTTCTTAGGGTAAAAATTCTTGGCTGGATTGATGAAATGGAAAAAAGTAACATATCAGTTGAATCAAGGCAACAAACCTTGGGTTGAAGAGGGTATGTGGTTTGGGATAACACTCACCTGGGGCTTTTGTGTTTTGTTTTACTGTAGAATCTATACTCCATTCACAGAAGACACAGAGACTGTGGGCCAGAGAGCCCTGCACTCCATTCTGAATGCTGCTATCATGATCAGCGTCATTGTTGTCATGACTATTCTCCTGGTGGCTCTATATAAATACAGATGCTACAAGGTGAGCACAGAGACAGAGCTTTGCTTTTCACCATGTTCTTTTTATGATTGGATTTTCCTGTCACATGCCTTAATTGGTCTAGTAAAGAAAAAGATCTTATATTCTTGAACTAAGTTATTTTTTAGTTTTTTCCCCTGTCATTGTAGAACATTTGAAAAATACAAAAAGGCATACATAGAAACAAATGTTTGCATATTATACCACAATCTAAATGGTTTTAACATTTTGATTTGTGATATATACATACATATATATACATATATATATGTATGTATATATACATATATACCAAAGGGATATATCCTAAGACCTTTGGTGTTTCCTCATTCACAAATAGCATAATATAATATATTTTCCCCATAAAATAACATATAACTTAAAAAAAATCATATTGAGGCAGCCGGATGGCTCAGGTGGTTAGAGAGTGAGCTCTCAACAACTAGGTTGCTGGTTCAATTCCCACATGGGATGGTGGGCTGTACCCCCTGCAACTGAAGATTAAAAATGGCAACTGGACTTAGAGTGGAGCTGCGCCCTCCACAACTAGATTGAAGGACAATGACTTGGAGCTGATGGGCCCTGGAGAAACACACTGTTCCCCAATCAAATTAAAAAAAAATCATTATATTTTCATACTTGAGCACAGAACAGTCAAGCCACCTTCAGATGCTGATTTAAACTTGTTGGTGACTGGCTATATTCCCACTTCCAAATTGGTAACCATCCATCATTCCCTCACTACCTCTCTTGCAGTAGCACTGATTCTTTCTTTGGGAAACAAGGGCAGGGGAGGTTGTGTAGGAAAGACACAGACCTAACTTTCCTAGCCTCTGCTTCCCTAGCTCACACTCTAGCTAAATGACTCACTTCTGAATTTCAGCCACCAGGCACATGTTCCAGATTCATGCCTCAAAAAAATGACAAATTATTAACAGTCATGAACCTTTAGCGTCATTCTCAAATAAATACTAACTTTCCAAATATTGAAGTCTACTGTATTTCCCCTTAGTATTTATTTGTGTATATTTTTTAACATAATTAAAAAGCTTAATCAGTATGTGTCCTTTCTTTACTTTAACTTTGGCATAAGCAATTTTCCATATTATAAATTCTTAGAAAATACATCTTAACAGCTACATAATATTTAACTCAATGGGTGTATTGTAATTTACTTCCCCTAATTTCCCTCATTTGGACATTTAAGTTGTTTCCAGTTTTTCACTATTCTAAAAACAATGAATGTCTTTATGCATAGAGCTTTTTCATTTTTTCAGATTATTTTCTTAGGGTAAAATCCTAGACAGAATTTATTGGGCAGATTATTTACATATTTTTAACTGTCTTGGTACGCTAAATTCCCTTTTCGAAATGGTAGTATCAATTTGTACTTAACACTAGTAGTGAATGAACCATCTGTCTTACCTTACCTTTACCAGCATTGAATTTAAAAAATTTTAAAAATCTGTGCTAATTTTTATAGGCAAAACAAAATGTCTTAATTTGCATTTAGTTGATTACTAGTAAGATTGGATACCTTTTCAATGTTCACAAACTCTAAAATTATACAAGGTTTAACCTTGTTTGTTGAACGTTTGGGTGTGTAGAAGTGTTAGCCTAGGTGATGAGCGTCTGTAGTCTGACGTTAGCGTATGGAGAAGGTAGAAGAGGAAATGTGTGTATGATGATGACCAGAAGTCATCAGAAGGCCAAAGAGCAAGCGATATAAACCCACGCTGGAAAGCATTCTCCCACTGTTCAAATGTGCTCATGTCTTAAGTACTTTTCTTGATCCCTTTTTTCACCATCTGTATTGTCTGCATGTAAATGTTTACTTGCCAGTCACAGTTTTCTGCTTTATTGGACTCACTTTGTGACTTTTATCTAGACTATATGCAACTTTTGTTCTTCACATTTTATTGGGCGTGATTGGGGTCACATCCACACCTGTGCATCCTGGGGATGGTCCCCCAAGTTCCTAACAGCTTTAAGAGGTTTCTTTCTTGAGTTTCTTCCTTTCTGTAGTCTCCCAGATACTTTCTGGTTTTTGGCCTTCCCCGTTTCCTTCCTTCAGCCAGAAAGCTGGGCTTTATTTTCCTGGTGTCAGAGCCAACAGGTGGGAGGACAGAGAAATATAGCAAGGGCCATTTGCCTCACTGTCTGGGAACTACAGCTCCTCCAATCAAATGGGAAGAGCTTCTCCTCCTCCTAAATGTTAGGCTCCTGCCGCCCACATTGCCACCACCACTGAATTGTTTGGGGCTGGATGTGAAAGAATGGAGACAATGGAAAAACCAGAAAATAGGATTTTTCATTCTATTTTGGTGTTAGGAAACCTCTTTCCTGTTCCTCTGGCCAGAACTGGAGGGTTTTTCCTGCTGCTTTCACTGTCTTGCTTAAAGACCACTCTGGTTGTGTTGAGTACTGGTGGGGAGGGTAGTACCGGAGGGAAAAAACGTGGTAAACTCACTGTTGGTCCCCTGGTACTTTTCATTCCCCAGTTCACTTGCCTCTCTTTACTTTTCAGATCCTCAGCTAGCAGCTGCATGCATTCTATCCAGGTTTTATAGCTGCATTCGGTGGGAGAAACAGGATGGGATGTGCTTTTACTCCTTGTTAACTAGCACCTATTTTGATATATTTTTGGTCAGTTTTGTGTATCTTTTAGTTGTGCTTCATTTTATATTGTCTGAAAAGTTTATATTCAACCAGATTTCCACATTTACTCGTTCATTTATGTTGTTTTGCGTTTTTAAGGTTCAAGTCTTAGCAAGCACAGGCCAAAGTAAAAAACAAGTTGTTTACTTTGACTTCTAGTATAAAGTAAAAGCTTTTGAGTCAGAAATTCAGAAACTTGCCAGAACCTGTTTGCAAATGATCCCTGGGGATTTGTTATGTCAGTGGTTAGTTGTGCAATGCCTATAAGAAGCACAAGAAGCTAAAAGACCAAACAAACCTTAAAAAGTGTCAGCCGAGTGTAAATGAATCAGGAGGCTTTGGCTAGAAATAAATGGTAAAGACCTATTTAAGGGTCTTAGGGTTTGTAGACTGGACACATAATTAGGCCATATGCTGAGTGTTACAAAGAAGGAAAAAAAGCTGAGGGTTCTTATTAAAAAAAAAAAAAATTCTTGAGAAGAATCCGTTCTGCTGTCTTAGCCTCTGTATTGGTCCTAGATGGTAATCCTCTAGACGACCAGTGGTCTGGATAATGGGTGTCAGACGGTCTGGATACGTAAACATTCTTTCCTTAGTCTTTCAGGAGGTAATCAGAGGATTATATGGAGGTTTGATGTATATCCAGGTATTAAAACAGGACTGGAAATTTAAATTTAAGTTCCCAGTCTAGTTAAAACAAGAACAGAACCATTTCCTCATGCCTCAACATACTTGATTTTAGTAATTTAGCAGCTTGACTATAGTGACTCCATATCTTGATTTCTCAAAAGGTAGAAAACGGAAAAGGCAATTGTTATTATTTGTTGTAGATGGAACTATATAGCTTATTTAAGTCACATGCCTTCTGGCCTGGATAGTTCAGAGTTTAGAGGAAACACTTGCTGTTCTGTACTGAAACAGGGCTCTTTTCATTGAGAGCATTTAGCACAGGAAAGATAAGTAGGGATTTTTGCAAGATGAGAAAGACCTGTTTTACAATCTGATGTTCTAGAAAAAAGGGGAGATGCTATTAAGTCATCATCAGAAGAGACTTTGAATTCAGGCCATAACTCAGAAAATGATAACACAAATCACCAACTTAAATAGGAAAACTGTTTACAACCATTACTGTAGGCAAAGGGCAAATATTATAAAGATCACTTACAGATCATTAAGAAAATTATGAACATCCCAATAAATTTTAAAAATTCCAAGCAGAAAAATTACGAAGGAAATATAGCTGGCCAGTAGAAAAATATTTGATGGCACGAAAATATCTGTAATAAAAAATTAAGTTTTAAAAAAGCAGAATGTATTATAACTTGATTCTAATTTTGTTAAAAGGTCTTTACACATGCCTACATAGGCAGACAGAAAACATACCTGAAAAGAAAATGTTAATATTAACTTTGGTTGTCATTGCTCAGTGGGAATTGTTTTCTTCTAGTGTTTCTCTATTTTCTCAATGTTATATGCATGTTACTTTGGTATTCAGAAAAATGCTGTTTTTTTTTTAAATAAACAATATCCCCATGTTCCCTTGCTGAAAAAACAAGGTAAAAAGCATATCTCAAGAAAGATGAGAATTTCTAGTATGTAATATTTGCTCTGGCCTTTAATATGGAGCTTAATATGGAAAACCAGTACACATCTTAATCTTTAAAGCATTTCTGTCTTGTAATATTTTATATGCTTTTTAGTTTTGTAAGTTGGATTATTTCTAAAGCTGAGACCTATGAGCTTGATGAGGTGGGATGCAGGTGGGGAGATTTCTTTCTGCTTAAGCTATATTGTTGTGTTTTTTTTACAGAAGAAAGAGAGTAAGGGCTCCCTTTAGAATATTTTGCTGAAGTTGAAGTATTTAGAGGGAAATATACAGGTGTCTTCAGTTTACTGTGATATGTATTAAAAATAAGATGGACTAATGGATAGAGATGGATAGAAATGTTGCAAAGCAAGTATAGCAAAATGTGAATGGTGGAATTTAGGTGGTATATGGATGTTCACTGCAAAAATCGTTAAACTTTGCTGTGTATTTGAAAAGTTTTATAATAAAACATTGGAAAATTTTTGTGGAAGAACAGAAACTGAATTTAATAAAAATTTATAAAGAGAGTCAGTGAAAATTTTAAATAAATCTTTTTTGTTTTTCAAAGGAATTAACAATCACAAATAACCTTGGGTGATCAAAACAGAACCACAAGAGAAAATTAACATAGATTCTAATCACAACTAGACTTTGATAGCTTAGATCCTGATTATTGAAACAACTGGATCTGGTAGTGCTGGTGGAAGATTTAGAAAAAAAATGAAGACGAAATAATATTCTTGATTTGGAGGTTTTATTTTCTCTCCTTTCATCACAGTTTGATTTGATCTGTTCTGGGTAAGAGATATATTTGGAAACATTGGTTTTGGAGCTTTTTCTGTCATTAAACAATAAAGTTCACTGAAAGATTAAAGAAAAAAAAAAAGATTAAAGCAAATTATGGGTGTTTCCATCTCGAAATATTTTCACTCTTGGTTAGAAATTACTTGACACTTTATTGTACTTTTCCTGTTTTTAAAAACCCCATACTTTTTGGGTTGTATAGTATTTTCCTAAATATACCCATAACATAAAATTTCCATTTAAAGTGTTCATCTTGTATAATAGATTACAAAAACGAATTCTAATTCTATCTCTTCACATTAATAAGCTGTACATGAGTAATAGAGAGTAATATTTATATAGTGTTGTATGAATTCTGCATAATGATGGACTGAATTCTAAGTGTTTCAAATAATTCATAATAGTAATACTTATGAATGACGTAAAATGTAGAAAGCATTGCAATACTTATTGAAACTTCAGATTCTGAATATTCTTTTGTTAAATGGTTATATAGTTTAGAAGGCTTATTTTCTTTGTACAGTTAATGTATGCATACACAGGTTACCTAACTAAATACCTGATTTTCAATTTTATTTATCAAGTATTTATTTATTTATTGTTTATGTTAGAAATATTACATAATTCCTCCACTGAAAATATTGCTACTTTAAAGTTTAAAATGTCAACTGTTGACTCTATTGATAATTCGATATTTTAGAATGCATTCTTTTCTTTTTAAAATTTCACCTATTTCTAAAGGAACGAGGGTCTATATATGTCTTGCTGAAATTTCTATTTACTATTATGAGTTGATCAGCCCCAAAGAGTTCTAGTATAAGAATTCACTGAACCCAAAGCCATTTGTGTTCTGCCATTTGAAAAGCATAACATATACAGAAATAGTATACTATTTTTGAAGTCCCAAATTTGCACTTCTTTAGGGCTTTGCGATCTGTTAATTATATTGAAATTCTTTCTTTTCTAGGTTATCCATGCTTGGCTTATTATTTCATCGCTATTGTTGCTATTCTTTTTCTCATTCATTTATTTGGGGTAAGTGTGAAATATTTGGTCTACGTTTCAGAAATTAACAATGTTTAGGCTCTCTGTCATTTAAAGCTGTGTCTTTTATCGATGAACTACTCTTAAATTATAATTGTTTCCATATATAGATCATACTTGCTATATATAAGACGAGTTAATATTATCGATATTCTTCTGTTGATCCTTACTTATAAATAAGTAGAACTGAAAGAACTGAAAACTACAGTCAATTCTAAGTCTTTTTTAGTGAAGAACTTAATTCTTTCAGTGAAGAAGTTTTTGTATTCTTTACTTCCAGTAGAAATCTATGAATCAGAATGTTAAGAAAGGATTTCAAGAAAGTATATAAATATGATTTAATTAATTTTCAAACCCTTATATTGTTTCATCAGTGAGTTATTTTTTTCCAAAGGAAATGTTACATGAAAATTTTACACATAAAATAGAAAAAAATAGAGCTGCTCTGTTGAAGAGAATAGAGAGGCTCAGAGATTTGCAAATCTGGCCTTTCTCTCAGCACCAGTGGTAGATATAACGTTTGTAGACCATTATTAGCACTAGCTCTTAAATGAGGAACAGAAGCAATAAAACTAATAAATAAATTGATGAATTTGGTAGAGCCAGTAAGAAAAAACGATAGACAAAAGAAACAAATATGAGAATCTATATGAAATGGATGATTTTCTAGAAAAAATTATCAAAACTGATCACTGATGCAATAGAAAATCTAAATATAGCAAAGAAAAAACTACAGAAGATTGTTGAAGAAGTTCTCATCCTACTTCCACCAATAACAACAGTACATCATTTTATAAAGCCAGCATCACATTGATACTAAAACCCTCTAAATTACCAAGAAAAAGGAAACTAGACCAATCCTATTTATTGATATCGAAAGAATAACTAAGTATTAACAAATAGGATTCAGCAACACATCGAGGAAATAATACCTTATGACAAAATGGGGTTTGCTGAATGGAAGACTGGTTCATTACTAGCAAATTTCAATATAAGTTACCATGTTACTAAGTCATCATCTCTGTACATGCTGAAAGGCATTTGATAAAATTTAACACCTGTTCTTGATGAAATTCTGTAATAAAACAAATGGATAGTTCCTTTTTTAACATGGTAAAATGAATAAATCTCTTCTAAAAGTCAGTATCATCTTCATATGGAAATTCTAGAAGCATGCCTATTATGTCTAACAAGATGAGGATTTTCTTTATCAATATTGTCATCTGACATTGCTCTGGAGGGAATAGAGCACAATTAAATGAGAGAAAGACATACGAGCTGTACGATTTGGAAAAGCAGGTTAAATTACCAATATTTGGAGTTAAAATGATTGTGTACTTAGTTTCAGAACTCACCAAAAGGCAATTAGAATCACTAAGTAAACTTGGCAAGGCATCTGAATACAAAATTAGTTCAGTAGCATTCATGAAGACACTAGTTAGAGAACATAATGAAAGGAAAAAAATCACATTTATGATAGCAGCAAAAAAGACAAAAATATCTAGGATTAATCAAGAATTGTGCAAGATTTATTAAGAAATTTTTAAATGCTTCTGAAGGGCTTAGAAGACTTAAATAGAAAGCTATACCAGTTTTCATAGGAAGACTTAGTATCATAAAGATGTCAGTTCTCTCTAAGTGTATTGTAAAAATTAATATAAGCTCAACAAAAATATGAACAATTTATTTTTGATCTGGACAAGATAATTCTAAGTTTATTTGGAAAAATTAATAAGTGAAGTTACTCCAAAGAATTCTGAAAAAGAAGAAAAATGAAGGGATACTAGTCCTACCTGATTTGAAAATATAATAAACCTACAATAATTAAAATAGGACACCTGCACCATGAATAGGTGATCAGTAGAAAAGCTCAAATATATAATGGAATTTAAGATAAAGTATAGAATCAGTAGGCTATAGATGGATTATGTATTTATAGTAATTGGTGTTGGGATAATCAGGTTGCAAGGAAATGAACAAGCACACATTGGTTTATAACTTTTAAGAGCAATTTGGCATATTATTAAAATTTTAAGTGCATATGTCCTCAACCTAATAATTTGTAGGAACAATCATTGTAGCATTGTTTCTAATATCAAAAGAATGGATGGAATCACTCTAAATGTCCATCAACAGAAAACTGGTTAAATAAATTAGGGTACATTTATTGAGTAAAGCCATTAAAAAGAAAGAGGCAGCTCTGATATACTAATGTGGAAAGATCTCTGTGAGTATTGTTAAGAGAAAAAAGCCTGGTATAGAACAGTGTATACAATATGCTATTATTTATGTTTAATAAAGTATATGTGATATGTATAGACAATCACTGGAAGGATACACATGAAATTAATAATAGTACTTTCCTTTGGAGAGGGGCACTGTGGGACAAGGTAGGGAGGAAAACTTACTTTTCACAGTATGTATCATGAATTTTATATTATACATGTATTACCTAGCCAAAGATTAATAATAATTTGTGTTTTTTTGTTTTGTTTTGTTTTTGTTTTTGTTTTTGAGTGCTAGGATATCTGAAATGTTTAATACAAGCTGCATTGTCTAGAAATTTCAACATTTATTTTGAGATTTCAAAATGGTAAAATCGTCTTTCTGGATAGTTTCGGCACCCAAAGTTTGTGCTTAAATGAGTGCTTGCTTTCTCTTCAATTACGAAAAGACATCTTCTATACTTGTAATCTCTTTATTTTTAGATGGTGGAATTTTATCCCCCCAAATTAAAATAGTGTTTTGTTCATTACAAAAATGACGTAACAGTCATTGGGGAGGGAGGGAGATAAGAAGGAGGGAGGGGAGGGAGGGAGGGAGGGAGGGAGGGAGGGAGGGAGGGACAAAGAAAAAGAAAAAAGTGAAAAAAATGACCAGACTCCCATCATCTAAAGATAAGTCCCTCATCCTTTCAGAAGTCACTATATCGATACATTGCTCTCACTACTCACACATTGTTTCATAAATGAGATAATTTTTTTTTTCCAGGCAACAGTGTGTCATGTCTGTCTATATTCCATGTTTGTGTGTGTGTATACAAAACATATACGTTTTTAATGGCTGTACTAACTTTCATTTTAGGAAAATAATATACATCCTAGCTATAAAATATATAAAATGTATTATGCATGTTTAATTTTTTCCAATTTCAGTTATTTTAAATGAGGGTTTCCCAAAGTGTAGAATGGCATTTTAGATGGTATACAGCCTTTTTTAGTTTTTGTACTTGTACTTATTTTTATAGTCTGTGATACTGGTTTTCCATTTATATGAATTATACATTTTTCTGTTAAAATAAATTCAACTTGAGGGAAAAAGTTAATTTAAAGAAAAGTGTTAAATAATAGCCTAGTTGATATAGATATGGTAAAAATGTGAAGGTGTAGGAAATGAATATCTAATGTTTGGGAACCATAGTTCTAAACAATGTTTTGATGAATTATTGTACATAAATCTTTTTACGTCTCTGTGTAATTATTTTCAGGGAAGTGTTTAAAACCTATAACGTTGCCATGGACTACATTACTGTTGCACTCTTGATCTGGAATTTTGGTGTAGTGGGAATGATTGCCATTCATTGGAAAGGTCCACTGCGACTCCAGCAGGCGTATCTCATTATGATCAGTGCCCTCATGGCCTTGGTGTTTATCAAGTACCTCCCAGAGTGGACCGCGTGGCTCATCTTGGCTGTGATTTCAGTATATGGTAAAACCCAAGACTGATACTGTGTTTGTAACACAAATGCCTCACGGGTGTGTTTTCCTTCGTCTTCCCGTTACCTTGACTTATGAAAATGATAATGATTATACCCCATAACTCTTCAGTAAATAATTAATTAGCTATGGTGTCTTTTTCATACAAAGATTTTGATTTTTTTGAGGTTAAGTTCTTTAAAAATGTCTTATATACTGTCCCCAGTTTTACTTAGTGACAGATTAGTGGAAGGATCCATAGACTTCTGGTTACAAGACTTAGAGTCAAATCTTGTCTGGACCGTTGACAGCCTTTATGACTTTAGGAAAGTTACTCAGGTTCTTTGAGCTTCAGTTTCCTAATTTGAAAAATGGGAACAATGCTTCCTAAAGTTGTAAGAGTTCGGAATGTATGGTGAAAAATTCTAGCAGAGTGCTTAATACATATCAAGTGATCAATTTTTAAAATTAAAATTAGGTTACGTACTTTTTATAAGGCAACTTGGGTAGAATTATTCTTTTAAAAATACAGCTTATTTGGGCAGTGAGATTCAAATTCATTAACAGCCAGTGTTACATGGGTCCTGAACAGTGAGAATGTACCCTAGCCCTGAATGACCAAGGCAGCTGTACAGGTGCGTACTCTGTGGCTGTTGCCCTGCGTGAAAGCCAAAAGAGCCATTTTCAGACGTCAATATGTGGTCTCTATATTATAAGTAGGCTGTGGTCTTTTATCCCTATACAAATGCTTATTAAAATGTCTGGTGACCTGTAATAGGAAACTCATCATCCCCTCTTGATTGACAAAGAAAAAGTCTGTGGAAATAGAATTGGATTGATTCCGTTCTCCTGTAGATCTATAGAAGTCAGATGCTCTCTATGCCTGCCTTTCATAATAACTTTAGGTTATGTAGTACTTGATGGTTTGCAAAATACTCATCTATTATTCCATAGTTATGATTAAGAATGCTAGTTCTAGACTCCATCCAATCAGCACTGCTAAATACTTTGTACTCAGAGATTTTACTAATATGTTCTGTTTAGTGCCTTTTTCAACAATCAAAATTTGTCTTCACCTTCAGAGGGACACATTATATCTTTACCTAGCTACCCATGGAGTACGTAAGCATCCTTAGCATTGCACACAATCTTTGCAGACTAGATCTTAACCACATCCAGCTTTCTCCAGGAGCACAG
This sequence comes from Rhinolophus sinicus, assembly GCF_036562045.2. NCBI lineage: Eukaryota > Metazoa > Chordata > Mammalia > Chiroptera > Rhinolophidae > Rhinolophus > Rhinolophus sinicus. The sequence goes on along the minus strand of NC_133753.1, from coordinate 25,124,848 downwards.
AAATAACATCATGATGATATCATCCTCTGAAGACGTTCATTTGACATCCTCGTTGGGGACATACAAATAGTCACAAAGGAGCTCAAAAGAGGGGATGGTTGGCATTTCCATGTACATAGTACAAGGCCCTGCCACCCCAGTTAAATTCCTAAAAAGTACTTAGTAAGCTGAGGGCTTCTGCATCTCTGACGCTGTCAAGAAATAGCAATTGACCCCCTGCACCCACTATGTTAAAACAAGCCCAGTAACTTTTAGGCCTTTTTGGGACCTGTAGGTAACATATTCTTCATTTACAAATTTTATGTAAGCCTGTTTATACTATTACAAATTGGCCCATCTTGAATTGGGGCCCCTTACTACAAAGGGCTCTAGAATCTGTCCAAATTGTGATACAACAGTCACTCCCATTAATGTTCTCTCCCTGCCCCCAGAGAATCATTCATTGTAGAGGCTTTAGCAACCTCCTCTCAAACTTTCTGAAATCTCTGGATCATCCATGATGATATTAAGTTGGCCATGGGTTTCTGGTGTGAGAAACTGCCCTTAGTCCAGTACTATACACCATTATGATGGCAGTTTCTGACTGCGTACTAAGTGCTCCTGGAAACAGAGATTCTCACATATCTTCAGGATATGTGAGGTTCCATATCCTTCTCCATTTCCTCCGTATCATGGAGGCAGCATTCTACAGCTCAGTTCAGACACCGGGGCCTCCTTGCTAAGACCAAACTTACCTACAGGAGAGGGTAGCCTCTTCTGTCGTCAGTCCTTGCCAGTTGACAAGGTATTAGAGAATGTCAGGCCTCTCTGGGAACTTTGGCTGTGCTGGGACTCCTTTGGGATCAAGTGAGTGAACAGCAATGGAAACTGTAACACTTTGTGGACAGTATCAATACTACCTGTGGTGGAGCTTATTGAAAAGCTGCTGCTTTTCATTCCTTAATCCGCGCATCCTTGATCGAAGAATGGGGTCCAACAGTCAGCAAAATTAACGTTAGGCAGTCATCTTACCCTGGCCAACAACTGGCTCCACCTGTGCATTTTTACAGATTCGTGGGCCATTGCCAATGTCTAGCCATCTGGTTCTGCTAATGGTGGCAACAGCAATTCCTTATCCAAGGTTTTCCTCTTTGGAGAATATAACCTTGAGAACCTCTTGCCTCAGATACCCAAAACATAAATCAGGGTTATACATGTCTCTGTACATATTAAAGCCACAATACAGGCTTCACTTTAGCCACTTTGGATTTCCAGACATTGTTAATAGTGACCATCTCACTTCTGAAAATATACGATGCTGGGCTCTTAGGTGTTCAATGGAACTGTCACCACCCTTACCAGTCTCGGGCTACAGGCCTTATTGGGGCAACATTATGATATACTAGAGCAAGTTAAAATTTAATTAGATGAAGCAGGACGTATTTCCATCATCAGAGGTGAATTGTAATAAAGAGTAATGAAGAGTCTGATTCCATTTTTGATATTTAAAAACAAGAAAATGCTAGTTCTGGGGACAGACTGTGTAGGTTCACATCCAGAATCTTCTACTGTCACTTATTGGCTATGTGACCACAGGCACATTACTCAACCCCTAAGTCTTAGTTGTTGTGAAGGTTAAATTGAACGATACATATAACACTTAGAACAGTATATCAGTAAATGTCAGCTGTTATTTTTTTCTTACTGTATTATACTGTGAAGTAAGCAAGGTGGTTTTCCTTGTTTTACTGCTAAGAAACCTGATGTATATAGAGGTAGAGGTAAAGTATTTGCACAAGCTTTTTTTTTTTTCAGATTTTATTGAGGAAGGGGAACAGGACTTTATTGGGGAACAGTGTGTACTTCCAGGACTTTTTTCCAAGTCAAGTTGTTGTCCTTTCAATCTTAGTTGTGGAGGGTGCCATTCAGCTTCAAGTTGTTGTCCTTTCAGTCTTAGTTGTGGAGGGTGCAGCTCAGCTCCAGGTCCAGTTGCCGTTACTAGTTGCAGGGGGCAGAGCCCACCATCCCTTGCGGGAGTTGAACCGGCAACCTTGTGGTTGAGAGGATGCGCTCCAACCAACTGAGCCATTTGGGAGCTCAGCGGCAGCTCAGCTCAAGGTGCTGTGTTCAATCTTAGTTGCAGGGGGCACTGCCCACCCTTGCGGGACTCAAGGAATTGAACTGACAACCTTGTGGTTGAGAGCCCACTGGCCCATGTGGGAATCGAACCGGCAGCCTTCGGAGTTAGGAGCACGGAGCTCTAACCACCTGAGCCACCAGGCCGGCCCCTTTGCACAAGCTTTTGCTGTTTGATGTAGAATTGGAATCCCAAGTCCAGTATTCTTTCTACTACAGCATGCTATTTCTTCCATCAGTTCTCAGTTTCTTCTTCTTCAGAGCTTCGAGTTCATTTAAAATAAGAGACTTGTATCCAGTTTTTAGAGTAATGATTCTCAACTTCATTTTTACAAGGTCTCAAGATACTTTAATTTTTCACAAAGGTTCTAAACAAAATTAATTTTAATTCACATTAATTGCTCTAAAGATAAGGGAGTTTATTATTTAGCAATTCTATAAGGGGGAGTGTGTCATAAAACCAGGATAGTTACAGGACATGGCAGCTTCAAACAGGTTGAAAATCCCATTGTTTTGGAGCACAGCAAATTTCCATTTTCTTTCCAAAACAAATCAAATTGAAAGCAGTGAGGGTAGCAATTTCTGTGTGTGTGTGTGTGTGTGTGATCTTTAGTAGTAGTAGTAGTAGTAGTAATATACAAGAAGACACGACCACTTGGCAGGCGTGAGGTTTTTTACTTAATTGCATCTGAATGATAGTAATGTCAACATAAGCTATCAAGTCTTCCTTAAAAATTTTAGCTGTACCTGTTTTATATTTTTAAATGTTTGAAATTATTTTCTGTATTTCTATTTCTGAATTTTCATGACACAGAAAATATAAGAAAAATTGCAGTTGTGGAAAAGATGGTGGTAGAATCAAGAATAATTGAAGCATATTGCTTCCTCTCAGAGTCGCTGTTTTTCTGAAATAACCATTTTTCAGCACCACATGTATTATAAGACCTGAATATTTGTGAAGTGCTTTTGACAGGAGAACTAAAGAATTATGCAATTACGTGACAACTTTTGTGTAATAAAAATGTATTTAAAGTTTAAAAAAAGAAATACTAAACTTTCTCATGGAAAAGTTTGTTAGTTTTTTTTATTTTTATTTACTGCCCTTTTATTTCAAGCACCCCTAAGTAGTACATATTCTGTTTTTAAAAAAGGGGAGACAAATCTCTTCTCTGCTCTTCATATTTTGAAAAGTTCAGTCAAATCCTCACTATTAAATTCCTCTTAAAGCTTTTGCTTGTGACTCCTAGGTATAGTTTGTTTGATAATGACTTTTTCTTGGTTCTACTTATTGGAAATTGACAACTGTTCTAGAATAGTTCTGTCTTGTCATTAACGCTGCCTCTTTTCTTCAAACTGAGAAGACTTATTCATAGAACCCAGTGATGACACACTAAACTAACCAAATAGCATCAAAACCGAAATGAAATTTGCACAGATCTTCTGTATGCTTTCATGTATTTTTTGAGGTGGTTGTGTCCCCCATCAGTTTACCTGCTATTTATTTCATATTCATTATTCATATTTCACATCCTTTTGTGTAAAAAAAAAATTCAACCTTTTCCATTAGTTAATTCCTCCCTAACACACCCCTTTACAAATTTAGCCAATACATTTCTTACAGATATTTTTTCCATTTCTCTCTTTCTAGATTTAGTGGCTGTTTTGTGTCCAAAAGGCCCACTCCGTATGCTGGTTGAAACAGCTCAGGAGAGAAATGAAACTCTCTTTCCAGCTCTCATTTACTCCTGTAAGTATTTCGGAATGATACTAAGTTAGTAAACAGCTTAGAATTTATAGGAATTCAAACACATGTAACAATGGTCATTATCACGGTACTTTTTCTCATCTTAAATGCATGGCATTAATGGAACTTCTGCAGAACTCCATTTCCTTGCAAATTGTCTTCTATGTGACATTGGTTCAAGAGAGTTTTCAATATGGGTAGAGCTAGAAGAAATATTTAGAGACTCTGGAGCCAGTATTCTCGTTTAAAATACTACTAGTCAAGTGTTATTGAGTACTTGTTATATACAGATATTGCAAGTGAGTCGTGTTCTGGCTTATGAAAGAATTGTACTGTTCCTCCAGAATGTGCTTGCCTTTTTTTCTTTTTTCTTTTTCAGTTTATAGGCATACTCTTCCTAATCATTCAGTAAATATTTATTGAGCATTGGCCTGATCTGCTCCCGCAGAGCACTGTGGAGGACATGAAGGTGATTAGCTACTCAGAGCTCATTTGCTTACAGTTTAGAAGTAAAATGAGACAAGCAACATCCAAGGCAGAGTGTTACCAGATTCTGAAGAGACATGATCAAACTGTAGAGAGTTCAGAAGAGGGAAAATCTGGCTGGGGAATCAGGGAAGGCTCCATGGAAGAGACAGCATTTGGTTTGAACGTTTTAAGATGAGTAAGATTTCAGCAAGCACAGATGGGAGTTGATTTCAAAAGTGGGCTTGTCACAAAGAATGGCTTGCCAGACATAAATGTGGGGTCTCTATCAGATTTCAAATATTCAATTTGACTAGAATATAAGTTACAAAATGGGGAGAGTACTAGGAAGAGTTTGGAAAGGCAGATTAGGGCAAGATCAAAAATAGCTTTGAGTGACTGGTTTAGATCTCTGTATGCTTGCATGATCACTGGGGAATCAGGATGTTCTTGAGCAGAAGAATAAAAAACAAGAACATAGGCGAATATGTGACAGAGATGAGATGTAAACCATAAGCCCGAAATGTTTACTGTCTGCCTCTTTACAGAAAAAGTTTGCTGACCCCTGATTTCTGTAGTCATACTAAATATTAAAACAAAAGAGTTTGTAGCAATACTTTTTGATGCTTACATAAAGAAAGAAAATCAGATAAATAACTGCTGCCTTTATTGATAAGAAGGCTCCAGAAATTCATAAGCCTTGTACATGGTGGTTGCCCTTCTGTTTCTCTTATTTGGGTTTCGATTTAGTTGAACCATGTATTGCCTTCCTGGCTTATGTTGGGTTATTGTATAATGAAACTTGTTTGATCTCAAAATTACAAAGCCATGGTGAATGAAGAAGTATGTCTACTATACAATTTTCAGCCTCTTTGGTCATGTATTTCTTTTACAAGTTATTCAAGAAGTCTAAGAGTGTTAAGGCCATGGATATAATTATAAAAAGCCAGAGAGACATAGATGCCAAGTATTTTGTTTAAAATTGTTTACTATGACCAGTTTGGACTCAGGTTGCTGCTGGCATTTGGTTCCTGCTGTAGCCCTGTAGAGTGCATGATTATACGTATTTTTATGTTATTTAATTGGTGTTTTCAGGATAATTCCCAAAAGTGGTATTCCTGAGTTGAAGGGTTGAAGCACATGTAGTTTTGTGAGATGTTACCAAGCTCCTTCCAATCAGGGTTATACCATTTTTAATTCCAACTGCAATATATGAGAAGCACCCTGTTAAAGTATCCACATTGCCTCTTAACAAAATGTGACAAAGATGTATGTATACATCTAGATCAATCTCTTATCTATCTATCTATCTATCTATCTATCTATCTATCTATCTATCTATCTATCTTGTGTGTGTCTATGGAAGGGACTTAGAAGAGACCAATTGACTCTCCCCTTTGTGTTTATTGCTTTTAACCTTTTTTTCTTATTCCGTACATATAACACAGTTTAACATCATTGAAAATCCCAGAAATGAGACATAATATGAAGAAAATTTATTCCATGCATTTTTAGAGTTGTAATAATCATCTGATGCTTTTGTGAGCCCTAGTTTGTCCTCTAATTTAGTTCCAAGAAGTAATTTTCATGAGTGAATTCACATTATTGTAGGATATTCAACTAGTCCAGCTATTGTCTCAGTGGCATCTTGCTGGCCTGGACAGTTTTCCTTTTGGTTACTTTTCACAGACTATAAATGATGATGAACAGTTTTAAAATAGCAGCTGCAGTTTGAAAGCTACAGCAAACAGTCAGTTAAAGAAATTTTTTTTTATATGCCCAAATCAAAGAGAATATTTTGTGGTTTTTAAATATGCATTTACTTTGATTGTTAAGAATTCTTAGGGCAACATTAAGAAAATTGGTGATTTGTGTAGAGAACTAATGACCTGCTGTCTATTCGGGCACTTTCTTTCTGTGTTTCCAATTTTCACCTTGACTTTTGTCTTTCTCAACAGCTACAATGGTGTGGTTGGTAAATATGGCAAAAGGAGACCCAGAAGCCCAAAGGAAGGTCTCCCGAAGCTCCAATTATAATGTACAAAGTAGGTGATTTTTATTTAGTAATTTCTTGGTTTTAAGGGTCATTGTCATCTTAAAGGCTAACAATGAGTTATGAAGCAATGATTTAGTCATAGATTCCTTTGAGAATCTCCTAAAAGTTGTGGTAATACCCTAAATATGTAAGGAGTTCCGATGTTCCAAACCCAACAGTACAGCCAAAGCACCCTAGATTAAGAATTTCTGCCATTAAATAGCATTAATACCAGTATGGAAAGGTTTAAGTTGAGGCTATAATTTTAAAAGAAAAAATAAGCTCTCTCTCCAAACATGTTAAAAGTGAGAATCTCTTGTCTGACATGGCCAGAGTAACTTAAATAGAATTTTATTTGAGATGTGGCAATGTTTATACTGAGAAGATGAAATATTCCAGGTGGACTTGACTTTTTGGAGGAGGATAATAATGATGACCGAGGATGGGAGGGAGATAGGAAGGCCCACTCGTGGGTCCCACAGAAGATGTTAAGGAGAATATAAGTTAGGAGCTGTTATTAGAAAGAGTTGAACAATAAAACAATATCAGTAGTTAAGAAGAAAGTAAACGGCCGGCCCAGTGGCTCAGTTAGTTGGAGCGCCGTGCTCCTAACGCTGAGGTCGCCGGTCCAATTCCCACATGGGCCAGTGAGCTGCGCCCTCTACAACTAAGATTGTGAACAACAGCTCTCCCTGGAGCTGGGCTGCTGTGGGCTGCCTGCTGCCGGCTGCTGTGGCCATGGTGAGTAGCCTTGAGCAGCCGGCAGCCGGCGAAAACTGCCATGAGCTGCCAACCGGCAACTGGGGACGGACTGCCTCAGCAGGGGGAGCACAAATCTCATAATATTAACATGGGCCAGGAAGCTGTGTCCTACACAACTAGACTGAGAAACAACGGCTTGAACCGGAGTGGGGGGGTAGGGGAGGTGGAAGAAGGGGGAAAAAGAGAAAGGAAACTTTTAAAATAAAAACAAAAGCTAACCTTATGAGGAAGCTGAAAAACAGACAGAATAAAGGTTGGTGAGAGAAAAGGGCGTTAAATAAGTTGCTGTTTTTCAGAAAAGGAAGAGTTTATATTTTATAGAGCCAAGAAAACTGCTGGTTTACCATTTGGGTACTGTGAGGAGGACATTTTCATCTGAGAATTCATATTTGGACCCAAAGGTATCAGGCCTGTTCTGCAGTGAGCAAGGCGACAGAACAAGGAGACATTATACCAGTAGTAGACCTAGAAGAGAAGTAGGAAATACAATATATTGGAAACAACTGCTGCAAGTCTGGTTATCGTGTTAACCTGTGTTAAGCTGAAGAAAATTGAAAGATTGGTTGTCTTGAGTATATATGTTTATGTATATGTGAGTATGAGTTTGTATTTGGCACATTAGGATTTTACCCTTTTGACCAACTGTTGATCGAGCACCTAACTGATGTTTTGTTAGATACTGGGGCCAGAGCACTGAATGAGGTATCTCGTCCCTGGGGAGCTTATAGCCTATTTGGGGAGACACAAACATTCAACAAATAATTCATACAGTTGTGATAAGTGCTATACAGGAGAAGTGCAAGTTGTCGTGAAAGTTTATAGTATAGGAATTTCATTTATTCTGGAAAGTCAAGGAAAGCTTTCCGGAGGAAGTGATAATAGGAGATGGCCAGCTGAAGAGTCGAAGGAAGATCTTTCCAGAAGAAGAAACAACATGGGCAAGGGCCGCGAAGTGAGAAGTATGTGAATGAACTGCAGAGTCCTCAGTGGGAGTGCTGGCGGTATTTTGGTGGGGCGGTTCTTCATTGTGTGGGGCTTCTCCTCACATTGCAGGATATTTAGCGTTCATGGCCCTTCACCCACTAAATGTTGGTAGTGGCTTCGAGGTATTGCAATAACTGAAAAGTCCTCCATCATAGTTATTTCCAGATACCTTCTGGAACGGAAGTGCTACCCTCTAGTTGAAAACCACTGTTAGAGGAACTAGAAGTTAGATTGGAACAAAAGGGCACAGAGCTCCAAGGGGGATGTCTGTAGAGGGGAAAAAATAATAGAACTGGGAGGTTAACTGAGTGTAAACTCTGTTAAAGTGTTTGAGGATGAATTAGTCAAAAGTAATACATAGGAAATTAGTTAAGGGAAAAAACGTGGCAGTTTTCCAGGGAAAACAAAAAGTTGTATGAAAGAAGCAAATGTAGTTTATTCTGGCTGTAGCAAAGTAGTTTAGTTGTGGACACTATTTGCATAATGATAGTATACAAACTGAACTTAACATAAAATTATGACATTGAGAATATTGGGAGAATTAAATTTATATGTGTGCATGAGTATGGGAGCTAATGCTTCCATCTTCCCTATAGGAAGTATTAATATCTAAAATAAAAGCATCAAGATGTAGCACTATAAACATACTATTTATAATTAATTATGGAGGTAAATACCCAAAGGAAACAGCTGAAAGGGTTGAAAGCAGGAATGAGGATTAGGAGTGAGGAGGGATGGGGCAGAGCAGGGACTGCTGTTTTTGTTTATAAACCTTATGCTTATATGATTTCATAAACTCCAAACCAGGGAATATTCCAGTTTATGGAGATCTGGTTAAGAAAAAGAATACGAATTACAAATCCAGAATTGTAAGAGCCCTTCCCAGAGAAAGTCCATGCAAGTGAGAGGCCTAAAGTGTACAAGCTTTATTTATTCATGGTAAACTTACCTCTGCTATGAACATGTATCACTTTTATTAAAAAAAAAAAAACTGAAGGAGGGGAAAAAAGTATTATCAACTTACATATTTTAATTATTTTTGATGTATGGAAGGTTCTCAAGACTATCATGTTATGCTCACAATTTTCAGTCAGACTGTCATAACAAAACGACTAGCCCATACAAAATTCACCCCTCTTTTCTCCTCCCTCCTCCCCCTAGTAATGGTCTACTTTTGTAACTTAGTCACTAAAGCCAGTGGTGAGTGCCATCAGTTAGGAAGCTTTTGGCTGCAAACATCAGAAAACCCAATCCTTTGCTTTAAACAAAAAAGAAATGTGTTCTCTCACATGACCAGAATCCTGAGCCGTAGACATTTGTAGGGTTGTTTAATTTTGTGGCTCATTGGTGTTATCAAGGGCGCAGGTTCTTTCCATCTTCCTGCTCTGCCATCCTTAGGTGTGGGCTTGGTCCTCAGCCTACTGCTCCTCATGGTCACAAGGTGACAAGTGCAGTTCCAGGCATCATGTCCAGATAAGACAACATCCAGGGGAAGAAAGGGATGGTTGGTATCTTCCTGTTTCTCTTAAAGTGAGAAAAATTTTCCCCAAATTCCCAGCAGACTTTGCCTCACATGTAACTAGTACCAAACCCACAGCCATAGAACTTTCATTGGGAAGAGGAATGATGAAATTACCATGCTTGGCTTGGATTGATCAGGATTTACCTGCAGAGTATGTGGGTGAGAGGTGGAAACCCAAACAAATCAGAGCTCTGCCCTCAGGAATAAGGAGAGAAATGGCTGGTGGGTGAGCAACCAGCAGAGCAGGCTTTACTGCAGCCCGTGATGGGTGGTTTCAGAGCCAGCTAACCTAGTAGCAGTGACAGTCAAGTAGTTACTGTTCCCATGTATTTAAAAGTATTAAAAAGTTGTCTAAATGTTACAGCTGTGATTTCCTCTTTTTCTTGAAGGCACAGGGAATGAGCCACAAAACTCTGTGACAGAAAATGACGATGGCGGCTTCAATGAAGAGTGGGAAGCTCAGAGGGACAGTCACCTAGGACCTCATCAGTCTACACCTGAGTCACGAACTGCTGTACAGGAACTTTCTAGCAACATCCTCGCCAGTGAGGACCCAGAGGAAAGTATGTGCATTTCTCTAGTTAAAAAGTCATGGATTATTCCTTTACATGCTGCATTATCAAACTCTCCCAAAATAAAATTAATTGAGAGTGTTACAGTCCAATTCCAAATAACACTACAGTTTTTAGTGGGTAATACCAATAGTTGGTGCTTTTCTTATAGTTAAATTTGTTAATGGATCAAATTTTGCCCCTCAGATTTTTGAAATTGGCCCTTAGAGCCTGATCTTTGGCATTTGTTTTACAAGAGAAAAGGTTTCTTTGAAATTATTATTCTAGTAAGACTTCATGGCTGCAGTATATTTGTGTACAAAAACTTCATTAATATATTTCACGCTTTGCTGTACAGAGACCTATGGATTTGAATATATCAAACTTTCACACTGTTATTCCCTTTGTTGGCAAGCACTATATTTTATTTTAAAGAAAATCAAAGGGATCTAGGTTATGGGCAGAAATGTAAGCGTTTGTTCAGTGTCTGAGATGTGTTGTCACTTAGATTTAGGTTAGCAGTTGGGGCTTCTCTGGAACATTAGCCAGTAGAGTCACTTGGCTAGGGCTTAGTCTTAGAGATGTGGTTTATTGAATAAGAGATTATTAGCACATTTTCCAACTAAATTATCCTCAGTTTTTTCATTTTCACAAAAGTGAAACTCTTGATTACAACATAGCAAAAATATTGAGTAGTTTTATGGAAACAAACACCTACATGCCTTAGCTTCTTTAATCACTAATCACTATTTATTATGACCTTGACATGATACTTCATCTTGAGGAGAACACTTCTTACAGCTCATCCTTACTCTTCTAACTGGGTCAGAACCTGGGCATGTCTATAACTTTGGTGCTTGGCTGGGTTTTCCAGATCTTAGCGCCAGCTACGGCCTGCGACTTTCACACTTCTGGAAAACTCAAGTGCTTCATCTTATAGCTATACTTGAGCTTGCCTTTGCTGGTAATTTCTCTGCCGGCAAAGTTTCTACCATAATTAGGTTGCCTCTTCTGTTCCTCTCCTCTTTTCTCAAAGGTGCTGGAGTCAAAAGAAAGTGATAAATAGCGGTTGAACACACCAGTACATGAGTCTTTCCTGACTGCCTTTCCAACTTGAAGATTCTCTCTCCTGATCATCTCTTTGTGTCCTTCTTCTCTTCATCTCTGACTTTTATTTTTTTAAGAAAAACCCAAGTATTACCTCTCATATCTTCAGATTAACATTTTCTTTATCTGTGACCAATATAAACTAATAACATTCTTTCATCATCTTAGCATCTACCGCCACATATAACCATCTCTGCATTAGGGTTTTTAACCAGACTTATGATAACTTATAAAAGTTTCCATTTACACTAGAATTTGACTTCTAAAAGGCACATATGTCTTCCAGAACAACCTTTTAAAAATCAACATTTACTCAGAAAACAAGTTTTTAACTAGAAATGTATATCATTTCATTCAATGTGAAGGCAGTTGGTCTTCTAGAGAATTTCAAAACATACTTCCCTGAAACATCATGCCCATAACAGGCTCATCCTACGTCTGCTACTGATAGACGTAAAATTTATCAGAGTAGTGAAATTAACCTGTTGTTTCCAGGAGTGGGAATTTGACTCATAGAAATTCTTTTTCTATAACCTCAAGGGAGGAGAGAGATTTTAGTGGAGGGAGATTTTAGTAGTTTAAACGTAAACAGTAAGTTTGAGGCAGTTTTAATATGTTCATATTTATTAAAAAGATAATAGGAAATTTTCATTCTTTTATTGTGTTATTATATTTAAGCTAGGCATATATACTGTTAGAACTTGTGTAGAGAAATATTACAATTAAAGTGACTGTTCACCATCATTTGGTGAATAGTCCTTACTGTGTCTTGTGTTTGGTAGACCGGCAAATGCCCCTTTTAATATTAAAGGAATACCATAATTACTTAAAATCATTTTTCAGAGTTGGCAAAAACAAAACAAAAAACAACAGAAGGCCTACGCTACCATTAGCAAATAGCAATAAAATACTAGCAGTGAATCTCAGCATCAACATTTGTCATTAGAATACTGTTTACTCATTATGTCTAATTTAAGCAGTTACCATTGCTGTGATTTTAGTTGTTTGGCCATTGCATATTTTGTTTAAATCAAAAGGAGCTGTTTAAGGAAAACAAATTTCCAGCAACGTGATTTTTTCTTAGGTTTTATATACTGATTCAGTTTCTTCTGGTTATAGGTGAATAAAACTTATCACTTCGGTAAGTGCCTAAAGAAAAAAATTGATGGTTAATTCTTTGTTTCCTTATTGTATTTTAATTTTGTTAATAAAATGTATCTACATTTCTCTCTTCATTAAAATGAATTCTGTGAAGTATACCTATAGCATTTTCCATAATATTGCTATTATTTAAACAAAAATAAGCTTTTAAATGAAAAACATGTGAGGCCGTAATTTTAGGCTGGATTCCATACATTGTTTTTTGATGGCTTTGTTGAGCTATAACTCACATACTATACAACTTACCCATTTAAAGTTGTGGTTTTATTCACAGAATTTTTCAACCATCACCACAATTAATTTTAGAACATTTTCATTACCCCCAAAAGAAACCCACACTTCATAGCTGCCACTTCTCCAATCCTTCCCATACCTCCCATATAAAGTATACAATGCATTGGTTTTTATTGTATTCATAGAGTTATTCAACCATCACCACAAGTGAATTCTAGAACATTTGTATCACCTCAAAAAGAAACCCTGGACCCATTAGCCACCATGTCCCTCAACACCAACCAATATATTATCTTAATATATTTGCCTATTCTAGATGTTGAATAAAAATTGAATCATACAATGTGGTCCTTTGTACTTGTTTCTTTCACTTACCATAATTTTTTCAAGGTTCATTTATGTTATAGTGTGTATCAGTACTTCATTTCTTTTTATAGCCAGATAACATTGCATTGTATGAATATGCCATACTTACCCATTCATCCATTCATCAGTTAATGGACATCTTGAGTTCCCATTTTGACATAATGTTGCTATGAACATTCATATACACTTCTTTGTGCAGACATAGGTTCTTTCTCCTTGGGTACTTACCTACAAATGACATTGCTGGGTCATATGGTAACTTTATGTTTAACCTTTTTTTCGTTTTGTGTTCTTTTAAGAATAATGGCAAGGGACTTGTTTTTTTTTTTTTTTTTTAATTTTTATTGGACCATATTGGGGAACCGTGTGTTTCTCCAGGGCCCATCAGCTCCAAGTCATTGTCCTTCAATCTAGTTGTGGAGGGCGCAGCTCAGCTCTAAGTCCAGTTACTGTTTTCAATCTTAGTTGCAGGGGGCGCAGCCCACCATCCCATGTGGGAATCAAACCGGCAACCTTGTTGTTGAGAGCTCACACTCTAACCAACTGAGCCATCCGGCCACCCCTCCAGAAGCTCAGCCTCAGCTCTTTGTCTTCAATCTAGTTGTGGAGGGTGCAGCTCACTGTCTCATGTGGGAATCGAACTGGCAACCATGTTGTTAAGAGCTCGTGCTCTAACCAACTGAGCCATCCAGCCGCCCCTATGTTTAATCTTTTGAAGAACTGCCGGACTATTTTGCAAAGCAACTATATTACCTTCCCACACCAATGTATGAATGTTTGAATTTTTCCTCGTCCTCAACACTTGTTATTATCCGTCTTTATCATTCTGGTGGCTACAAAGTGGTATATCTCGTTGTGGTTTTGATTTGCATTTCCCTAATGGCTAACTAATGATGTTGAATATCTTTTTGTGTGCTTATTGGCCATTTATATGTTTTCTTTGGAGAACTGTCTATTCAAATCCTTTGCCCATTTTTTTTTTAAAGATTTTATTGGAGAAGGGGGAACAGGACTTTATTGGGGAACAGTGTACTTCCAGGACTTTTTTCCAAGTCAAGTTGTTGTCCTTTCAATCTTAGTTGTGGAGGGCGCAGTTCAGCTCCAGGTCCAGTTGCTGTTGCCAGTTGCAGGGGGCACAGCCCACCATCCCTTGCGGGAGTCAAACCGGCAACCTTGTGGTTGAGAGGATGTGCTCCAACCAACAGCCATCTGGGAGGCAGCTCAGCTCAAGGTGCCGTGTTCAATTTTAGTTGCAGGGGGCGCTGTCCACCATCCCTTGCGGGAGTCGAGGAATTGAACTGGCAACCTTGTGGTTGAGAGCCCAATGGCCCATGTGGGAATCGAACCGGCAGCCTTCGGAGTTAGGAGCACGGAGCTCTAACCGCCTGAGCCACCGGGCCGGCCCTTTGCCCATTTTTTAATTGTCTTTTTAAATTATTGAGTTGTAATCGTTCTTTATACATTCTAGATAACTTGTGTTCCTTATCAGATAAATGCAAAATTTTTCTCCTGGATTATTTTCAAAAATTCATTTCTGTAGCATTGTTTCCTCTTGAAGAACTTAGTTTCTTTTAGTTAGTTTCTTATAACATTTAACGTTTGGAATCAGAAGTCTTTCTGAGGCTATCATTTGTTTATCCTGTGTATGTGCCATGAGCTTTTCCTTATTCTTTTTAATTCTGATAACAACACTATGAGATAGGTCAGTAATCCCCATCTTAGAGCTGAGGAATTTGAGGATTAAAGAATTTAATGACCTTGCTCTGGATCACATAAGTACTTAAATGGAGAGGTAGACTCTTCCACAGCCCTGCCACTGGTGAGTGCATTCATCAGTCTGGGAAGGTTAGCAAGCCCTGTACTTCATAGCATCAGATTTCACAGGTCGTACGTATGTTTATCTTTTCCACTGAGGAAGACTTTGCTCTGGCTTCCATGATTTAAGACGAACAGTGGTTTCTCAGTAAGATCTTATTAACCAGCACTCTGCCTTTTTCTCACCCATGTGTAGAATAAACTGTACTTCTCAGGCCCATTCAGCCCCTATCTTATGGAAAAGATTTCTGTAACCCAGGCAACAAAACTTTAAGACCAGGATCAAATTCAGTAGGAAATAGTTATTTAACAACCAGAAAGATGAAAGCCAATTATAATATGTACAGAGTAATATTGGACCCTAAGTCAAAGCCTATCTATAATGTTTGCTTCATTGTTTATCTTTTTGAGAAGAACTTACCAGGTTAAAATTGTTAGACAGCAGAAAACCTAGGGCCTTTGCATTTCCATATAATTTTTAGGATGTGCTTGTCAATTTCTACAATACCCAAAGAAATTTTGAAAGAGGAGAAAAAAGTTGGTGGATTTAACATTATCTCATTTCAAAACTTACCCTAAATCCATTGTGATCAGGAGAGGTACAAGGACAGGCATAGAAATCAGTGGAACAGAATTGAGAGTCCACAGTTAAACCCTCACATTTATGGTCAGTGATTCTGTTACAAAGGTGCTAAAATAATTCAGTGAGGAAAGGATATAATCTTTTCAACAAATGGTACTGGGACAATTGGATATCCATATGCAAAAGAATGAACGGAAACCCCTGCCTCACCCATTCCGTCATGCACACAATCAAGAATTAACTCAAAATGGATCATAAACTGAAATATATATAAGTTGTAAAACTATAAAACTTCTAGGAGAAAACTTCATGACCTTGAGTTGAGCAAAGAGTTCTTCAGTACAGCACTGATACATAGAAGAAATAATGGATGGATTGGACTTTGTCAAAATTAAAAACTTTTATACTTCAAAAGATAGCATTAAGAGAAGAGATATTTGCACACCCACGTTCATAACATTATTCACAATAGACGTGAGGTGGAAGCAACCTAAATGTCAAATGAGTGTATAAACAAAATGTAGTATATACATGCAATAAAATATTACTCAGCCTAAAAAAGGAAGGAAATTCTGACACATGCTGTAACATGAATGAGCCTTGACATTATGCTAAGTGAAATAAGCCAGTCACAAAAAGACAAATACTGTATGATTCCACTTAGGTAGAGTAGTCAAACTCAGAAGTAGAATGATGGGTGCTGGGTGATGGAGGGAGAGAAGAAGAAGTTATTGTTTAATGGGTATAGAGTTTCAGTTTTGCAACATGAAAAGAGTCCTGTGGATAGATGGTGGCACAACAGTATGAATGTACATAATGCCACTGAACTGTCTTCTTCCACAATTAAAATTTTTTTAAAAAACAAAGGACAAGAAGTCACAGACTGAGAGAAAAAATATTTGCAAACCATATTGTAAGTCCTATCAAAGAACTTGTATTTAGAATATATAAAGACTGCTTACAATGCATTGATTATAGGAAGATAACCCAATAAAAAATAGGGAAATGCTTTGAATAGACATTTCACCAAAAAAGAAACAAAAGGGTTAATAAACACAAGAAAAGATACTCAACATCATTAATCGGAATAGCTATAATTAAAAAACTGGCAATACCAAGTGTTGGTGAGCATGTCAAGAAACTGGAACCCTCATGCATTGCTGGTGGGAATTTAAACTGGTACAGCCAGTATGAAAAAAAATTTGGCAGTTTCTTAAACATAAACTTACCGTAGAATCCAGCAATTCCACTCCTAGGGATCTACCCAAAGGAAATGAAAACAATCTGTCCACACAAAGATATGGATGTACAATAATGTTCATGGCAGCATTATTCGTAATAGCCCCAAACCGAAACAATCCAAATGTCCATCAACTGGTAAATGCGTAAACCATAGTATATCTCTAAGTGGAAAACTATTCATCTGTAAAAAGGAACAAACTACAGACACATGCAATATCATGGATAAACCTAAAAATTGTTACATGAAAGAAGCCAGTCACAAAAGACTTCATATCCTATTAGTCCATTTCTATAAAATGTCTATAAAAGGCAAATTTATATATAGAGAAAGCATATCAGTGGTTGCTTAAGGCCTGGGGTGGGAGGGGGATTAACAAAACAGGCACAAGTTATCTTATTGGGGTGATAGAAATGTGGGGGATTGTGATGATGGTTGTACAACTCGAAATTTTTTACAATCAATTTGTGTAAGTTGAGTTATACACTTACACAAATAGGTGAATTTTCTGAAATAAATTGTACCTCAACAAAGCTGTGTTTTAAAAAAGGGATGATATATCTCTCTCATAGGGGTTCTTGTGAGGATTTATTAGAACAAGTGCCAGGTATAAACTAGGCATTCAATAGATGACAATTATAATTTATTGCTACTATTTTTGATATATAACAGCAGCATCTATGGTTAAGACCACAGAGACAGCCACGCAGAGTCAGAAACTCCTATTGTAAAACACCAAAAAAGAAAAGGGGAAACCTAGCTGCGGCCTAATTTTGTATGAGTTCATTTGCTGACTTCTCATTCAGTGCAGGGTGGAGTAGAGCATTTTTGACTTGTGAAATCATAGCAAAGCGTGACAAACTTTTTTTTTTAATGTTTGTAATCTTTCCTTTTTAGGGGGAGTAAAACTTGGATTAGGAGATTTCATTTTCTACAGTGTTCTGGTCGGTAAAGCTTCTGCGACAGCCAGTGGAGACTGGAACACAACCATAGCCTGTTTTGTAGCCATACTAATTGTAAGTATACACACTAATAAAAACATGTCAGAACTCCTCATCTCAAAACTCTGATCATGCTGTCCCTTTAAAGCAGTCCCATTTTAACTCCATCTGGGCTGAGTGTCCCAATCACCTGGGAGCTTTTGAAAAACAAATTGTTGGACTTCACCTGAGTAGTTCTCCACCTAGCCACACATTAAAATCACCTGGAAGCTTTTAACACTGCATTCCCACCCTGAGAGATTTAATTGGTTTCAATTCTAGATCTTGTTTTTAAAGTTCCCCAGGTAATTCTGAAAGGGCTTCTGATTAGGAACCACTGCTTTAAGCAGCACAGATATGTAGGAAATTAACTGTCTTAAAGGAGTAAGTAGCTCCTTACTTAGGTCCCTGAGTTTGGTGATGGTTTTGCAGTTAATGCCACAGACTACAGCGTACAGGGTTCCTGTGGGCAGCAAGTAGGAGGTGACACAAATTAACATCATGTGTGATCTCATGTAGATCTTACAGTGCCGTGAACCCTGAAGCTTTCAAAATTGATTTAAGTAAATAACTCAGAAAATAGTTCTTACCGCTTTTTTTTTTTTTTTTTTTTACTAAAGATGGGATATCTTTGATATATGCAAGTGGAGTTAGATGAGAGCTTTTGCATTGCATTTATTTTGTGATTACGTTTGTGATTTATCATGATAATATAACCAGTTAGAATTTTCATGTATTTTATTTCTCTTTGGCGGTTAGTTTTCTGGGTGTGTTGTATCGTTTTAAGAAGAAAACTACTTACAGTGTGTAAACCTGAAATGATACTCAGCCTCCAGAATTTATAGTTAGTGTCTCAGTAACTAGAGTAAAAAATGGACTGTATTATATGGCTGCTCTGTGTTTCCAAGAAAGCAGCAATATTCTTTCACAAACAAACTTTTATTGGTGTGTTCTATGAGCATCTTTGCCTCCACAAGCATAAAGAATGCTCTTCACCTCTGGGAATTTAGCCAGCCCAACTAAACTCACAGTAGCCAACTCAGTATTTTCGATAGAAGTCTCTGTCTTATTTAATTTTTTTTCAAAAATAGTTTTACTTATTTTCAGTTGCTGTTCCTTACCTAGAATTAGGGGATGAAGAATCACAAATGTGTGCAGAATGAACTCTGTGTTGCAAAGGAAAATAAAAGTTGTTTCTAAGTTTCATGGAAACATTTGTTCTAAAATTTAACCGGAAAGAATAGTAGTCAGTTAAATAAATGAAAACCAAGATTTGTGGTTGAGTTGTTTTACATGAGATACTTTCATAATTATGTCTGAGTTTGAGTCTTCCCCCCTTCCGCCCCACAGGGTTTGTGCCTTACATTATTACTCCTCGCCATTTTCAAGAAAGCATTGCCAGCTCTTCCGATCTCTATCACCTTTGGGCTTGTCTTCTACTTTGCCACAGATTATCTTGTGCAGCCCTTTATGGACCAGTTAGCATTCCATCAATTTTATATCTAGCATATTTGCAATTAGAATCCCATGGATTTTTCTCCTTTGACTGTAATAAAATCTGGGAAGGACAAAGGTGTTTTCCTGTGTCCACTTCTAACAAAGTCAAGATTCCTGAATGGACTTTTTGCGGCTTCCTTCCAAGTCTTCCTGACCATCTGCACTGTTGGGCATTGGAAGGAGGTGTCTACAGAAAATGGTTCTGAACATGTATCATCGTGGTGGACTGAGTCCCTCAGTTCAAAACAGCCAGATTTGAGGGACAAGGTCAAGGACAAGTGATGGGTCAAGAAGTTGCTGTGCTCCCACCAGCTTTCTGACCCTTGGTCACAGGCGGATTTCATCAACACTGCAGACTCTCAGGACTACCATTACCAAGCGGTTAAATGAAGTGATGGAAACCAAACAGGACTCATCATCTTAAGCAACATGTTGAAAATCAACCTAATAAGTCTGTACTGAATTCTAAACCTTTTCAGGAGGTACTGAACAGCAGGCACCAGCAGCAAAATGGAAAGGTGGAAAGGGGCTCAAACTTTCACTTTCAGACTTTTGTGCTGCAGACTTAACCATTTTTCAGTAAGACTTTTTTTTCACCTTGAGTCAAGTCAGATGTATAGAAGTTGATTTTGACACTTTTCGTTCTCAAGCACTGAAACTTATTACTATCTATGGTTGCCATTTCTGCCCAAGGCCAGTCTGAATTTATCTGAGGTTGCTTTATCTTAAAAGGCATGACCTCAGTTTCCAAATTCAGTAATTTCTGGAAATAACAGAGCTATAACTCAATGATTCCCTATCACCGTTAGGTAAATTCTGGATTTACCACCAACTTCCTCATTTTTAGACGTTCTTGTAGGTTCACTTGTCCCCGATACCTCCTTTGTTCTCCATCTGTCCCTTCACTCCCCTCATAAACTGTTCTTTTACACAGCAAATAAGACAGCTCAGCTGTGATAGCATATGATACGGTTCTTTAGGATTGTACCTTGTGTGGTGCAAAGAATGTGTTATGAATCAGTACTATCAGCCTCGCTGTCCTTTCTTCAACAGCAAATACTGTGTGCGCCCAAAGACAGTAGCATTAAAGAAGAGTAAAATGGCTGGTGAAGCACTTTCTGTCCTGGTTTTTCTTTTTTAACTACAGCCTGTTGTCTGATAGTAGGTCAGAATTCGAGCCAGTAGCCAAAGCTGGTGGTTTATGAAGTTTATGGATCAGTAGTATTAGTACAAAGCATAATTTGGAGAAAGCCATGACGTCACGTGGTGAGCTGTGGGAAAACCTAGGGTCAGGGGGAGAACCAGCTACCAAGAGAAGAAAGAGGGATCCCCAGCAGCCCGTGGGACAAAATGAGCTAATGTCCCATGGGCACATGTTCAGGAGGGGATCCAAGTTGTCCCTCAAAAACCTTTCAGTGGGTGTTTTGTGGTTTCCCTTCTGCGCTACCTTTTATTTCAGTGTAACTTTGTGTGAAATTGGGCAGTGGCGTTCAGGCCCTGTGCAGCTCAGCTGGACAGTGCACAAAACAGAGCCAGCAGCTGTGGGCACACAACCCCTCCATGAAGCTTTACCAGGGCACAACCCTTCTTTGCCCACACACAGCCCTCAGCCATGGTGATCTGACTGTAAGGGTTGGTGAGGAACTTAGTTTCCCCCTGTGGCTAAACAGAGACCAGCTTTCTTCCTCCTCCTGCTTTCTCTCAGCCTATCCTGTGATCTGGTTTGGGGTTCTCCCTGGAATTTAGAATATTTGTTTTCTGTCATGGAATATTTCTCAGAAACTAACCGCAGGAGTATTGTGCTGGTACTAACCTGTGTGAGAGTAAAAATTGGCTCATATTAGGCAGTTGAGAACAGTAGGAAAAGTAAGAGCTGTGCAAAGAAAGAGTGGGATTTAGAGCAGTAGTTTCTTTCATCTCTTTTTTGTTGTTTATCCCCTTTTTTCCAAAATTCTCTCTTTTTCTCCTGAATATGTGGCAATGTAAGTATTATCTTCTAGGAAGACATGTGATTCAACAGCTACAGCAAAGCCACCGGAACACCAATTTATGATTTGAAGCAGTCTCGAGGGAGCCCTGATCTAGAGTAGTTTGTGTTAGGGTACCAGACACGCGGTATCTTTCATGAAAGGCTCATCTCAGAAGAGGATATGGTGTGTGTGCGTGTGTGTTTGTGTTTATATCTGCCCTATGAATTTTTGTCCCACGTAGAAAGATTATGATAAATCTGTCACTTTCTACAAGATGGAACCATATCTCAGCATAGAGAACACGTCTTATTTAAATCACCAATCTCAGATGCAGAGGTTTTTCTTCAAATCTTAGAATCCATTCAGTTGCCTCTAAAGTATCAAAATGCTAGTCTACCACCATGAAAAATCACTGTCACCAGAGAAAATAGTAGCAATTCCACTGAGGATGTCCACTGTTGATTTCACACTGGCACGGGGGTGGCTGTGGAGCCAGGCAACACAAACAGTAAAGCATGAGCAGCCAAGCCAATCTGCTCAATTAAAACAAGGAAAAACACTAGGAGAAAGTGACCAGTGACGTCTGGGTCTGACTGGCGTACAGAATAAAGAGTTTATATGCAGAAAGTTGCTGCAAACGCCTGTGGAAATACCAACCATATTTGGAAGATTTGTAGTGTTTTCAAAGAAGAAAAGCTCACTTTCCTGTTTTTGATTTTGATTTTTACTAGGTTAGTATGTAGTCTTAGGATCGATCGCACCTCGCACTATAAATGACTACATTTCTTGATCAGAAAAAATAGCTTTTTAAGTAACTTGAAACATTCGTAAGTGAGCAAATTATTGATTTCACTACAGAAGTAACAACTAAAGAGGTGGTGTTTTCACTCTTAAACTCCTCAATCCTCATGTGTTAAGTCCATTGGTTTTAAAAACCCTTCTTCCATAATGGACGTTTGAACAAATAATATGTTTAGTACTTGTCCTTTACTTGGCCTCTAAATACCTTATATATATACATATAGTCTTGATTATAATTTGTAGAATGTGAGACAGAAGTTAAGCTACCACATAAGATCCTCCAGGGTCAGGTGTCTCAAGGAAGCTTCTGATCCTGACCCCCACCCAGTGCCCAGCCTTGCATCTTTCCCCATTGACGCTCTAGCCCTGGAAGAAAAAGTTCAGAAACCACTATGAAAGGATTTATTCAGTGTCTTCTGTGGTGCTAGAGTCTAAAGATGCAAAGATGAATAAGATCTGTCCTCAGAATCCTGCTAGAGTCTCTTGTTTTCTGTATACGCCATTTTTAAGTTCTCTAAAATATTGGGTACTTGTCAATTACGCCTTCTAGTTACTGTTATTAAAATTGATGTTTACAAACTGACTTCATTCTTCCAGAAACCCATCCTTTCAGTAAAATACTCCTTTTTCTCTAAATTTGCTTTTGGGTAAACTATACAGAACAGCTGACTTGCCATTCTCCCCACCGCCAAGGGTATCCTGCATTCCAAGTTGGGGAAGAGACTTGAAATATGGACAGTTCGTTTTGCCCTGGGGTGAAACAATGTCACTATCATAAGTTTGAGTCCAGAAGTGATCTTGGTGATCTTCTCACCTCTTTTTCAATTCCCCAAACACAGGAGATTAAAAACATGGTTTCAGCTCTTCACAACGCTCGTTGAAATTGCCAAGCAGAGTATACGGACAAGGCTGTCCTCATGCTCAGGTCCCAGGTCATCTGGACGGTACCCTCTGAACAGTCCTCCCCTCAGGGAGAAGACGCCTCAGAGGTGTGTGTGGAAAGTGAGCCCGGAGCTGAAATGAATTCTTCTCTTGAATGTCAAGGCCGTTTCCCAGGGCCTCGGGCAGCTGCAGCATTGCCCTGAGGAAGTAGTTGGGTCTTCCCTGGGCCCTGGAATGTTAGCACTTCAGTCTGGTCTGTATAGCAGGAAAGATTTCCCAGAAAGCAATTTTCCTTTTAAAATCAATAATTGCTGCAACAGGGCAGTTTCAAACTCAACTGGAATAGCGAGTACAGTGGTACCTCGGTTTTTGAACGTAATCCACGAGCATTGAAAACATTCGAAAACAGCCGACAGCTAGACCTCAGGATCTTGCGCTCGGGAAGCTGTGTGACATATTCGACTGCTGAGTCGTGTTCAAAAACTGAAGCATTTACTTCTGGTTTACGGCATTCATAAACCAAAATGTTCATCTACAGAGACGATTGAAAACCGAGGTACTACTGTATAAGATTGTCTTGTTTCCTGCGTGATTGGTGGGGCTGGGATGTGGGTTCAGCTGGATCATTTACGCTCACGTGTTTATTGTCTGGCTTTTGCTTCTGAAGACACTGCTTTGTACATGTTTCAGACAGACTGTGAATACATCTTTTCTAAATACCTTTCAAATTTTTGGTAAGATGTTATTTTGACAGATGACTGCAGATTTCCTGTATTCGGCAAATGAATAAAGCACGCATGAACCCAGCTGTGCTGATTTTCTTACATGAAAGGAGTATAATGTGTAACTGTGAGAAGTGTTCAGCAATGATCAGGAAACAGTTTACGAACACAAATGCATTGTTTTCTATTCCTAGTGCAGAATAAAGTGGTATGGATAATAGCAGGCCGTACATCTGAAGAGTGTAATATTGAACTATTTATGAGATGTCTCAAAACGACTATTATTAATACTTAGTTTCTGAAAAAAATTTTCTAGAAAATATTTAACTCAAGTTAATGTATGAACTGTCAAAACAAGAACTTACAGGACATTTTGTTGTACAATGCAGATATTTCATGTGCAAGAGGATGATGATCTTTTAAAAATTATTACGTAGAGCACATCAGTGGTAAAAAGCAACATTACTTTTATTGACCTGGTAGAGCATAGATTGTCCTATCACTCTATTCCCAAACTCTACACAACCTTTTGTTTCTAAACAGTGAATAGCAGGCACAATGTTGGGAATTATTGATCAGAAATAAGTTTGTGGCAGAAAAACCGTAGTTGACCATTGTCTTCCGAAGGCGTATGTAAGGGATGGATGCATTCCTGGCTACACTGGCTAAGGGCATCAAGAAGCAGGGGAGGTGGCCGTTCCCTCCTTTGGGAATCACGGCATCATTTGCGTTTACGAATCTCGAGTGTCGCTCGAGTCTGCCACAGAAGCATCATGGTTTGTCCTTATCGGCTGGGAGAGGTGTCTGATTTTTAGGGGCCCTGAGAGTGGTGCCTTTGAGAGAGAAGAATTTCCTGGAGCAGGGTTAAGAAGCAAGAGAAATGAGGCCAGATTTTCTGCATCACTAGGTAAGTACCACAGTTTTCTGTAACCCGGCCATTCTCTCAGGGGCCGCTTGCTTATGTGTGCTGTGTGTGGGGAGAGAGAGAAAGAAAGAGACCCGCCCACCAGTAGCTTAGGATCTGGTTAAAAGTGAAATGACAGCATACTTGAGTATAAGGAAGTTGAGTGTTGGCTCACTACATTGAGTTTGAGTGGGGATACACAGTAAAGGAGGGAGCCACAAAAGACAGGGTTTAAGATCAGAGTTTTCTCCAGAAACAAAATTTAAGCCAAATTTGGGAAGAAGAGAATAATCTGAATTGGCAAGAAGGCAAAGAACATTCATTTAAAAACAAAATCAGGAAGGAAGAAGTATTTGGGAGACACCCAAAGATAATTGGTTTTTGAGTTAAGGTGACGATTTATCCAGAGGAAAACCCAATTAGCAAACCAAATCTGTTTCCATATTGACATAGAATATACCTCCTTCATTACGTGACTTGTAGAAACCGTGGAGGAGGATAACCTAACGTGGGCCTTTCAACATAAGAACCTCTCACACTTGACAAAGATCGATTCTCTTACCCGGGCCAGCACTTCTAGGCCTGCTATGCCTTGCCCTCTGAGGGAGACACGGAAGAGCCTGACACCAGCTCTGTTGGAAGCCTAATTCTTAGGAGAAGAGGCGACATACTCTCGATGCCTCTGTCTCCCCACCACCACCTCTAAGATTGCTTTAATGATGTGGTCACCCAGGGTCAAGCCCTCGCACAAAAGAGAGAAGGATTTTGTGACCCTTTTAGCCACAGCAACGTCGACTGCAGGTAAAATTGTGACTGTGATTAGTTCTCTTGGGTAGTAGCCCTAGTCAGGAACCACTGCACTCAAAGGTGTACATACAAAGATGATTTTAAAGTGGAGACGATGCGGGGAACAACATGAAACTTAATTGCTTAGTGAGATGACTGCGTTTTAACATGCATGAGCCAGATAGGTGGGAATGTATGATTTCTTCAGATTGTCTGAAATGTTGACAATGACCTCTGCCATCCTGCCATTGGCATCGTGGAGATCTGACTGGGAAGCCTTGTTTCAGACTCCTAAGCAGCTTCCTCACCTCTTTCCCAACCCGTTTAGGGGTCTGCTCTGGAATAACCCAGGCAGAAACTCAACCAGTTTGAAAACGTCATCGGGCTGGGGGATTGTAACATCCCAGGGGAAGGGGAAGGGCTTTTCTGTCCCTGGTAACCTGCACGGGCCTACAGGGCACAGTCTGAGGACACCATGAGGGTGTCCGTGCTCTAGGGGACGGCTGGGAGAGTGGGCCAGACTTCACATTTTGTAATATGGCTACTCTGGCTCTCAGGGTCCTGCAGTGGGCATTCAGCAGTGAGTTCCATGGCTGTTTGTTAAGGGCCTTAACTTTTGTTAGATCCCCACAGTGAAGCCAGCCTGCCTGGGGGGTAATGTGCTATTGGCAGCATGGCCTGTTTGACTCTCTGGTGATGGAGGATACTGCTGAAAGCCAGGGCACCCATTTTGTGTCATAGGCCCATGACCCCAGAGCTGCTTGCTCTAGGGAGAGACAGGGACCAGTGCCCTCTGCCCCCGTCCACGTGCAGCAAATCATCCTTTGGGAGAGACTTTTTCTAATGGGAAAGGAATTCCCCCTTTCCCCTCTTGTGCTCTAGATAAATTCACTTGTTACAAGTGATTACACAACCTTTGTCATTAAAAGATATGATTCACCAAGACACTCCAAGGATTTGATAATTGTTGCATGAATTGATTTTCATTTTCAAGTCAAATGCACTGGTAAACATTTTTGTGAGGGAGGCGGGTGAGCTGACCCAGAGAGTCCTGGTCCTGTCCCAGGAGAAGCTCACTGGGGACCTGGCCTGGGGACCTCCACCAGCCACTGTGCCCAGCCAGGCTGATGTATAGCAGTGCTCTGGGCTCCCTCCCCACTGGCCTCTGGCTGTTTGGAAGGTTCTGCCCTCCGCCTTTCAGTGGCAGCGCTCCAGCCTTCCAGCAGGCAGGGTGGGTGGGGAGGAGGGTGAGGCCAGGCGCCCCCCTCCGCAGGCCCCTACCCGTGGGGCTGGAGACAAGTCTGGCCCCATCTCCCAACCGGGAACTCCGCCAACCCAGCTGTTTCCTGCAGCCCCTCCCTGACTCACCCCCTCTCTGCCCCATCCCAGTGCAGGTTTCTCACTGCCCAGCCCCCTTCCTCCCACACTGTGTTGCCCCAGGATTCTGTCTCTGGCTGGGGAGAGCCCCCCCAGGCCCTGCTCCTTCCTTTCATTTCCGTGAGGTTTGACGTTCCTGTGGCTCTTCCCCTTCCCCACATTCTGCTTGTCATTCTCAGAGCAAGCCAGCCTTTGTCTGCAGATTGGCTCCCTGCACGGGGAAACTGGCAGAGGAACATGTCCTGTGAACCAGATGATGGGAGCCAACGTGGGACAATTCACAGACTGTGGGGTGTGCACCTCCCTCAGGTGTGGGGACCAGCTGCCAGGGTGGTAGGGGGAGCTGGGTACGTGTATTCACCATCCCATCCCCGGGCTCCTGGGAGTTGCTCAATCAGTGTTTGTTGAATAAATGAAGTAACCGTGGATTAGGGGTCCACAGGAGGGGATTTGCATGCAGGAAGATGTAAACAGGGCACGTGTGTGGGAACATGTTTTAAGTAAGAACAAACATTAACCAGTTTACAAGCCTGTGCTGGAGACTGGAGCCTGCAGTCAGTTGGCCTTATCTGCTTGAGACTAGTGTTTATAAACAGGTGGTCAGGGTTGAATCCAAACAGGATTCCTCCCCAGGACACATTCGTGACACCTTGAGAAATGTCTGGCTTTGTCCTGGTTCAGTGTCACCATGCTAACTGTGGGAGGAATAGAGGATAGTGCAGTTCTTAATACTCATTTAACCAAGAAAAACTCCAGCGGAACGTATTTGCTCCGTAAAACTACTGTCCATCAAGCACGTACGACGAATATGCCCCAGACACCATGCTAAGTCCCTCACAAGCATTGTCTCGGGTCACCCTCATCCAACCTTGGAGTAGGGGCCTGTTATCCTCATGTTACAGGTGAGAAAATGGGAGCTTTGAGAAGATGAGAAACAGCCCCAGACTCACACAGCAAGAAAGTGGGAGAGGCTGCCCCAGCCCAGGGAGGTCTGAAGCCAGAGCCCATGTTTCTTAGGGGTGCGGGAGACCTGTTTCTGTCAAACTGGATCAGTGCTCTGGGCCTCTGTTTTCTCCTTAGTAAAATGCAGTCTGACAATGTTTCTCAAATTTTCTCACTAAAGCTGCCCCAGCATGAGAGGACACTGAGCGACTAGGCAGCCCAAAGTGGCGGCCACAGGGTAAAAAAGTTTCTATTTCATAAGATATTTTGTTGTTTTATTCTGGTAAAATACACATAAAATTTACCGTCTTAATCTTTTTAAGTGTATAGTTCAGTGGTATTAAGTGCATGCATGATGTTGTGTGACCATCGCCACCATCCATCCCCAGGCGTCTTCATCCCGCAAAACCAAAAGTCTGTGCCCGTTACACACTAGCTCCCCATTCTTCCTTCCCTGAGCCCCTGGCAACCAAGCGTCCTACTTTCTATGTCTATGAATTTGACTACTCTAGGTATTTCGTATAAGTGGAATCACATATTATTTGTCTTTTTCTATCTGGCTTTTCACTTAGCATAATGCTCTCTAGGTTCATCCATGTTGTTGTATGTTTGTTTTAATACAAAAATAGCCACAACAGCGTCACAAACCATCACCCAAAAATATTTAACCTCCTCTCGGCATACACACACTCCCAGTCTTAAAGCTGATGTTCCCAGAAGCTGTGCCTTGTCTACTTGGTGTTGTTCTGTGTCCCCAAGAGGACTTATCCCAGACTGGAAGCATTCCTCCCCACGCTAGCCGACCAGTCCGGCCACGTCCCAGCTGGACTTCAGGGTCTGTGCTGAGTGGGGCCTGTGCTGGAGGCTCCTCCATGGGCCATGTGTATGTGCACCCTCCATCTCTCTGCTGCCCTCCTTTGTTCTCAGCCCCTGGGACTGTTGTATCTTGGAAATTTTCACTTTCAGTGCTTATTTTTATTTACATTCATCAACTGTCATCTTTTGAAAATGAAGAAACCTCCATGCATGAAGGTTAACTTGCCAGAGATGTCCCGGCCAGACTCCAACCCAGACTGGCCAACAGCGCAGGCTCCAGACGCCCCCCTCCCCCACGCCCACTGCCTCCCACACTCAGGCCCGCATGCACGGCCCCCACCATGATGGAATTTAGCAGGCCGCTGTCATCTGTGCGTTGTGTTAATGTTGCTAACGAGACTCCCATCTGCTCTGCGGTTCTGTTGTGCCAAATTTGTGCAGGTCTGCAGTCCCTTATTTGCAACTTAGAAATTCAAAGTTCTGAAAATTGAAAGGTTTCTCATAAGTTTGGGAGACGTGGCCTGCCTGAACTCTGTGAGGCTGTTGAGAGCTTCGACGTATCCTGTTTAGGTGAATAT
Organism: Rhinolophus sinicus; assembly: GCF_036562045.2. NCBI lineage: Eukaryota > Metazoa > Chordata > Mammalia > Chiroptera > Rhinolophidae > Rhinolophus > Rhinolophus sinicus. Next base: position 25,095,909 of record NC_133753.1, on the reverse strand, counting down.
TTATGTTTTTCTGCAGAGCTGAGTGTGTGTGTGGTTTTTTGTTGTGCTTTTTGGTGGGTTTGTGTTGATTAAAGAGGACTTCCGGATGCTGCTGGGGGTGGTATATCATATACAAGTTAGTAACTTCTAAAATCTGAAGAAGTCTCCATTCTGGAGCACATTTGACCCTAAGAGTTTCTGATAAAGGATTGGGACCTAGATCTATGTAATAGGATTGTAGTTATATAAAAGCTGTGAAAATAAAGAGCTTCGACCTAGTTTTATGTCTGTATATCAGGTGGCATTACACTCTAAATACAGGGATCCAGGATAACACGTCCGAAAATTACTAAAGTTAGAAAAGCACTGCAAAAAAATGAAGTTAGTATTTCCCCCCTCGTTTAAGTTGAGATTTGGGAAGTCTGTTTCTGAATTGTGAGGCGCTGGTCCTCTGACTTTCTGGGTAATGTTTCCAGGCCTTTGGCACAAGGCAAAGACACCTCTCAGTTTCCAGGCTGAGAATCATCCAAATAGAGCAGAGGAGATGAGATGTGCCCTGGGAGTGTGGTGGAGGGAGACCAAGAGGGAAAGATTCACAGAGCCCCGGCTGCTGGCCTCTAGGGTCCCAATCCAGGACCCTCCCCAGAAGCCCATCAGGACAACAGCAACAGCAGGAGACACTGAGCCAGACGCACAGGGTCCGCAGCAGAACGAAGACTTACCCTCTCGGCAACAAGCAGTGGAGCCCCGCTGCTCAGCTGTAGGACACCAGGTTTGCTCTGGAGGCCAGGGCGCTCCCCTGAGCTGAGATGGACCCTTCAGGTCTGTGCTCTGCAGGCTGGCCCCACACCCACAAGGACTTCTGTGGTGGCTTAGGTCCCAAGCCCCTCTCCCACTCAGGGAGTGGTGGGTGGGCGAGGGTGGGCTCCTCACACCAGCTCCTTTAATGTCTCCAGGAGTTCAGGTGACCAGCTTCTCCAGAGAAGACTGTAGCCCAGATGCTTGCAGTGTGTGTGTGTGTGTGTGTGTGTGTTCTCATGTGGAAGGAAGGGGATCAGATCTCAGGCTGGAGCTGCTGGGTGGGGGCCAATCAGGACAGGTCTGGAAAGCCCCTTCCTCTCCTTTTTTGTTGCTGTTCTCCTGGCTCTGGTCCCCTGCCCCACAGCAGTGTCCTGTCCCAGCCCAAGTGTCTTCACAGGGCCTCACCCTCCTCCTGGTGCCCTTTCCCAGAGCCTGAATTGAAGGTAGGGCAGATGGGCTGGGTACGTATCAGGCCCAGTGTCACTGAGAGACATCCCAGGACCTGTGTTCTTTCTCTCTGGATGGCCTTCGTGTCTGCGGGAAGGTCGGGGAGCTATACTTCTGTCCCAGCTTTGAGAATAAACCTCCCTCCAGAGGCCCCGTGACTTATCTTAGCCACTTGCCAGACATACTGAGCATTGTACTTCCCACTCCCATGGTCGTACTTGATGTTTCAAGGTCCTGATTTATTTATGGCAGCAAGAGAGAGGAAAGAGGATTGGTGTGAGTTCTGGAAGCACTACATCTCAAGTTGAGGGGCAGACTGAAATTGAATGTTTTAACACTCTCCTCCCCCGCCCCTCCATCTTGACGTTGAATGACTCTATCAAGGGAAACGCATACCGTATTTCCCCGAAAATAAGACCTAGCTGGACAATCAGCTCTAATGCATCTTTTGGAGCAAAAATTAATATAAGACCCGGCCTTATTTTACTATAAGACCGGGTATAATATAATATAATATAATATAATATAATATAATATAATATAATATAATATATAATACAGCATCTTACATTAATTTTTGCTCCAAAAGACGCATTCGAGCTGATGGTCTGGCTAGGTCTTATTTTGGGGAAACACGGTCTATGTGTTGGAAGGTGGGGAGAAGGTAGAGTGATAAATGGAGAAATCCTTAAGTGTGAAGTGTTCCTTTTTCCTTTTGGATTCCTAGTGGGCTGTAGCATAGGTTCTGTGTCTTTTATAGTGGAAATATTTGAATAGTCAGGTTGTAAGGTTTGTTTTATTCTAAATTAACACACAACACTAGAATGCAATGCTGTGCTAACATCCCAAAAGCAGGATGGTCTGTGTGTCGGAGCCCAGGGCGTGGGGGAGCTGATGGTGCATCTCTTCCCAACTGTGTCCAGTGATATTACCTTTGTAGCTTGAACACAGCCATGGGGTACTTACACCATGGAAATTGATAAATGCTCCAAAGCAGCCCTTTTTCTCCTCCGGAGAGCTGGTCACCAAACATTTACCACCACTGGACAGGTCTCTCGCCAGCTTCTGGCACAGAGTAGGCACTCAGATATGCAAGGAACGAATAAGTGAGTGAACAACCACCACCAACAAACAAACAAACAAACAAAAACACCCAAAAAACGAAGGAGAGAAACAGCATTGTCTAAGTTCAGCTCAACAAATGTTGTGTGCTAGGTGCTGCAGGAAGAGCAGACACTTGTTTTCTGGGGTAGCCCAGCATCTGACCTTCCCATCTGGGGCAGCAGCCAACTCTCATTTCTCAGGTCCTGACATGCTCCTGTTGGGGTTGAAGTCTACAAGGAGCATGCAGGGCTTTCTCCGGGGGTGGCACAGGTCAGTGCTACCTAAAAGTGGTGGTGGCAGTAGTCTGGTGTCAACAGGATAGGTCCTAACCAGAACTACTCCTGGGTCATGAACTATGACATTGGCAGGGATTCCAGCCCATTTCTGTGCCTGATTCTCCAGCTTCCTGTCCATTCCAAAAGCTCCCGATGTTCTTCCTCTAAGCAACTTTTCTGTTTCAGTTAATGACCTTTTCTGTGGTTTGCAAGAACCCTATGTGTCAGGTCAGGTTAGACATACAGAGATCTATTGAGGAAAAAGCCGGGGAGGATAAATGGGAGGGAGTAGGAGCTGGGAGAGCCTTCAGCATGCGGTGCAGACCTGAGGTGTGGCAGCTGCTGCTGTCAATCAACCGTGCTTACCACATTATACTTTCTTGAGGGGCACCTTCAGGACCCCCACGAATATCTAGTACAGGGTACAATGATGAAAGAGATCCCTGCCCTTGCGAAGTTCACAATGTAGAGGAAGAAAAAGAGGCAAGTGTATCACCGCACTAGTTTGCGAGTACACAGAGGCTGGTGTAGGGAAGGCCTCCTCCAGGAGCCTGGAGGTTCTTGGGGTTTTGTCCTTTCCCTTCCTCTCCAGCTTTCCATCCAAACCCAACCTCACAAAGAGATCTGGCCACTTACTTCTTGGCCGTGCCCCTGGATCTGCAATCTGCAAAGCTGATCAAAATGTAGGGAATCCAGGATATGGGTAGGTGGAGGGAGCATGGGGCAGGGGGAACTAACTTTTATTGAGCACCTCGTAGGAGCTTTACAGAAGCCATTTACTTCCCTACTACGCCAGCCTCTGTGTGAGGCTCAGGTGAGCCAGCTGAGACTTGAGGAGGTGACATAACTTGCCCAAGTTTACACACAATGAGAGGCAGAGCAGATCCCCAGCCCAGGTCTGTCTGCCTCCCAAGGCTGTACTCCTGTCCCCCTGGGCTACCCCTGCCCCCAGGTGGAAGGGAGTCTCCTGCAGCCAGTGAGTGGCACAGGGCCAGTGCCGAGGGAAAGACTCAGTGAGTCTTACACTTTTCCTGGCATTTTCTTCCTAAGCCACAATTTTGTGTGTGTGTGTGTGCACACCAGTTGTGCACACCATTTTCTGGTGAACAATTATGTGCTGGGCATGTGCTCACAACATCCCTCTGAGGTAGCAGGATGTGAGGTTTGAAGAGGAGAAGTACTTGCCCAAGCCAGGAACTGCTGGAGCCCAGCTGGTGGGTCCAAGGCTGCCCCCTAACACTGTGTGAGGGTTCTGCCTCCCCAAACTCTGGGTCTTCTTTGCAGTTGGGTGGAGAGTAATTAAATCATGGGCCTGGGTGTCTAAGAAGTGATCATAGAGGAAAAACAGGAACGGATCAGAAAGGTGCCTCACCGCCCACCCACACCCCCAGTAGGAGAAGCAGCTTCCTCCCACTTTACAGGGGACCTTTGACCAAGCTCAGAAAATTCCTGGCTGATGGGGCCAGGGAGTAGGGCTTTTTGAATGGAAGAAACTATTTTCCTTTTCTAGAGAGGCTTTGGGTAATTCCACTCCCTTTTCTCTGCCAAGCTTTATCTTTGCCTAAGAATTCACACAAGTCCCCAGGGGCCCCTGCTACACAGCTGCTGCTTCTCTCTCCATTCATAGGTAAGAAATAGGCCAGATTTAAAATGCTTATGTTTTAATGAGCATTTTATCTGAGCGTCAATCAGTAATGGCCCAGGGAGATGACCTGCAGGCGTTAGGGGTCTGAAGAGGGGTTGAACTCACTAGTGACTTTTCTCTGCCCCATTGGAGGCCAAGGCAGAAATGACCAATGGCCAGGGTAGGTAAGGAGCTGAAGGCAGAAGAGGATGGGGTTAAAGGGACCTCCCACCTCCCACCTGCCCCAGGGCCAGTGCTATTTTTCTGGGGATGGGTGATTTCCAGTTCCAAAAAGAGATGGCAAGCAAGGTATGCCTTGTTTGGGAAAAAGAAGCCCAACTAGGAAAGGAAAGGAAATTTATCATATTTATTGAGCCTCTGCCTTGATCCCAACTAGGCAATGGGGGTGCAAGCTTTACCCTCAGGGAATAAAGCTTGAGTCAGGGAGACTCAGATTCCCACAGTGTGAAGCACCACAGAACTGCAGCAGACAGGGGGGGAGACTGAGGGAGCAGGGGGGCACCTACTCTGCCTGCCCTGATGTGAGGGAGACTTCTAGAGAAGGTGATGTCACCAGGGTCTTGAGGGATGAGTAGGAGTTTGCATGGTAGAGGGAGTTCTCCAGAGTGTATTCTAGGCAGTGGGAAAAGCCAGCGGGGGGTGGGGGGGGCGTGGGAAACAGCAACGTGTGTGGAGAAACTCAGCTGTGGCCTAAGGCTAGAATTCAGCATGGAAGACCAGCAGGGGCTAGACACAAAGATGTGTTGTTGTATGTAAGGTGAGTGAGGAGGTGGGAATGACACAGAACTGGAAGACTTGGGCACAGAGGAAATGGGACTGCAGAGATGACTAGTGCTAGCCCAAGAGAGGAAACACGTGGTGCCTGCAGAGTGAGGGACAAGCCAACGCTTGGCTCAGACCCAAGGGGCTAGAGGCCCTGTGCATCGCAGGTGGCCGTGGAGGACTCTCCACGGGGGCATGTCCTCCCACCGGGATTGGGGTGGCGGTCAGCAGCGGGGGCGGGGCGGGGAGGAAGCCAGCCAGCGCCGAGGAGAGAAAGTCCAACCTCCGCAGGCGTTCCGTGCAGCCAGGCCAACCTCCCGGGCTGGGGCTGGGGCTGGGGCGGGTACCAGCGAAGCGGCCCTGACAGCCCTGTGCGCCAGGTTGCTCCTGGAGACAGGTAGGAAGGCTGAGGGCCTGGAACCCGACGGCGAGGGAGGCTCAGCCCGCGGCCGCGGGAGGAATTTGCCCGCCTGTCCTCCGGGGAGAGCGGCGTCGAGGAAGTGGGGAGCACCCCGCCCCCGACTCTGTCCGCCGAGGCGGGCGCAGCGCTGGGCCACCGCTCAGCGCCGCGTGCACTAGGGCCGGGGTGGAGGTGGCCGGCAGAAAGGAGCCTCCGGAGCCGCGTACTGGGCAGACCCGCACAACCCCGCCTCCCGCCTCCTCCGACCTTCCCCTCCTCGGACGCCATTCCCGGCGCGCCGCCCAGGCGCGGGACCCCGAGACGGAGAGCGCCCCATCCCGGAGGTGACGCTGGGCCTGGGGCCAGGATTACCAGAGCCCCGGATCCTCCGTCGGGGCTCACACCTGCCCGGCCAGCCCCGCGCCTCCCGTCGGAGGCGGCACCTTGCGGCCTTTGGGGGCTACACCGGACGCGGTTCCCGGGCGGATGGTGTGGCGCAGGGCAAGTGCCCGGGGTGGTGGCCCGGGACGCTGGGACGCCTCCTCTGCGCTGGCGGACACGGGCGAGATCCTTGCGTGGGGGACAGACGGACGGAGCGGGGCGTCGCTTCCCGCGTCCGCTGGGGACCAGGGAGCGAGGGTGTGCGGGGATCCTAGGCGCGAGCCACGGGGGTGTGCGGGGACCGTAGGCTCGAGGCCCGGGCAAGCCCCCAGGAGGAGGCGTCCCTATCAGCAATTGTAAGTAGAGTTCTTTCCTCCGGTCCTTACTTAGGTCTGTTGCTTAGTTCTGCTCACCCCACCCTAAAGGCAGCCAGTCTCTCCTTTAGAGAAGCATCGTCTGTCGCTCATCTTCGTCTTAGCCCTAGAATGGGGCTCCCACAGTAACGCCTCCTCCCCTCCCGCGCTGCTGTAATTACAGGTGCGGGCGCGGGAGGGGGGAGGGGGAGGGGGAGGAAGCCACTAGCCCCCAGAACCTCCGATTTGACTGTGAAAAGAATAACTAACCGAATCACTGTTGGTGCTAAATTAACGGAGCGTGCACGCCATTAAATGTGCCAGGTTAAATTTTGTTGAGCTTGGCTTATGTTTGCTGTTTTATCCTTGTCAAATGAAGTCATTGTATGCTTAAAAAAATTAGAGAGAACAATGGTAGAATTACAGATTTTAAAATTTAAGCATACAAGTCAGTACTTGTGTGATGTTTTGTACTGAACGGGGCACATTGCTCATGTCATTCTCCAGGACAGTGACATGTACACACACGCACACATGGTGCATACAATGCACAGACGGAACACACACCAGACGGCATCCAGGATACACATCGCACGCACACACGTTATGTGTATGCACACACCAAGGCACTCAGTACACACACACACACACACACACACACACACACTGCATTGTACATGTGCACACACTGTACACACACACTGCTTAAGGAGCCTGCTGTGGAGCTTCCCCAGTACAAAGAAATACTGGTTTGTTTTTATAGTAGGATACAATTAACATTTTAAAAATTTTAAGTTGAGTTTTGATAGTGTCTTCAGAGACTTAAAAAAAAAATCTATCTTTATTAACGAGTTTTTAAACAATTGGTGTAATGGCTTTTTAAAAAGGAATCTTACTGAGTTAAAACAATGGGTCTATTTGCTTTAATTCTGAACTCCCTGTCTTTCAATAACGAGGAAGTATTATTATTGGTTTTTTTACGAGGAAGTATTTTCAATCGCCCTCTTTTTTGCTCTCTGAAACCCTGAAAGGAGTTACTCTTGAACTTTTCTTTTTAATGTGAAATCTGTCAGTAATGCTTTTCTGCTTTTTTTCCCCCCATTGTTGGGGAATATTGGGGAACAGTGTGTTTCTCCAGGGCCCCTGACTCCAAGTCATTGTCCTTCAATCTAGTTGTGGAGGATGCAACTCAGCTCCAAGTCCAGTTGCCCTTTCCAATCTAGTTGCAGGGGGCACAGCCCACCATCCCATGTGGGAATCGAACCAGCAACCTTGTTGTTAAGAGGTCCCACTCTAACCAACTGAGCCATCCAGCTGCCCAACTCTTGAACTTTTTGAAGCCAGTTGTAGATGGGCCTTTTCTCCCTCCCTTATGTGGGTGGCGTGACTGGTACTCTGCTGTGCCTCACGGTGCTTCCTCCTGTCCCTCTGTTCTTCTGTGGATCTCCCGGTCACCTGTGGGTAGCAGGGAGGGACACGCCCCCACCCGCCCTCAAGACTGGGGACTGAGCCCGAGGTTGTGGTAGGGCTATGCCTGTTTGGCCCCACCACTCCAACCCTGGCCTCTCCCGCAGGCCGAGATGCAGCTGCTCCTGCTTGTGTCCCTGCTGCTGGCCCTGGCGCCCGGGTCCTCGGTGAGTGCAGCCCTGCCGGGCCCAGGACGACCTTGCTGGGGAGGTGGGCGCAAGGGTCTCAGTAGGGACGACACCTGGGCCTTAGGACCAGGGAGGAAACGCCCAGTGCCTGTTGGAGACCCTGGCGGTGTTGACAGCCCTAGGAGAGAGAGGACCCCCGGAAGATGGGGTGGAAGGAGGCAGGGCCTCAGCTGAGCCCCTTCAAAAAGAGGTGGGACCTTGAAGCCATCTGGCGGAGGTGCCCAGAGCTGCCTGCCTGGCTGCGGGGGTTGTAGTTTGCAGGACCTTCCTAGCGCCCTCCCCATTCAGAGGGTGCTGGGTGCACGTTTTGCTGGAGTGGACTTCCAAGGTAGAAGGAAGGGTAATACTGGCATCAGACAAGGTGCACCCTGACGCCTGCCACCTGCCGGGAACCAAACTCCCCTGGCGCCAGCCATTCCCCGGCCCACCTTGGAGTGAGCCTCTGGAGCAGGTCTATCATAGAACCTTCTGAACTAGAACCTTCTGAGAATGATGGAAATGTTCTGTATCTGTGCTGTCCAGTAAGAGAGCCGCTGTGTTCATGTGACTATTGAGCACATGAAATGTGGCTAGTGCCACTGAGGAACTGAATTTTTTATTAGATTTCATTCTTTTTTTAAAAGATTTTATTGGGGAACAGTGTGTTTCTCCAGGGCCCGTCAGCAACAAGTCGTTGTTCTTCAATCTGGTTGTGGAGGGCGCAGCTCAGCTCCAAGTCCAAGTCCAGTCGCTATTTTCATAGTTGTGAGGGCACAGCCCACCCCCACCATCCCATGCGGGAATTGAACTGGCAACCTTGTTGTTAAGACCTCACACTCTAACCAACTGAGCCATCTGGCCGCCCCTCTGGAAGCTCAGTGGCAGCTCATTGTCTTCAATCTAGTTGTGGAGGGCACAGCTCACTGGCCCAGGTGGGAATCGAACCAGCAACCCTGTTGTTCAGAGCTCGCCCTCTAACCAACAGAGCCATCTGGCTGTCCCTATTTGATTTCATTTTAATTTAAATAGCCACATGTGGCTAGTGGCTGTGGCATTAGTGCAAATTTAGAAAGTGGACACAGAAGTCAACTGGTGATCAGAGTAGCCGTTTCATTAACAGGAGCCCAAAGGACAGGGCTCCCTGGACAGCACACAAAGGTCCTGAGGAGATAGAGGGAATCTTCTAGACTGCAAGACCCATGTTTGGCCCGGGGGGGTGGAGGGCAGGATCTGCAGAGCTGGGCTTGGTCCTGGAAGCAGCTCCTGCCAAGTCCTCCTGGCAGGATGGTAGGTGCAGAGGCATCCGCTGGAGAGCTCTTCACAAAGGAGACCCACGGCCTTGACCAGACCTGTGAGGCAGGCAGGTGAGAGAGAAAGGACCACAACTGTTTGCTGCCTTGAGGAGGGCTGAGGAAATGCCGCCTCTGTAGAAATGTGAGTTGAGGATGAGAAGGGCTGCAGGGGCAGGCAGGATGGACAACAGCGGTGGGCAGCGGACACTCCTCCAAAGCCCGACAGATCTAGCAGGGGCTGCAATCAGAGTGGTGAGTGGGCTAGAGTCCTCCTTCCTCATGTCCTTTCCACCACCTGCCAGCTTCCCACAGTCTCCTCTGCCACCCCATGGTCCTTGCTCCCTAAATGCCACATCTGAGGTCCTTGATGCAGGCTTCCTCCTGTTGCATGAAGTCCGCACCTCAGGTGGAGAGGCCACAGTGCTAGTGTCAGGATGAAACCCAGAGGTACCCCCTAACAGCTGCGTGACCAGGCCATAGATTCCTTTAATTTGGGGGTAATAGTTCCCACCCACAGGTTGCCGTGCAGATGAAGTGAGTCAAGGTCCACAAAGTGCCCTGGGTCCTAGTGGCTGCTTTTTCACTTAGAAACACCAAGTAGCCTTCTCCCGCCTGCTGGGCTGATAACTCTCCTGCCCCCTCCTCCACTGTTTGGGGGAGGGTGTGGCCCATGCTCACAGCTCAGCTGCCTCAGTTTCTGGTTCTAGCTGGGGCAGGATCCACATAAGTTACCTGAGCACTTCTGGGCGGTTCTAGTGCTGACAGGTCAGCTTGAACAGTGTGAGAAGAGGATTAGGGAGAGTAAAGCAGAGATGCAGCTTTACTGCCCCCAAACCCAAGCCTGTCAGGGATACTTCCTAAGGCGATGGATTTCCAGTCCCCCCTCCTTTACCCGCACACACCCTCTCATACACTCACACCTATGCACCTCGGGCAGCTGACCCCTCTGGAATAGCACAGCAGGAAAGGGGTCTCCTGAGTAGCCCCAGGTGGGAGTTGCAGGAGGAGTGGGTGGGGTGCTGAGAGCAGCAGGAGGCAGGTGAGGACAGGCCAGGGTGAGGGCAGACTGGATCAGCTCATTCTGGCTTCACACCATCAGTTTGTGGTTTGGGTAATTATAGGGAAACAAAATGTGCCTGTGCCACTCGTGGCTGAAAGTGCTTTTCTTCCTTCAGACAGTGTGGAGTAGTAGACAAGGCATGTGTGGGGACAGAGTCCCAGAAAGCAGTTTCCAGGCTCTCGGCCTCACATAGAAAGGTGCTGGGTCAGGTAGTAAATGGCCATCAACTGTGATTGGATGGCCATCAGCTATGGCTAGTTGGCCATCAGCTGTAACCAGTGAGCCATTGGCCACTAATATAACTGCTGTGGCTATGCTAGCGGAAAATGGGGGCTAGCAAGAAGATGGTGGCTGAGCTAGCAAGCACGGATTGCAGTTAGGACTGCGGGTTGCGGACAGTGTGGCTCCTGCTTCCTGTGTCTCCAACCCAGCTGCCAGCAAGACTATAGTGGTCTGACTCCCCTACCTATGGCTCTGTGGGTGTTCCTTTTTGGCCTCACCATATCCTGTGTTCTTGTGTGGGGGAGCGGGACCAGAGACCCGGCCTGTCACCCTGCACGACAGCATGGTTCTAGGATCTGGCAGGCTAGGTCCCTCAATCCAGCCTGCTGCTAGCCCTGGGCAAGTGGATGCCTCCCTCACAGGTGCTGGGCATCTGAGGCAAGTGGATGTTGGTAAGGCCCGGTACTTAGCAGGCCCTGTGTCCAGGCCAGTCCTCCCCCCACCCCAACCTGGCTGCCACAAGGTGGCTGGGTGGCAGGGGTGCCCCTTGTTGCCTCATCCACACCAATAAGCCCAGGCCTGCCCCAGGGAAGGGTGGATTGAAGAAGCTCCGTGGCTGAGCTTGAGGCCTGACATTCAGACAGGCGTTGGTCAGAAGATAATCAGTAACCAGACCAAGGCCGGCAGGATGAGAAAGCAGCATTCCCTGTGGGCCGCTTCCAGAATTCTTATACTGTGGTGACGAGGCTGGGGGGTGGGGCGGGGTGCTGGTGGTCCCTGGAAAGTCACCTTCCACCCCCAGCACTCAATATCTTCCACTACAAAATAGGATCTTGATCAAGTAAATTTCATTTTAAATTTCATTTGAGAACACTTTGATATTCTGGGTCACTGGTTTTCAAAAGCTTGTCGATTTTGTCCCAGTTAGAACTGAAGAAAAAAATGATTTGAAGACTGAAAGCTAAGACCTTTGGCCTGGCCGGTGCTTCCTTCTTGCTTTTGTGTGTGGGTCAGCAAATGCAGTGATTTGTTCTGATTCAGGGTTCTGGGTCTGTTATACAGCAAGGATAATTAGGTGTTTGGCATCGGTGGGTTAGGGCTGAGCTGTGTGTGATCTGCGGGTCCCCACCCTGTCCCCACCTGAGACCCTGTGAAGTTGCTGGAGGCTCATAGTGGGAGGAAGAGCTTGCTTTCTCACATTAGGATTTGAGTTCTTTGTCTGGAAAATGGGAGTGATTTTTTTTCCCCTTAGAGATTCTTATGTGGTGATGCCCTAAAAATAAAGTCCCCTTCCAGCAAATAGGACATACTTCCAGTACGCCTTCTGCCTCCTGGCCAAACAGTGAAGTCAAATCTAACACCTGCCCAGCTCCTTAGGACTCATCTGTGTCTCACTTCGCTGCCCCAATGGGGTAGGTGGGAGTGTCATGCGGGGGACCCTGCTCGCTGCGCCATTTGTCATGCAGGGAGGCCTGCGGGGTCTCTGCTCCCACTCCCCACACAAGAACGCAGGATATGGTGAGGCCAAAAAGGAACACCCACGGAGCCATAGGTAGGGGAGTCATACCACTATATTCTCTCTGGCGGCACTATACTCTCACTGGAGGCTGGATCCACACTGTCCGCAAACCTCCATCCACACTTGCCAGCCCAGCCGCCATCTTCTTGCTAGCCCCCATTCTTTCTCTCTTCTCCTTAGCGTAGCCACAGCAGTTATATTAGTGGCCAATGGCTCACTGGTTACAGCTGACGGCCAACTAGCCACAGCTGATGGCCATGCAATCACAGTTGGCCATTTACTACCTGAGCCAGCACCTGTCTATGTGAGGCCGAGAGCCTGGAAACTACTTTCTGGGGCTCTGCCCCCACAGGGAGCAAAGGCCTGGGGTGAAGCTGTTGTGTCCAGTTGTTCTTATGTGGCTACCTCTCTGCTTCACTTTTCTTACCCATGCACTGGGGTAATAATACCCACCCACACGTTGCCATGCAGACGAAATAGTCATGGTTAACAAAATGCCCTGGGTCCTATTAGGTGCTTCCTGCCTTAGAAACACCTGAGTAGCCTTTCCCCATCTCTCCAGCAATGTATGAGCCCAGATGTCAGGGTCTGAGGATTAAATGAGCAAACGTGTGTAGCATGTGGATTTTTGATGTCAGCTACAGGGTGCTAGGTCTTTATGGTGGAAAACTGTATCCATTAGGATTATATTCCCATTATGGAGTCCCAAATAACAGTCCTTCAACAAGAGAAACTTGATCCTTCTCTCACTTACACACCCAGAGGTCAGAAGTCTGGGAATGTTCGGTGACACAAAGTCCTCTAGGCTCCTTCTATCTTTGTGTCACTGTCTGAAGCCTATATTCCTAAATTACCTCATAGTCTAGAAGACTATTCCAACACCAGCCATCACATCTACTTTCCAACCAACAGCAGTACAGGAGGAAGAAGAAAAAGGACAAATGCACATGCAAGCTACATCTTAGGAGATTACTGGCGTTGGCAGGAAGAAACCACAACCTTCTCTCACATACCACCGTCACCACCACCAACACACACACAAAGGATTAGATTAACTTCTTATTTTAATAGGCTAGAGCTACAGGAACTTCCTGAAGTGAGGTCACCACACAGGGCAGAAGCAGGTGCAACAAGGTTTGGTGTGTCTTTTCCCCTGTACACCCTGGTGAAGCATGGCGCTGCCTGCGGGTGACACTCCCAGCCTACCTGAGAACCCGCCCTGTTCTTCCTGCCTTTTTATATATTCCTCCTGGAAGGGCCTGCTCTGCTGTCCCAGGGACTCTCATGCAAGGGAATGTTTACAGATATATGTTTACAGCATCATCAGGGCGCAATTCTCTGTGCCAGCTTGGCGGTTTCCCCACCGTGCCTGGCAAAGAGCAGGAGCTGGCTACTTTGACAGGTGCGAAGGCCTGGCTCTCAGGTCCTTCTGGGGAAAGCTGGCTAATTCTGCAAGTGAATATGTTTGGGGTGTCTAGCAGGGGTTGTCAACTCCTGCAGGGCTGGCTGTAGGAGAGAGAACGCCAGACTCCCTGAATGGGCAGGGGAGTGTTATTTTTAGGCAGGGGGCTTGGGTGAGCTTCTGAGCGCCCTTGTGGTGGCTCCGAGTGTTAACTCAAGTTGCTGAGTGTGTCTTTTCCTCCAGGCTCCCAAGGTGAGGCGGCAGAGTGACACCTGGGGCCCCTGGGGTGACTGGAGCCCATGTAGCAGGACCTGTGGAGGAGGCATCAGCTTCCAGGAGCGCCGCTGCTACTCGCAGAGGTAGGGGAGGGGAGGCTGTGCCCGCTGGTTAAAAGAGCGTGGGCACAGGGACTTGGCTGGGTCCTGGGCCAGCGCTGGGTCACACAGGCAGAACCACCACCCTGTAGATTTGTTCTGGGAGCAGAATGGATGGAGAATTTGCAATTAGGTCACTTCCCATGTACTTACACTCTGATTTCAATAATCAACCTTATGTCCGAGGATCTGGAGCCAAGCCTGCTTCATCCACCCCTGAGTCTCTAGCTCCTAACTCAGTGTGGGCATAGGGCAGGGGCAGTGAATTCCTGTTGAATTAATAATCATCAACAATGCTAAGTTGTGCAGTTTCTCTACCTTCAGCCACTTTGTCAAATATAGGTGTTTCCCACTTCAAGTGATTTAAGACCTCCTACTACGTGCCCTACATTCTGAGAGGTGCCATAGAGGGGTGGGCACCAAAGAAAGGGTGATGACCCCTTGACTGTCGGTGGGTTTAAATCACTGTTCCTGTGAGCCTGTGTGACGAAGGGAAAGAGGTGTGCTATTATTCTAAGTGCCTTGTCGCCATTCACTCCTTAAATGGCAGAGTAGCTTTATCAAGTGGGTATATGTTATATTTTATTTTATCTCCAAGGGCAGAATTTGGGGCTTCTCTGGAACTTTGCCTTCAGAGGCCGAGTGGCCCAGAGTTAGACTCCAGGATAGTTGGGCTTCTGAGTCTCCTTCTAAGTACAGACATGAGGCTCACTGCCCCTCCCTAAAGGGATTTATGGGTGCAGGCACCTCCATCCCTCACCCAGGAGTCCCACAGAGGCTGAGGGGCCTGTGGGAGAGGCCCAGGAGTGGGCCAGGGGTGTTGGGTCAAAGGGGTTGGGGCTTCCTGGTCCTCTTGTCCTGCAGGAGAGATGGGGGCTCCAGCTGTGTGGGCCCCGCCCGGAATCACCGCACTTGCCACACTGAGGTAAAGCTGCCTTTCCAGATTCCCTACCAGGCTGACATCTAAGCCCTGGGGGGCCCTCCTGTCAGTGCTGGGAACCCCCTTCCACACCTCTCACCAAAGTGACAAAAATGACAGCTTCGACAGCTTCCCCTCCAGCCGCCCAAAGCCCCTGGCCCCTGGAGGGTTACCCTGGGGGCCATTCCACCTCCCTGACGCCTCACAGAGGTGGGGGGACAGGACCTGACCTCCCCGGGACCAATGGGGTGGGCAGACCCCAGGGGTAGCCTCACTTCCCCCTCCTTGCCCCCTCCACCCCCGGCAGAGCTGCCCTGATGGTGCCCGCGACTTCCGGGCAGAGCAGTGCTCGGAGTTCGATGACCACGAGTTCCAGGGCCGGCGGTACAAGTGGCTGCCCTACTACGGGGGTAAGGACTGGTGGCCTCCAAAGCGGGGGTTCCTGCTGCCCCACCCTGCCTTTTCCTGTGCTGGCCCCCATCTTTTCGGAATCTCTTTTATACGTAGACTTTTCATTTCACAATTCTCATTACCATATTATACACACTTTGTCAACAACGTTTAAAAAAACCAGGAGTACTCTTAGCATGTGCCCATCAAAACACAACAGTGGTGACCGTCTTGGGTCTTTCCATCCATGTTTCCCTCCGTGTACGTACGTGTCTGTGGAATGCCATTCTGAGCCGTTTTTGGCCTGCTCCGTGGAGCATTGCTAGTGCTGCGTGGAGGCCGTGGAGAGGAGGGGATGCTGGGTTTGGGCTGCAGGGGCTCGGTTTGGCAAGAGCCTGTGTACTCAGGGTCTGTGGGGCTAGAGGGTGGGCGCTGCGTAACTTTGAGGAGGGTGTATGTTGTTAATTTTTGGAGCCGTACAGTTCAAGAAAAAAAAGAAAAAAAACAAAACACTAATGTGTATGTAATTAAAACATTTTAAATGAGTCAAGATACCCTAGGATAACTTTTCTGAGTATTAGTTTTTCACTGCTCACTGCAAATGACTCATGGAAACCTGTGGCACTCTGGATTCCAAGATATTGAACATTTATATCCTGTGTGTGCTGTGGGTGGGGGGAGGGGAGCCTTGGCTAAAGGGGGTGGCCCCAGTGGGGGCCATTGGCATTCATTGCTCCTCCTGGATCCTGAGGTGAGCATCTGTTGAAAATAATTTAAATATATCTGTATTATAGAAAAATTGGAACACAGAGGAAAGGTTAAAAAGCTCGTTGAAGGATGCCTTCTTTGTTGTGGAGGTGATTACATCCTATTAGCACTTTTAGGCTGTTGAAACAATGTGTATATAGTATTAGATAAATATAAAAATTAAAACAAGAAAAAAAAGACAAAATTTAAACAAAACAATGGGATCACTGCTAGCATTTCATTCGAGCCCTTTTCACATTATTTTCTCTATATAGTTACATATCTGTAATTATGGCATAGTATCATTTTGCATTCTGTTATTAAGATAAATATTGTATTTATCTTATAATACATTATTGTATAGACTTCATAATTTAAAAAAATTTTATTTATCGGGGTGACATTGATTAGTAAAAATATATAGGTTTCAAGTGTACAATTCTATAATACATCATCTTTATATTGCATTGTGTGTTCACCTCCCAGAGTCAGTTCTCCTTCCATCACTATATATTTGACCTCCTTTGCCCTCTTCTACACGCCGCCCACACACACACTTTGGTAACCACTAAACTGTTGTCTAAGTTTTTGTTCGTTTATTGCTTTTAGTTTTATAACCTACATATGAGTGAAATCACATGGTTCTCGACATTTTCTGACTTATTTCACTTAGCATGATAATCTCAAGATCCATCCATGCTATCGCAAATGGCAATCTTTCATCTTACGTCTGAGTAATATTCCGTTGTAACATTCCATATATGTACCACATCTTTGTCCAATTTTCTATCGAAGGACATTTCACTTGTTTCCATGTCTTGGCCACCATAAATAATACTGCAATGAACATAGGGGTACATATATCTTTACAGATAAATGTTTTCGGATTTTTTTGGGTAGATACCCAGAAGAGGGATTGCTGTGTCATATGATAATTCTATTCTTAATATTTTGAGGAACCTCCGTACTATTTTTCATAATGGTTGTTCCAATTTACATTCCCACCAGCAGTGTATGAGGGTTCCTTTTTCTAGTCTTCATAATTTTTAACAGCATTGTCAACATGTATAACCTTCTATTGGTGGGTAACAATTTTCTCAAAGAGCTGCTGATTATTAATACTTGGACTTGTAAATAACACTGACACAGACCTCTTTAGGTGTCTGGCTTTTCCCTTATTCTGCAATTTTTCTTTGACTTGATCTCCAGAGATGCAGCAGTTTTGTGGAGAATGACCCCTTTCTCTCGGATAGAGATGAAACTCTGAGCCACTTGGGGGGGGGGGGCTGCTGCTAAGGTTTCCTCTCCCCCCATGTGTGTGCTTCTGGCTCTGCCCCCGCTCCCCTGTGTCTAGGACAGGCTTTGAACCTCACTGGGATCTCAGGTTTCCTCTCTTCCCTTCCCCAGCTCCAAACAAGTGTGAGCTGACCTGCATCCCCAAGGGGGAGAGCTTCTACTACAAGCACAGGGAGGCCGTGGTAGACGGGACGCCCTGCGAGCCTGGCAAACGGGACGTCTGTGTGGAGGGCAGCTGCCGGGTGAGTTGTGCCTCCCCAGACCCCCACCTTGGAGCTGGCATGGGGCTTATTGCAGGATGTTTCCCTGCCCTGCACCAGCAGGGCCAGTGGCCCTCATGAGCTTGATGTCTTCCCAAGACAAACTTCCAAGGTGCCTTGCATTGCAGATGCCCTAGGACCCTCTTACCTTTACCCTTTGAAAAGGAGCCTCACAGTAAGAGCACCTCTGTGGGTGGCAAGTTACAGAAACCCAACTAAAACTGACTTAAGAAAAAAACAAAAACATCGAAGGATGGGCCTACTGGTTGCAGGTGTCTGAATGATGCTGCTGGAAATCTCTCTCTCCTTGCCTTTTGGCTTTCCTCTCCTGTGGCTCAGTGTTAGGATCAGGCAGCTTCTTCCTGTGAGGTGTGAAGATGGTCACCAGCAGCTCCAGGCTTCTGCTGTCCCAGCCTGGCAGCTCCCTAGGGAAGGGTGCCCCATTCCCAGGAGTTTCAGTGACCTGGGGTTACTTCTGATTTGTCTTGGCTTGGGACTCCCCTCAACCACTCTCTTGAGCGAGGTGTACAGCCTACAGATTTGCCCCAACCCACTGCTGGGGAGCTCTATCCAAACACTGTGGGAGAGAGGTGGCCTCCAAAGGAAAATGAGGTGGCATTCCCAGAGAAGGGGAGATGGGTGCTGAGCGGGCAAAAGAGGTGGCTTGTCAGCCATGGGCCAGATCCAAATTTACTCAGACCTCGATAGTTCTGATTCATCTGAGACTTTTTTCAAATTGTTGCAAATCTCCAAAAGATTTTCTAATATATTTATTTTTTAAAATGTATGTATATGTGGACTTTTGAAGTTTAAACCTATGTTGTTCAAGGGTCAGCTGTAGTTCCTGCTCCTCCCTGAGCTGGCCAGGCAACCAGGGTTAGAATTCTGGTGTGTCCGTAACTCCGATCTCTCCCTCGTCTCTGCCTGGCAGGTTGTCGGCTGTGACCACAATCTAGATTCATCAAAGCAGGAAGACAAGTGTCTGCAGTGTGGGGGTGATGGCACAACCTGCTACCCTGTCACAGGAACCTTTGATGCCAGGGACCTCAGCAGAGGTGGGGTCTGTAGGCAGCTGAGACAATGGGCTGTTGCCTGTCCCTTCCTGGCCTGTCTCCTGCTCTGGCTGTCACCCTCATGGCACTGAGAGGGTCTGATCTGGAGCTCAGGTCATACCTAAAAGGTGCAGGGTGGAGGCCAAACCCTTTTGCAGGAGCCTGTAGGACCACGCTAGCTAGGACCTCTGCCCACTCATCCAGTGTCGTCTCACACTGCCACTCATCCCTGTTCCCATTGTCCCCATCCGTCCTCTCCCCAGTCAGTTTGGGTGCCCAAGCCTGCTCACCCTGGGCCTTTGTAAAACTCTTTCCTCCTTCAGGAACACTCCTTCCCAAGCAGCCCAGCCCTGCTGCCTCCTACTCTTCCTTCCCAATCCCATCTGTGCTGCCAGGGGCTTAGCAGCCGCAGGCCAAGCCCTCCCTGTGGTTGGCTGGTCCCAGAGTCTCTCTGCTTCCCCAGGCTACAACCAAGTCCTGATAGTGCCTATGGGGGCCACCAGCATCCACATCGAAGAGGTGGCTGCCAGCAGGAATTTCCTGGGTGAGGACAGTTTGGATCTGGGGGTGTTGGGGGCTGCGGCAGGGAAGCGGGTGGCCCTGGCAGCTGATGGGGGGCTCACCCCACACAGCGGTGAAGAGCGTCCGTGGTGAGTACTACCTCAACGGGCACTGGACCATCGAGGTCGCCGGAAGCCTGCCCGTGGCCAACACCATCCTGCACTACGAGCGGGGTGCTGAGGGGGACCTGGCACCTGAGCGGCTCCATGCCCGCGGCCCCACCTCGGAGCCCCTGGTCATCGAGGTGAGTTGGCTGGTGGGAGAGGCCTCTGACGTGAAAGGGGCACCTGGTCCGCAGGAGGATGTGGGGGGCCTGGGGTCTGAAGCCGGCAGGAGGGCGGCAGGAAGCAGGGTGGCGGAGGCCCCACTGGCGACAGGCCTCATTGAGGATCCCCCTGTGCAGCTCATCAGCCAGGAGCCCAGCCCCGGCGTGCGCTATGAGTACCATCTGCCCCTGAGTGTCCCCGGGCCTGGCTTCAGCTGGAGCCATGGCTCGTGGAGTGAATGCAGTGCTGAGTGTGGCGGAGGTGAGGGCCTGGCCCCGGGGACTGGGCAATCCTCTCCTTGAGGCCTGACGGGGGGAGGTGGACCTGTAGATGAGACATCTGCATGTCGTGAGATCACCTTGGGGAAACCCAGGGGTTGGGGGACTCCATGAAGAACCCCCACCTAAGCTAAGAGAACCAGAGAGGGCTCCCTGAGGCCATGGCATTTCATAGGAGATGGTACTCCGTTGGCAGTGGAGGCAGAGCCTGAGCCAATGACCAGTTGTTACAGGGGGGCTTGGTCACTCACAGATAAAACTGTCCAAGCCTCAGTTTACTCACCTGTAAATGGGGGATGATGATGGCACCTATCCCAGGGGATTGTTTGAGGCACTTGGGATGTGTCCAGAACAGTGCCTGGCCCAGAGAACACATTTGGTGAATGTGGACTGACCAGCTGTCCACTATGGCCGGGCCTCTGCAGGTCACCAGTCCCGCCCAGTGTTCTGCACAAATGACAGTGAGGTCTACCCTGACCGCATGTGCCAGCACCAGTCACGTCCGGCCAGCCACCGCCCCTGCAGCCCTCATCCCTGCCCACAGACCAAGCGGTGAGGCCCTTGCCAGCCCCTCCACGCATGGCGGTACCCAAGCCCTGGGTGGGAGGGAGTCGGGTGCCTGGGCTGCTTTAGGTGTTGAGCAAAGAGGTTGGGTGGCCTAAGGCTTCCACAGCTGTGGCTAGAGTGGGGTGGTGGGGGTGGTGCAGCTGTCACTGGAGGAAACTGTGGAGAGGCCTGAGCATGAGGCCCAGGGCTATTCTGTCCATCCTTGTGTGCACATGTGGTGCCCAGAGTGTCCAGGCTGGTGGCAGGAGGGTTGAGGAAGATACTGGAGGTCCCATCTGTCTGAGCCATCAGGGCGCTTGGCTCGACAGATGCCCAGGAGTGGGCCGGGTTGGGCCTAAGGGTCTGTGGGCGTCTGCAATGCCTTTGTTTCTGTACAAAGGGCCTCTTACCTGTACCAGCCCAGAGTGTGGCACCTTGCTGGGGCCCAGTGTGTGTGTGGGAACAGGTAATCTGCAGGCCACAGGCTCCCTGCAGGGCTGGTGCAGTCCTTCCACCCTCGTGGCCTTGGTGGCAGCTGGCCTCATGGGATGGTGGTGGGCTTGGCTTTGCATGTGTGATGGGCACTGCCCTTTCCTCTGGGTCCATGTGCCCCAGGGCCAGGCACGGCCACTCCAGGCCACTGCACACATGGGTGAGTGTGGCCCCTCTGGAGATCCCCCAACTAAGGCCAGACTCTGAGGAAATGGAGTCTGGCTGGGGGTGACAGGGGACTTGGTGAGAAGGAGAAAAGGAGATGCCGGTGCGGACATGTGAGATCTGTGAGAGGGAGGAGGCAGCCAGGCTCTGTGTTATAAGGACCCAGTGCACAGTGGCAGGAGATGGTGAGCAGGGCTTTGCTCTTGGCCTTGGTGCAGAGCTTTTTGCCCCCCAACTTCACAGGCCTGGATGTTCAGAAGTTGGGGCAGGTTGGGGAGATCCCCAGCCCACTCCTGTGTGTGAGAGCTGGTGCCCCATCAGTCTGGGCTTTGGTCCCCTGCTGCTGGGCCAGCCTTACTGATTCCTGCTTCCTGCCAGCTGGAAGACTGGGCCCTGGGCGCCCTGCTCGGCCTCCTGTGGAGGTGGCTCCCAGTCCCGCTCCGTCTACTGCATCTGGTCTGATGGGACTGGCGTCCAGGAGGCTGTTGAGGAGGCCGAGTGTGCAGGTCTGCCTGGGAAGCCCCGTAGCACGCAGGCTTGCAACCTGCAGCACTGTGCAGTCTGGAGTGTGGAGCCCTGGGGAGAGGTGAGGACCCTGCCTGGCCCAGGAGGGGGTGGGGCGTAAGTGAGGAGCTGGGTCGTGGGCCGGGCAGCAGCAGGACAGGGTGGGAAGGATTGGCCTCCACTGTGAAAACAGATCCTGGGAAGTAAAGTGACCTGCTAGATTGTCTTGGAAGCTGTGGCCAAGGCTAGGACAAGGAGCAGGTGCTTGGATTCCTTCTCCAGTGCTCTCCCTCCTCCTCTAGGGTCCCAGGCCGGGTGGGAAAGGCTTTGCCTTGGACGCATTGGTTGGGGGCAAGGAAGGAGCTGGCACTGTCTGGGTCTGCTGGTTACTGCTTCCAGCACCTACAGATGTTCAAATTGCAAATGAGGGGATATGGAACATGTGCCTCAGGCTGGTGTCAACAGCCATGGTTCACGCTGTGTGACCTCAGGCGAGTGACTCAGCCTCTCTGGGCCTGGGAGCTGGACATGGGCAGTAGGGTGCTGTCCGCCCTCCATGTTAGGCCGGTGGCTGTCCAATCCAGCATGGCTTTTCTGAGCAAAGACAAGCTCCCACTGATGGCCTGGTTCTTACAGTGCTCTGTCAGCTGCGGTTCTGGAGTCCGGAAGAGGAGTGTCACTTGCCGGGGTGACCAGGGGTCTCTGCTCCATGCCACAGCATGCTCCTTCGAGGACCAGCCACCTCTCATTGAGCCCTGTGTGCATGATGACTGTCCCGTCCTTAATGACCAGGCCTGGCACATAGGCGCCTGGGGTCTAGTGAGTGCTTGCCTCCCTCCCCATGCCTGCTGCCCAAACCTGGACCCTTGGGTCTCTGGGAGGCAGCTGCACAGGGGCCTGTCCTTGCATCTGACATGCTTTCCCAGGCACTGTCTCCCTCCTTCCCTCCCTTGTGCATACCCCCACCTTCGGGGTCTCTCTCCCTATGCATACGTGTTCTCTCTTCCCACTCCCACCCTGTGGACCCCAGTGCTCCAAGAGCTGCAGCTCGGGCACTCGGAGGCGCCAGGTCATCTGTGCCATTGGGCCACCCAGCCACTGCAGGAACCTGCAGCTGTGGAAGCCTGCAGACGTGGAGCCCTGTAACACGCAACTCTGCCATCTCCCTCCTGGTAAGGACAGGAGGGGCCTGACTTCTCTCCCCACTACAAAGCTAGCCAGCACTTCCCGCCTCTGCTGTGTCAGCCACCAGGGCCACTCTCCTCCCACATCTCCCTTTACTGAAGCCTTTGCCACGCATAAAGTCCAGCTCTATGCAACCTCACTAGCCAGCCCTGTTTTACCCCTCAGAGGTCGCCTCCTACCCCCATAGCTCACTGTCACTCTTAAGTTAGTGTCCTTGTGCTGCAGTGGTTGCATATGGCTAACAAGCCATTAGGCCTACTAGCTATAAGCTTCTTGACGGCCGGGTACTTGACTTCCTTATTTCTGTTTATACCCCCAACAAAACTTAGCTAGCATGTGGTAGGTGCTCAGTGTTTGTTGAATGACTGAGTGCAGAGGAGGGAGGTGGTCTAGGAAAGATTGTCTTCACACACTCTTTCTGCTTCTGTATTCCCCCTTTCCCTTCCCTGCATCCCCACTGGGAAAGAAGGCATCCCAGGCATGAGAAGCTGCAGGAGGAAGGGCGCAGAGGCCAGCACTTGCTTGGTGTGAGGATGTGATATTGAGGAAGGCAGGGGTTGGGCTAAGCTGGGGTGGGAGGGGCTAAGCTGGGCGTGGGAGGGGCCTCTGTGAGGTGTGTTTGGCCCTGACTTGCGTGCGAGTGGTGGAGGCAGCAGGATTCTGATGGAGGTGCATGGTAGTGGGGCTAAGGACCAGTGGCCTGGAGTCAACAGCTAACCTGGTTCAGATCTCCACTCCATTGCTGCCCAACCCTGTGGGCACAGTCAGCTGCCTCTCCTTTCTGGTTCTCCGTTCGCCCATCTGTACAATGGGGTTAGCACGACTTTCCAGGCTTGGGGTGAGTCCCTGGCAGGCTGCCTGAACACACAGTGCCGGAGAAGCAAAGCGTTGGCCATGGTGGTGGTGAGGCTGGGTAGGGGCTCCTGGGTGCCTTGGCCTGGCCCCGGCCCTCAGGGTGCCTGAGCAGGACAATCCTCGGCTCCCATAAGTCCAGCTACCTAGAGCTACTCACCGTCCCAGGGCCCTGGACGCCTTCCTGGAATAGGTGGCCCTGAGCTTGCTGGAGAAAGGCATTCACATGGGTTAAAAGGAAGGAAATGGAGAGAGAATTTCAGGCCAGTTGAGTTGTTAACGAAAAAAACCTTCATTGCTATTTTTATAATTACGAAAACTATGTATGTTCATTGTGGAAAATTTGGAGAAATCCGGAAAGTAGTGCAGAGAAACTTCAATTTCCCGTGATACCATCCATCAGTGGGATAAAGCTTTAGTGTCCTTCCTTGTAACGTGTGTGGTTTTCTGTCTGCTTTCTCCTCTTAATGCTGTTTGGTGTGTGAACATTTCCCAGTGTCATGATTTCTTGAGGCTTCACGGAAGTCCATGATGGGTGAGAATTGAGGTGATTTCTGGTGGTTTGGGTACTGTCACTAACGCTGTAGTGTGTTCTGGTGTAAGCCTGGGAGGGGGATGGGGGTCCGATGACGAGCCCACTGGGTTGTGGGCCTTGGAGTGGGCACCGGACTCACCCCTGCAACCTCTGCTTCCTCCTCTTTCTAGACTCTAGAGCTGCGCTCGCCAGCAGAAATAGAATGCCAGACACACACGTCACTTAAAAGTATCTAAGAGACATGTTAAAAAAGTAAAAAGAAACAAATGAATTTATATGTAATAATATATTTTATTTAACCCAATTAAATATATATATATATATATATATATATATATATATATATATCCATGGAATCAATATAAAAATTATGAACAGGATACTTTACATTCTTTTCTTTTTATACGATTTTAAAAAATTAAATCTTTGAAATCCAGTGTATAGTGTACACTTATAGCACATCTCCAGTCAGCTGCTAACATTTCACTGACATACTTTATCTAGATTTAGATTTCATAAAATGTACAGTTGGCAAAGTGGGTTCACTACCCACGTTGTTTCAAACACACTGAGATATTTTTCTATAAATGAATCAAGCGTCAGTATTTCAATTTAAAACTCAATTACTCTGAAGTAAAGAACGTGAAACTCAGTTTCTGGGTCACTCTTGCCACATTTCAAGTGCTCAATAACTGAGACCAGTAGAGACCCCAGAACCGGCCCTCAGCCCAGGGGGTGAGGACGGGGACAGGAGGTCCAGAGGGTGGTTGGTGCTCTTAGGGCTGGAGTGATGCTGAGGGCTGCAGATTAAATTTGTCTGATACAGCCCTGGGGAGTCAGTAAAAGTTTGGGAGCTCGAAGATGACATCACAAAAGCTACTTAGGAGGACAAATTGTGCACCTGCCTGAGGGTCAGACTGAAGTGGAGACAGTGGGAAGCAGAAGCCTGGTGGGGGGCAGGCTGCGGAAATTCAAGTGCTAGAAAGAGCAACAACTGAAGGAATGGGCACCAGCCCAACAGAGCCTAATGCCCAGAGGGTATGTGGGAAAGAGGTGCTGGGCTCAAAGTTAAGTCTGAAAAGATGGAAGAGAAGCGTCACAGGACAGGAAGCCAGAGGCAGATGGGCTTGGCAGAAAAGTGCCTCTCACTTTGAGATGACAGAGGGACAGAAGGCAGAGATTCCCAGGCTGGCTGGGGGCTGTGAATGCAGGGCCCAGGAGAACGCAGAAGGCGGGTAGAAGATGATAGAACTGGGGAGAGAGTTTGAATCAGCCTTGCCTGAGGTTTTGGTCTGGGTGGGGTAGTCAGTAAAACGAAAACAAGGATTTTATCACATATCTACTGGAGTCTGCCCACCCTAAATTATTTTTAAAATATTCCTTGGAGACTGGCAAGATGTAGTCCATATGGGAATGGAATTTTCACTTATTGTTTATAAATTTATTCCATGGTGTAGTAGGAAGTACCCCCTACCCCCACCCAACCACACACATAGGAAGCACTCAGAAACTTTCACTATGAACATTTGGGATGTGTTCTGCAAGTCTTCTATGCATTATTTTTTTCAAATTCCTTTTGTCTTAATTTACTCAGCCTTTTGCATTTTTCTCCAACATTTTATGATGAAAAAAAATTTTTTAATGTTAAAAAAAATTTTTTTTTATTGGGGAATATTGGGGGACAGTGTGTTTCTCCAGGGCCCATCAGCTCCAAGTCATTGTTGTTCAATCTAGTTGTGGAGGGCGCAGCTCAGCTCTGAGTCCAGTCGCCGTTTTCAATCTTAGTTGCAGGGGGCGCAGCCCACCATCCCATGCAGGAATTGAACCGGCAACCATGTTGTTGAGAGCTCGTGCTCTAACTAACCTAGTCATCCGGCCACCCCTCTGGAAGCTCAGTGGCAGCTTGTTGTCTTCAGTCTAGTTGTGGAGGGTGCAGCTCACTGTTCCATGTGGGAATCGAACTGGCAACCCTGTTGTTGAGAGCTCACGCTCTAACCAACTGAGCCATCTGTCTGCCCGGAAAAATCTTTTTAATAACTTCATTGTGGTGGTTAAATATCATACCGTAAAATTCACCCATTTTAATGGTATAATTCATGATTTTTAGTAACCCACCTTCTAAATTCTACAATTAATATTTTGTTATATTTGCTTTCTCATTATCTACTCTCTGTCCTTTCTATCAATCCAATTACTTTTAATATGGAATCTTCTTATTGAGGTAAAATTCACATAACCTATGGTTAACCTTTTTTTTTTTTTTTTTAACTTTTATTTATTTTAAGTATGTTTTTCCAGGACCCATCAACTCCAAGTCAAGTAGTTGTTTCAATCTAGTTGTGGAGGGTGCAGCTCACACTGGCCCATGTGGGGATCGAACCGGCAACCCTGGTGTTACCAGCATCACGTTCTTACCAACTGAGCTAACTGGCCACCCCCGGTTAACCATTTTAAAGTGTAAAATTTGGTGTTAGTGTATTCACAATGTTGTACAACTACCAGCTCTCTAGTTTCAAAATTTTCATCACCCCATAAAAGTGCCTTGTACCCATTAAGTTATCACTTCTCATTAATCCCCTTCCCTGGCAACCGGATTTCCTTTCTGTTTTTATGGATTTGTCTATTCTGGATTTTATCACAGAAAAGCATCAGTAGACCTTTCGTGCCTGACTTCTTTCACTTAGCAGAATGTTCTGAGTGAGGTTTATCGAGGTTGTAGCATGTATCAGTACTTCATTCCTTTTTATGGCTGAATAACATTAAATTATATAGATACACCACCATTTGTTTATCCATTCATCTGCTGATAGGTATTTGGGTTATTTCCGCCTTTTAGACATAATGAATAATGCTGCCATAAGTATTCAAGTGCAAGTTTCTGTGTGGATGTTGGTTTTCATTTCTCTTGGGAATGTACCCAGGAGTGGAATTGCTGGGCCATATGGTAATTCCACGTTTAACTTTCTGAGGAGGTGCCAAAGTGTTTCCACAGTGTCTGCACCACTTTATATTCTCACCAGCAACGTATGACGGTTCCCATTTGTCCACATCCGCAGCACCACTTATTATTTCAGACTTTTGATTACAGCCATCCTGTGGGTGTGGAGTACTATCTCATTAAGGCTTTGATGAGCACTTCCTTAATGACTAATGATGTTGAACATCTTTTCGTGTGTTTGTTGGCCATTTGTATGTCTTCTCTGGAAAAATGTCTGTTCAAGTTCTTTGCTCTTTTTTAAATTGAACTACTTGTCTTTTCATCAACCCAATTAACAAAAAACTATGTATCACACTTTTTGTTAATGTTGGGATCAAACAGAGGTGCTAATTTTATATCTGACTTTTCTTTTTGTTGAACATGTAATATTAGCATTTTCTATGTGATTAAAGACTTTTGAAACATGGGAAGGGTGTTTTACAAAATCACAGGTGCTTCTCATGTCCCTTCTGCTGCCCTGGGCTCCCCTGGCCGGTCCGAGCAGTGGGGTGGAAGCAGATGTTGGCAGGGCTGGCCATGGCTCGGGCCCACTCCTCTCCTCTCCTCTGTCCCTCTGTCCCCCACCTGCTCTGGCTCCCTGCAGATGTCCCCAGTGTACAGGACGTGCACACCAGGCCCAGGGACCCCTGGATGTCTTTGGACCCTCGGGAGATCCCCGCCTCAGGTGAGCAGCTCTGTGGAAGCCCCCACCCTAGGGCCCTGGAGATGGAGGTTGAGAGTAGGGGTGAGTGGCTTAGGGGGGAATGGAAGGAGAGGGTTCTGATGTGGCCACTTATGGAGGTGAGGAGCCAGGTAGACACATCATGTGTCTTTTGCTTCCTCTTTCTAGATTCCAGAAACCAGGAGTGGACACATCTGGAGCAGCCCTCCACCCAGGGTAACCCCAGAGGAAACCAGAGCCCCCACCACCTGCCAGCCTCTGGTCCAGCCCCTTCTCTGCAGCAGTCCCCACGCCAGCAGCCCCTGCAGTCTGGCTCCAGGTTTCATGACTGCAGACACAGCCTCCATGGGTGCTGCCCCGATGGCCACACCACATCTCTCGGGCCACAGTGGCAAGGCTGCCCTGAAGCCTCTTGTAAGCAGAGCAGGTAGGTGCCTCTTCCTCCTCACCAGGTCAAAGAGGGGAGGTGTTTGTGGGGGGCGTCTGAGGGGCAGGCAGCATCTCTGCTCAGAGAGGGTGGAGTGGGTTTGCCGAGCTCAGGAATGGGACTACGGAGGGGTTGTCTCCGAGCTGCCCTGTGATTATGACTTTTGAAACATGGGAAGCGTGTTTTAAAAAATCACGGGTACTGCTCATGTCTCTTCTGCTGCCCTGGGTTCCCCTGGCCCTGTCTGAGCAGTGGGGTGGGAGCAGACGTTGGTCAGGCCTGGCCATGGCCCAGGCCCACTCCTCTCCTCTCCATCTTGAGGACTTGGATTCCTCCTTGGCAGCAGTGAGGCGGGGGTGGTGGTGGTGGTAAGGCCTGCTTTCTCTGCAGAAGTCAGCCTATGGAGACGTAGCCTGAGGCCCTGGAAAGGCACATGGGGTAGGATTCTAGCTGTCCATCCAAACCAGGCTCCCACTCCCTCAGGGGCTGGAATGCTTAGAGCCCAGACTTTCGGGCCAGTGGCCTGGGGGTGATTCCTAGTTCAGTCACTTAACTAGCTGTATGCTGGGTGACTTGGGGCAAGTTACTTAACCTCTCTGATCTTGGCTTCCTATGCTGGGAACAATGACAGCCACTGGTTGGGGTGACTGAGGATGAAACAAATCACACTGTGCCTAGCTGCCTGGCACGCAAAAGTGCTTTCATCCGCCCCCATTTCATCTTCCTTCCCAAGTACTGGTTGTAGAGGTGAAGTATATGCAGGATTCCTCTGATGCGCTTTCTGCCCCATCTCCCATCTCCTATCTGCTGCTATTTTGTAAAAACTCCCTGGGAACCCAATGTCCAGCCAGGTTCAGGTTGATTTCCTCCTCCTTGGTTTTGTCTTGGGAAGTGTGAGTTGGGGATTTTCCAGTTATTAGGGCTGCAACTCTATTGTGTTACTATTGCCCTCCCTGGTGGCCGCAAAGTGGTCATTAGATAGGGAGAGACTGGGGTCCATAGGATGGTGTGTCATACATGCAGGGACATGCTGTCACCTACTTGGATCCTCACCTGCTCAGCCCCCAGCACAGGGAGCCTTGGAGCCTGGGTGCTGGAAGCTCAGGGTCCCTGGAAGGGTGGGGATTAGGGCTGGTGGTGAGGGGAGGGCTGTGATGTCTGTCTAGGTACGGGTGCTGCCCTGACGGGGTGTCTGTGGCTGAGGGGCCCCATCAAGCTGGCTGTGCAAGGTCTTATGGTGATAACAACACTGGGAACAGGCCAGGGTCGAGAGCGGTGGCCTCCACAGTAAGTGTCCCATTCACATGAGGGGCAGGAGTCCAGCCCCCAAGCCTGCTCAATGCCACTGTGCAGCTTTGGCCTTGGAGGAAGGAGGGCCCTGAAGCCTGCTGGCCTGGCTTGTCTCCTCGAGGGCACAGGGCTTCAGAGGCGGTCTGGGGATGGGGGTTTCATCCCACATTCTCCTGGCTTCTGATCTCCCGAGACTGGGGTTATGCACGGTTGGCTCACAAGTCTGTCTCTCCCTCTTCCTGCCCTCCTTCCCGAGGCAGCCTAGAGTCCCCAGCAAAAGCGAGACCTATTCCCAACTTCTTCCCCAGGTCCCCAAGGCCCACCAGCCCCAGGCCCAGCAGAATGAGCCCAGTGAGTGCCGGGGCTCCCAGTTTGGCTGTTGCTATGACAATGTGGCCTCTGCAGCAGGCCCTCTTGGGGAAGGCTGTGTGGGGCAGCCCAGCCATGGTGAGTAGAGGCCCTTCCTCATCCTTCCTGGTGGGGAGGCTCTGGGTCCCACTGTGCCCCCCACCTCCGCCCAGAGCCAAAGACCTTTCTACTGGCTCAGTTCATTCATTTCTTCAACAAATATTGATTGATCACCTACTAGGTGCCAGGCCAGAGAGCAGACCCAGACTGTTCTCATTTACAGCAGTATGGCTCCTGTGGGAGTTGGGGGGTTGGAGGTAGAGAACCCACGGAGAAGCAAGGCCCTTTCTTCCCCCTGGGCAGAAAGGGTCTAGGGCTGTCAGTGCTGGGACGGACAGGGTGTCCCCACCGTGCCTGGGATGAGTCCTGGAGGGAGGTTATTGAGGTTGGAGCATGGGTGGAGCTGGGAACCAACTTGGGGACGTCGGAATCCAGACGGGCTGGTGGTCAGGGTCTGCAGGAGATTTTAAGCAGGAGCCAGCCATGGTCGTATGAATGTGGAGGGGCTGACCCAGCTGTGCTGGGAAGAGGTCTGCTAGAGCGGGCAGGTGGGGGCTGGAGCTACATTCAGAGGCTGGCGGGCCCCTTGCTGGGCATCTTCGCAGGCCCCTGGGAGCTCAGGCCTGGGTCCTAATCCCGAGCTAAGCAGCACATCAAGGTCAAGGCCTTGGGTTGCTCTGGGTGTGCCCTCCAGGAGTCTGGTTAGGGGTGAGGAGGGGTGCGAGGGAGCCAGTCCAGGGAGCTCACGGCTCTGACCTGCTGAGGGCTCTAGTTCTGTGGTGGGAGGTGTACGGTTTGGTTTCAGAGGCTGCTGTGGTCCCAGCCCAGGGCAGGTCTGGGCAGTGAGCAGGCGCCCCTATGGCCAGGTCAGGGGCCCAAGCAGAGGTGTCGGGGTGCTCCCGTTCCTGTCGGGGTGACTGACGCATCCTCCTGCCCTCAGCATTCCCCGTGCGGTGCCTGCTGCCCAGTGCCCACGGCTCCTGCGCAGACTGGGCTGCCCGTTGGTACTTCATTGCCTCGGTGGGCCGGTGTAACCGCTTCTGGTATGGTGGCTGCCACGGCAACGCCAATAACTTTGCCTCGGAGGAGGAGTGCATGAGCAGCTGCCACGGCTCTCGACGTGGGCCCCACCAACCCAAGCCGGGGGCCTCTGGCCAGAGCACCCACAGAGATGGTGGCAGCAGCAGTCCTGGAGGCCAGCAGGAGGCCAGCCAGCACAGGCCTGGGGCCGCGGTCCAGGGAAAGGCCTTGCCTTCTGGTGGCCTCCAGTGGCAGGACCCAGAGCCTGGGCCCAGGGAGGGGTACCACACGCAGGCCTTAGAACGGCCCTGGGGCCAGGAGCTGAGGCCCAGCGCTCCCGGACTGGGCGGAGATGGCAGTCGGTCAGCACCCCCCTCCCACAGCTCCTCCCACAGGTGACGCCCCCCTTTCCCAGGTTGGGGGAGAGGGACCCAGGTCAGGGGCTGAGCCTATTGAAGCTAAAACCCCAAGGTCAGCCAGCCCTCCCTCCCCATCCCTAACCTTGAAGCCTCCAAACAGCCCGGCCTGGAGGCCTCATTACCTTCATTCTATACCTGGGGAAGCTCAGGCTTCGGCGGTCAGGCAGCCAGTGCGTGGTGGCGCCTGGATTCCCCCGCAGATCTTGCCAGTGTATTCAGGGTCTGTCTAGTTGGAAAAGCTTATGGGCTTCATGACCTTTGGCAAGTCATCTGACTTCTCCACGCCTCCGTTTCTTGACCTGTAATATAGTGATATTATCTCATAGGTTTAGTGTGGGTTCCACTGGCTATTATGCTTGGGACTGTGTCATATCAGAGATTTGGGGAAATTAAAAAACAAAATAAATAAAACAAGTATGTGGTTTAGTCCCCATGTGAATCTGGTGTGTGCGGTCTCCCAACCTCTCCACCTTGGGCTTTGTGCCACCCCTGCTGTCCCCTGCTGCCGCTGCAGGGACAGATTGAGGCGGCCGTGCCTGGGGCATGGTAGGGAGGCTGGGAGGGCAGATTCCTGAGTCCACGGGCTTCCGGAGCTTGTGCTCCCATGACACCCTCTGGGCCCACAAATGCCCAAGACAGGATGGGCACGGATGGAGGGGTAGTCCCTGGCCCTGGCACTCATGCCTGGGCCTCCCATGTCCAGGATTAGCTTGACAGGCGTGGAGCCCTCTCTGGTCCAGGCGGCCCTGGGGCAGTTGGTACAGCTCTTCTGTGCAGAGGACACCTCCCTGGACCCTCATACCAGGTGGCAGAAAGACGGGCAGCCCATCTCCTCTGACAGGTGTGTGTGTGTCTTCCCCTGGTGGCAGCCCCTCAGATTTCCCCTGGGCTGGGAAGGTGAGTGT
This sequence comes from Rhinolophus sinicus, assembly GCF_036562045.2. Taxonomy (NCBI): domain Eukaryota; kingdom Metazoa; phylum Chordata; class Mammalia; order Chiroptera; family Rhinolophidae; genus Rhinolophus; species Rhinolophus sinicus. The sequence goes on along the minus strand of NC_133753.1, from coordinate 25,064,083 downwards.
GGGGATATTGGCCCGTTCGCCAGGAGCTCTGGGGCCTGAGGGGGTTTGGGCTCATTATGGTTCTCAGGAGCCCAGAGCGCAAGCCCCCACCCCCTCATTCAGGCACAGGCTGCAGCCTGATGGCTCCCTGGTCATCAGCCCCCTGCGGGCAGAGGATGCTGGCACCTACAGCTGTGGCAGCTCCAGGCCGGTCCGTGACTCTCAGAAGATCCAGCTTCGCGTTACAGGTCTCTGTCCCCCACCTCCAGTGGGTTCTTATTGGCCCCAGGAAGGGAGGGGTTGGCTGGAAGGGCCTGGGCACCCCCACACTGGAGGGACTAGGGAGCTTCCTTGGGCCAAGGCACCCTGGTGGTAGGGATCGTAGGTACCAGTTGGGCTTGGTGGATGTCTTGCCCCTTGTGGCCTCGTTTCTCCACACATCCCCTGCCGGCCTCATGGCCCACACTTCCTTCCACCCACTTCTCCCCACAGCTCACCTCTTGCTTCTCCTGGCCTCATGACAGGGGGTCACACAGCAGTGCTGCCTGAGGCAGAGCCAAGGCACTTCCCTCAGACCAGGGACCCAGCCCAGGGCTACAGTCCCCAGGACTCCAGTCTAGGAGGGGATGCTGGGGGCCTGGGGGCCATCTCCTCGCGTCCACGGCCCACGACCAGGTAACAGGGCAGGAATGCCACCCTGCTCTCAGCCTCCCCCACTTGAGGGCCAGGGTCAATGGAGGGCTCAGTGGGTGAGAGAAGGGGAAAGGGAATGGTTCCCCAGACCCGTGTGTGCTGGGACCTGGCTTGCTGGCCTCTGCTCAGGGCTTTGTGAGGTGAGGATTAGAAAAACATGGTTCCCTGAGCTCAGCCTCTTGAGGAGGAAGGGGAGCCCTCCCTCCAACCCCAAGCCGTTGGAAATGGTGCAGGTTTATGGCCCAGGATTCGGGAGATGCAGGAAGGGAAGAGCATCAGGAGTTAAGGGCCTGAGACAGCCTTGAAGAAGGGCAGTTTTCAGAGGGGCTGGAGAGGGCGGGAGGGTGCCCAGGCCAAGGATCTAGAGGCAGATGTGGGATGCGGAGGGGACAGCCTGAGACTCTGGGAGCGGGGCGGTGAGAAAGCGGAGGTGGTGGTTCATGGGGTCACCAGTACAGAGGGGTGACTTTAGGAAGCCGAATGTGGCTGGAGCGGGAGAAGGGGCGCATGCGGCTTAGGCAGAGGTCCATTCCCCAGGCACCGATGGGAGTGGGGGCAGCAGTGGCAAGGACCCTCTCAGGGCTATGGGGTGCTTGTTGTGCAGGGTGCGCCTGGACCGGAACAAGCCTGGTGTGGTAGACGCCCAACCAGGCCAGCGGATCCGGTTGACCTGTCGTGCTGAGGGCTTCCCACCCCCAACTATCGAGTGGCAGAGAGATGGGCAGACCCTCTCTTCTCCGAGGTTTGTACAGCTCCTCTCCCCTCCCTGCTGTGTGCCCCCCAGCCCCACCCTACCCCCCTCTGTGCAGGCTGGTGGGAGGAGCTGCCAGGCGGCACCTCTGGTCAGTCAGGGGCTCTCGAGAGATGGAGCTGCTGAGCGCAGGGTCTCTGGGCCTTTCCAGAGTGTGGTTAGAGGACACGGGTAATGGGCCTGCTGACAGGTGATGGCTGGGGGAGAAATGGAGCAGACATGCTTCTGGCTGTAACCATAATAGCTAACATTTATTGAGCCCCTGAGTGTGACACTTGTGTGCACCATACAGTCTGCGGAAGAGCCACGCTGAAGTAGGTGGTTTTATCCCCATTTTTCACACGGAAGTTAATACCACACAGCTCCTAAGTGGCGGAACCAGGATTTGAGCCTACTACATGAGTATAGAAAAATTGTTTTGTACCAGAAAACTTGAAATGACTTTTATTGCCAGGCTTAAAAGTCAGGCATCTTCCAAGAAAAGGAGAGTGCTGGCAGCTGGAGGACCTAAGGCTGACTGGCTCTTTGGTCGACCCCACTCAACAGTAGGGGCCACTCAGCCTCTCACCAGGGAAAAGAAAGACTCTGCCCCTCCCCTGGCCCTCGCTGTCAGGTGGGATGGACCCACCTGACTCTGCTTGGTCCCCAGATACCAGCTGCAGCCCGATGGCTCTCTGGTCATCAGCCATGTGGCTGTGGAAGACGGTGGCTTCTATGCCTGTGTCGCCTTCAATGGGCAGGACCGCGACCAGCGATGGGTCCAGCTCCGAGTTCTGGGTAAGGTGCAGTGCTGAGTGGAAGAGTGCCTGGAGCCAGGTGCCTTTGAGGTCAGGTGGCACAGGTTGGGCATGATTGGCACAGCGGCTGATACTGCCTCCTCCTTGGGCCCAGGGGAGCTGACAATCACAGGGCTGCCCTCTACTGTGACGGTGCCAGAAGGTGACACGGCCAGGCTGCTGTGTGTGGTGGCAGGAGAAAGTGTGAACATCAGATGGTCCAGGTAAGGCTCTGTTCCTGGCACCTGAGGTTGTACAGCCCAGGCACAGGTGGTCTGCCTTTCTGCAGGGATGTTTGTCACCACTGTCCTCCCCTCCTCCTTCCACTCCTGCCTCCAGACCCGGTGCCCACACAATGAGGCCACACAGGATGTCTTTCCTGGTGGTTGGGCCACATCAGGGTTTGTCAACCTCAGCCCTACTGACATTTTGGACCCAGTAATTTTTTTGTGGGGGACGGTCCTGTGCATTGGTAGGATGGTCAGCAGCATCCAGGCGCTCTACCCACTGGGTGCCAGGAGCACTCCCTCCCAAGTCATGACAATAAAGTGTCTTCAGAGGCTGCCACATGTCCCCAGGGTTGAAAACCACTGGGTTTCACTCTGCTTTGGAGACGTCAGTGGCCTTTTACCTCAGGTCAGTTGGTCTGATTCATTTAGCAAAATATTTTGCCCCCTTCCTCCTTGCAGTGTGTCAGGACTAGGCTAGGCTCTGGGGACCCTGGGGTAACCAGAGCCCTAAAACATGCCCAGGGGATCCAGGGACGATCTGAGTCCCCTAGATACTCCCAGGCAGGATATGGCCCAGTGACAAGCCGCAGAGGTTTGCCCTAAGTGCTGTCTGCAGAGGAGTGAGGCTGCCTTCCGTCTAGAATCAAGACAGGGTGGCCATGAAGGCTGAGGGGATGTCCTTGGTCAAGCTCACAGGTGAGTGACAGGGGCCAGCATGGGGATGGGCCCTCACACGGCACGAGGCTTGAAGCATCTTCAACTTTGCCTCCCCTGGATCTTCCCAGCAGCAATATACTCAGGACCCCATCTTTAAAACAAAGATAGAAACCACACTGTCCTCTGATCCTGTTTCCTTGCAGCCTGGCCTTCGATCAGTCTCCCCTTCATAGCACGACTGGGGGTCTCCTCCTGTCAGTCCCCTGCTCACAGCTCCACCCTTTGCAAAGGGCCTCACATCCCCCCCAACCCCCCGCCCCCCACTCAAGGGACACTGCTCTGGCCAAGGCCACCAACTGCCTTCCTGTTCCTAAGTCCTCTGGTCATATCCCAGTCCCCACATGACCTGTGTCCTTCCACGGGCCTCTTGCACGTCCTGAGCTCTTTCCTCCCCTTGGCTCCAAACAACACGTCTTCTGGTGTCCTTCTGCTTCTCTGGCCGCTGCTTCTCTTTTCCAGGCTGGCTCGATTCCTCACACCTATCCCTTAGAGGCTGATACACCTCAAGGTCTGTCCTTGGTCCTCAGTTCATCTAACTTCACCTTGGGTAACCTTGTAGACACAGTTTCTGGGACCATTCAGTGGTGATACACAATATGTGTCCAGACCTCAAATCCGATGCCTCCTGGTATCTCACAGGCACCAGAAATGCAAAATGGAGGGTGTGGGGACAGAGCCAGGAGTGCAGTTTCCAGGCTCTCCGCCTCACATAGAAAGGTGCTGGCTCAGGTAGTAAATGGCCATCAGCTGTGGCTAGTTGGCCGTCAGCTGTAACCAGTGAGCCATTGGCCACTAATATAACTGCCGTGGCTACGCTAGCAGAAAAAATGGGGGCTAGCAAGAAGATGGTGGCTGAGCCTGCAAGCGGTGCAGTGAGGGTTGCGAACAGTGTGGCTCCGGCTTCCTATGTCTCCAACCCAGCCCCCAGCGAGACTATAGTAGTATGACTCCCCTACCTATGGCTCCGTGGGTGTTCCTTTTTGGCCTCACCGTGTCCTGCGTTCTTATGTGAGGAGCGGAACTAGAGACCCCAGAAGAGACCCCGCCTGTCACCCTGCATCACAGTGGAAAATAAACTCACCATTCACCCCTCATCCCCACCCCCACCCCGGGTCTCCCCACAATGGAGGGGCACCACCATTACCCAGTAACCTAAGCTAGAAAACTCTATTATCCTTGATTTCTTCCCCATCTCCCACATCTGCCCATCATCCCAATCCCTTTATTCTGCTGCCTGTGCCATCTACCTGTGTGCAGCAGCCACTCACCTGGTCTCTGCTTTCAGGTTTGTCCCCTACCCCCCACTGCAGTTAGCAATCCTTTCAAAGCACAAACACTGTGTTGGTCCTGCTGAGCTTACACCCCTTCATTACCCCCAGGATCCAACCCAAACTCCTGACCAGAGCCGTGTATACTTCCTCCCTCGCTCGCCCTTATTCTGGCCATGGCCTTCCTTCAAGCTCCTGAGTCCCCATGTTCCCCTTCAGCCAGCCAGCTGCAGCCTCACCCTCAGGGAAGGCTCCCCTAAGCACCGCACACCCCCACCCAGTGCCCTGGAGGCAGGGGGAGCTTACATCCTGCATCCAGCACAGGCTTGGCATCTCACTGTTGCCTAAATAGTCTTTGTTAATGAAGAGTGTGGCTCCTTTGTGGATAAGAGGCACATTTACAGTCACGCAGATCACTGTACTCAGCTGAGGCCAGTTCCCATCACTTCTGAGTTATTTTGCTTTGATCATGTGCAATCTTTTCCTTGAGCTGAGGGTCATCTGTCTACAGAGGAAGCAGCTGGCTCTGGAATGGTCTTTGATAGGCTCGTCCCTCGCCTCCTGGCCCTGGCCAGCTCTCCCAGTGTCCTCTCCTCTCCAGGAATGGGCTGCCGCTATGGGCCGATGGCCACCATGTCCGCCAGTCCCCAGACGGTACACTGCTGATCCACAACCTGCAGGCCAGGGACGAGGGCTCCTACACGTGCAGTGCCTACCGTGGGAGCCAGGCCGTCAGCCGCAGCACGGAGGTGAAGGTGGTCCCGCCAGGTGAGAAAGGCCTCCCCAGGAGTTTGCTTGTTCTCGAGAGCTGGCTGTTTGCTGCAGAATGAGGATGAGTGCAGGCTCTGCAGCCCGAGGGGCTCTGGTCCACATCCTGGCTCACTCAGCCCAGCACTGGTAGTGTGAGTCCGGGTAAGGGGCTTAACCCACTCATCTGTCCAGTGGGCTACGCCACGGCCTCGTGGGCTTGTAGTGATGAAGAAAGAATGTGTATGTATGATAGGCAGCTGGTAATAGCGTAACACATGATGTTACATGTCATTTTTTAGACTTACCAATCTTCATTTTTTAGACTTACCAATCTTCATGATTGACTGGAACTTCATTATAATACTTAAGGCAGACGGACCATTAAAATCTGACCATTCCAATTAAGGTGGCAAAAAGGGATCCTATGATTGGAAAGTGCTTTCCTGGCCCTTTGATCATATAACCCAGAAAGGAAAGGGCAGGGATTAATGTCACCATCTTACTACAAAGGAGACAGATACCCAGAGAGCTCAAGTGATGTTTCTGTAAGTCACACAGCAAATTCGTGGCCAAGTTGGTACTAGGTCTTTTTGACTCTTCATATTTAATGTTCTTGTCACTAAACTATTACACCTGGAACTGGGCAGAATTTTACCTGTGTTATTCAGTAATTTGGTATTTTAGCCTTATATTCTCCAGCTCTTGCTTTCTGAGTTGTTACATTAGCAAATTTCAACAAATCTAAATACTGTATTGTAAGATGCATTGTTTGCATACCACTAAGGCAAAAGGCTTCTAGCAAGATTCTAGCAAGATTCTAGCAAGAGAAAAGCAGTTAGTTACCTACAAGGGAGCACTCATAAGATTGTCAACTGATTCCTCAATAGAAATATTGCAGTCCAGAAGGGACTGGCATGAGATGTTCAAAATGATGAAAAGCAAGTGCCTACAACCAAGATTATTCTACCCAGCTAGACTATCATTTAGAATCAAAGGAGAGATAGAGCTTCCCAGACAAGAAAAAGCTCAAGGAGTTCATCACCACTAAACCAATATTACAAGAAATATTAAAGGGACTTCTTTAAGTAGAAAAGACAAGATAAAAATATGAATAAAATATAGGAAAGAAAAAAATTCTCACTGACAAAGACAAACAGTAAAAGCAGTGGATCAACCAACTGCAAAGCTAGTACAAATGTTAAAAAGGCAAAAGTAGGAAGATCATGTGTAATTACAACAATAAATTAAGAATTCACACAAACGAAGTAAAAAATGACAAAAACAAATGTGGAAGGGGGCAGTAAAGCATTGTAGGGATTTTAGAATGTGTTCAAACTTAAGTGACTATCAATGTAAAATAGACTGCTATAAATATAACTTGGTATATATGAAGCACACGATAACCACAAATCAAAAATCTATAAGAGATATATACAAGAAATAAAGCGAAAGGAATCCAAACATGACACTATAGAAAGTCATCAACATAGAAGAGATCAAGAGAATAAGAAAGGAATAGAGAAGAACTAAAAAAAAAAAATCAGAAAACAATAAAATAGTAATAACTACATACCTATCAATAATTATTTTAAATGTAAATGGACTAAATGCTCCAATCAAAAGACATAGGGTGGCTAAATGGATAAGTAAACAAGACCCTAACATATGCTGCCTACAAGAGACCCACTTCGGATCGAAGGACACACACAGATGGAAAGTAAAGGGGTGGAAAAAGATATTACATGCAAATGGGAACAAAAAAGAAGCTGTGGTAATAATACTTTTAAAATCTATTTTGTCTGATATAACAAGGGCTGTAACAGGAGAGAAAAAAAGCACTTCATAATGACAAAGGGATCGAGCCAGCAAGAGGATATAAATAACACATTACAGCAGATGGACTTCAGCGGAATATACCTTCTTTTCAAGTGCACATGGAATATTTTCCAGGATAGACCACAAGTTAGGCCACAAAACAAGTCTCAATAAATTTAAGACGGCTGAAATCATATCAAGCATCTTCTCCAATCACAATGGTATAAACTAGAAATCAATTAGAAGAAGAAAATTGAAAAATACACAAACGTGGCGGTTAAATAACATGCTACTAAACAATAAATGGGTTAACAAGATCAAGGAAGAAATAAAAAAATACCTTGAGATAAATGAAAATGAAAACACAATGACCCTAAATCTATGGGACACAGCAAAAGCAGTTCTAATAGGGAAATTTATAGCAATACATGCCTACCTCAAGAAACAAGAAAATTCTTAAACAATCTAACCTTACACAGAAAGGAACTAGAATAAGAACAGAGCCCCAAGTGAGTAGAAGGAAGGAAATAATAAAGATCAGAGCAGAAATGAAATAGTCTAAAAATAATAGAAAAGATCAATGAAACCAAGATCTGGTTCTTTGAAAAGATAAACAAAATCGATAAACCTTTAGCCAGACTTGTTAAGAAAAAAAGAGAGAGGGCACAAATAAATAAAATCAGATACGAAAGAAGTGACAACTGACGTCACACAAATACAAATGATTGTTAGGAAATACCATGAACAATTATATGCCAACAAATGGGATAAACTGGAAGAAATGGGTAAATTCTGAGAAACATATAATCTTCCAAGGCAGAATCAAGGCTGAATCAGGAAGAAACAGAAGATCTGAACAGACAGATAACTACTAATGAAATCAAATCAGTAATTTTTAAAAACTCCCAAGGAAAAAAAAGGCCTCGACCAAATGGCTTCACAGGTGAATTTTACCAAACATTGAAAGAAGAATTAACACTATCCTTTTCAAACTATTCCAAAAATTTGAAGAGGAGGAAGGGTCCCCAAACTCATTTTACAGGGCCAGTATTATTCTCATACCAAAACCAGACAAAGACAGGACAAAAAAAGAAAATTATAGACCAATATCCCTTATGAACAAAGATGCAGAAGTCCTCAACAAAATATTAGCCAATCGAATTCAGCAATACATTAAAAAGATCATACACCATAATCAAGAGGGATTTATTTCTGAATGCAAGGGTGGTTCAATGTCTGCAAATCAATTAATGTGATACACCACATAAACAAAATGAAGGATAAAAATCATATGATCTTATCAATAGATGCAGATAAAGCATTTGACTAAATCCAGCATGCATTTATGATAAAAACTCTCAGCAAAATGGAGATAAAGGGGGACATTCCTTAACATAATAAAGGCCATATATGATAAACCCACAGCTAACATAATACTCAATGGTGAAAAGCTAAAAGCTTTTGCTTTAAGAGCAGGAACAAGATAAGGAAGTCCACTTTCACCACTTTTATTCAACATAATATTGGAAGTCCTAGCCACACCCATCACACAAGAAAAAGAAAGGCGTCCGAATTGGAAAAGAAGAAGTAAAACTGTCATTATTTGCAGATGACATGATACTATATATAGAGAACCCTCAGGAATCCACCAAAAAACTATTAAAACAAATAAATCAATTCAGTAAAATAGCAGGATAAAAAATTAATATTCAGGAATCAGTTGCATTTTTATACACCAATAACGAGCTATCAGAGAAATTAAGAAAACAATCCCATTTATAATTGCATCAAAAAGAATAAAATAACTAGGAATAAATTTAGCCAAGGAGGTAAAAGACCTGTACTTAGAAAATTATGAGACATTGAAGAAAGAAACTGAAGAAGATACAAATAAATGGAAGGCTATACTGTGCTCACGGATAGGAAAAATTAACACGGTTACAACGTCCATAGGACCCAAAGCAATCTACAGAGTCAACGGCAATGTCCATCAAAGTAACAATGGCATTTTTCAGAGAACTACAACAAATAATCCTAAAATGTATATGGAACCAAAAAGATCCCAAATAGCCAAAGAAATCTTGAGAAAGAAGAACAAAATTGGTGTAGTTCGCTATCTGAAGAAATTCAAAACACTAATTCAACAAGACATATGCACCCCTATGTTCACTGCAGCATTATTTACATATCCAGGATAAGATATGGAAGCAACCTAAGTGTCCATCGATAAATGAATGGATAAAGAAGATACGGTACATATATACACTAGAATATATCTCAGCCATAAAAGACTGAAATCTTGTGCTTTGCGACAACATGAATGGACCTAGAAGGTATTATGGTAAGTGAAATAAGTCAGACAGAGAAAGCCAAATACCATATGATTTCACTTACATGTGGAATCTAAAAAAACAAAATAAATGAACAAAACAAACTCATCAATACAGAGAACAAACTGATGGTTGCCAGAGAGGGGTGTTGGGGGATTGGGTGCAAAAGGGAAAGGGATTAAGACATACAAATTGCCAATTATGAAAACAGTCACGAGGATGTACAGTACAGCATAGGGAATATAGTCAATAATATTGTAATAACTACATATGGTTTTAGATGAGTACTAGACTTATTGTTGTGATCACTCCGTAAGTTACATAAACATCAAATCACTGTTGTACACCTGAAACTAATATAATATTGTATGTCAACTATAATTAGGAAAAAAAACACCAATGGATGGAAATTGTGGTCCTTCATGTAGTTGTGCATATCGGCATTGAAATGTTACAGAATAACTGCATTTTGGGGAGAACCTGACAAGGAAATGAAATGGTAGGTGAGAATTTCGGCACATACAGAGCTTCCTTACCACTTTCTCTCTTCCCTGTTTTGCAGCAGTGGCCGCCCAGCCAAGGGACCCCAGGAGGCAGTGCATCGACCATCCTGAGCTGGCCAATTGTAATTTGATCCTGCAGGCCCAGCTCTGTGGCAATGAGTATTACTCCAGCTTCTGCTGTGCCAGCTGTTCCCGTTCCTGGCCTCATGCTCAGCCAGTCTGGCAGCAGGGATGAAGGCTGGCTCCAGCCCCAGTTCTGAAACAACTCTTAGAGCTGGGGAGAGGGGCAGAGAGACTCTTGGTCTCCCCTCTCTGGCTGGCAAAGGGAGTAGTCTTCTGGAGACACTTGCCCCACTAGTGTTGAGCCTCAGCAACAGCCAGTCTAGCCTTCTGAGCCCCAGCAGTGTTTGCATCTCCGACATGATGACAGGAGGCTGCTGAGTTGTCAAGAAGAGGAATATGATTGGATAAGGCCCCCATTACTTTACAACTTCTCTCCGTAATTTGTTACATAGGATCAGTTCACTGTGTGATAAAACAAGTGACCAGGTTCTCACTTCATTCAAAGGTGTGGAATGATTTTAAAGTTAACATCTATCTCATATGGGGAACACTCACTCCTGCTGTGACAGGGAAGTACTCTTGCTAGAACTAGATCTCACCCGGGGTCAAACAGTGGTCTACTGCTCTACTCTCTCTTTCACCCTTCTAGGTAGTATAGCGACAGCTTCAAATCTCATCCGTGCATACGGTTAACAGCATGGTGTTGGTGAAAGTTCTCAGCAAAGTGGAATATAACGTAAGGCTCAGAACAGGGATTTGGGATGAAAAAGTAGCACTTGGATTATTATGGAAGAACTGGAAAAGCGCCTTGCTTTCATCGGGAAGCTGGAGCCTCAAGCCCTTGTCCTGAGGCCGACAGGCAGAACTGGCGTGAGCATGGGCTCACACCCGTACGGGTGGGATGGCTGGGCCTGCTCTGTATTGGGACCAACGAGGAGCCTTTCCTCCTCAAGTAGGAATCTGTGCTGCCCAATCAAAGCCAGTCTATTATTAAAAACAGCAACAGCAGGATGGGGGCGCCCAATGGAGGGGAGGGCAATGTAATAATAGCACGTGGCTTCAGAAATGGTTTGAGATGGAAGAAGTCATTCTTCATCTCAGAATCTCCAATTCCTTGCTTCAAAATAAGAGGCCTGGATTCAAAGAGCTTCCAAGTCCCTTTCCACTTGAACCTTCTACAAATCCTGCAGGGGGCTGGCTGGGCCTATTGACAGAGGTTACTGTGGGACACAGAAAAGACAGGCTTTACAGGGAAAGGTGACTTTAATTACCACCATGCTGGCTGGAAAAGGGATAAACTATGCCATGGGTGAGGGACACTTCTCAGTCTGCGTGTCATTCAACACAGGAAACATGGGTCGGGGGCAGGGGTCTTTTCTTTCCATTTAAAAAAACATAGTGAGGAGAATCCCCTCTCACTTACCATGGCTGATTTTGATATAGAAATTGGAAAATCAGGGCCACTTCCTTGGACTCCCCAGTGCTTTAATTAAACCAGTATTTGGCCTATTGGCAACACACTTCAGATGGTAAGTTTGAGGTTAGCTAGCTCTTCCTAGACCTCGTCACACAATAGTGGACTAAGGGTCAAGGTGAGAGTAAGACTCAGTCTAGACTAGTGGTTCTCAACCCTGTTTCATACTGGGAGCTTTTTAAAAAACAACCTGGGGTTGCACTCCCCCGAGATTTGGATTTAATGGGCCTGGAGTATGCGCAGGGCATGAGGATTTTAAAAGCTTCCCAGGTGACTGTGATCAGTAGCCAAGGCTGAGAATCACACTCCAGCCCTGGACGTCCGACTGCAAATTTCGTTCAAATGTGGACTCTGCTTACGTGCTCTGGGGTGGGCTGACATCCTGCGTCTCTAACCAGCTCCCAGGTGACGTCTGTGCTGCTGTCCAGAGCACACTTTGAGCAGCAAAAATCTGATGTTAGAGATACGCTGAGGAATAACCAAAGCCTAAAGTATGAATAAAAATACGAATTTTAAGAATATACTAGTCCCAATAAAAGATTTTCTACCTGCCAAACTAGAGATCTGCAACAGCAGTATAATGGAGAGAGAACAAGACCAAAAAGAACTAAAAGTCAACTCATTTGCTAGTAAAGGGGAAAGAACAGCCCTTCATGGGTAAAAGCTTCTACCACGAACATTTATTTTTGTTAAAGCAGATTATAAATTCTCATCAGTACAAATATATATAACTTACATTTATTTGTAAGGCCAACGTTCCAAAGTAAAAATGAGATGGGATCTCATGTTGTTACCAGGGGTCAAGTGGTCAATTTCTTACAACTGGCAACGGGATGTTCTGCTCACAATGGAGGGGGATGGACAGACGGATGGACACGGACGGACGGACACACACACACACACACACACACACACACACCCCTAATAAAACCAGCATCTTCTCCCCCACAAAATTCATAGGAACAAAACTTAAAGGACAAAACAAAACCCACCAAGACCCACATGACAAACCCACACAGTAACCTGCATTCCAGTCTGTAGATATGATGTCATTGTCACCTTAGTGTTAAAGTAAAGGATTAACATAAGGAAACTGCAGCAATATATAAAAGAAAATACATATTCTCTATAGAGCATATTTAGATTGATTCCATTAAAAGAATGACATTAGAATTTCATCACAGGTTTAAAACCAGGACAATACTACTCTTTCATTGTCTTTATTTAAAACTACAACTTAGTGACTGTATTGGTCATAAGCATGATTGTTGTTGCAATGTGCTACTTACAATGACTGACACCAAATTAACTAGGGATCCTGTCTGCACCTCCCAACCTTTCCTCTTTTAACTTCAATAGGCATCAATGATAAATCAATCTTATGTACAATTTCTTACAGCTAACCCTTTTACCTTTGGCAAGATTACTTACAACTCATACAATTTTTTAATATTGAGAACTATTTAAAATATTCTAAATGCATAAAAATAAAGATTTTGGCTTTTTTGATATATATTTATAATATTTATTCTTACTCAAAATGGAAGCTCAACTTTACCCTTAAAATATAGCTCTGCGGGGCAGCTGCTGCTGTGCCCTCCCGGGGATTCTGGCAGCATGGCCTGCCTCTTGTCCCCGGCCCAAGCACAGGCCACCCTGTTCCTGATCTCTGAGACAGGCCAGTACTGAGAGGAGGCAGGTGACTGGCCTGAAAAACAAAGGGGGGTCGTTTTGCTTCCCGTTGTTTTATATTCCAGTAAATGTGCTTTGATTACAGATTCCTGTTCAGATACATCTGCCTCTCTGTTATCAGAGATTTGTAAGGGGCTGAGGCAGGAGGAGGGGGACAGAGGGCAACATTTCCTTGACTCCTTTAGTCTAATTGCGAGACAGCTCTCCTCGAGGAATGGTTTTCTCCACTTTTTTCAAAAATCACCCTGTACAGCACTCCGTGCCTGGACATGCTCCTTGGGACCTCTGGGATTAGGGAAAAGTGGACTGATCGGGAACACCAAGTCCCCATTGCTCCTTTGACCCCCACCCCCTGCCTTTGCCTGAGTACAGACAAAATACATGAGCTATAGGGACTGCTCAAAGTTCAATTTCAAACGTCTTCTGTAAGTCGCTGGAGAAAGGGTTGGTGGGGGAGGGGTTAGTGCGCTGCTTGGACTTGCTTTCTAATGCAGCCCACTGGGCTTCGAAAGGATCCACCGGGCAGCTGCCTGCAGGAAGCTCTGTGTGCTTGTCTCCTGAGGCCAGCCTGCCATCGTCTACGCCATTGAAAGCTGCAGAACCATTGAGGTGCTGAGCAGGAGGCTTAAAGAAGGGACTGGCAGTAGCACTGCTCGTCTCAGACTGAGGGAATGTCTGCGGCTTGACCAGGCTGGGAGACTGGTGGGGGTGAGCAGCCTGAGGGTGGCCTGCAGTGCCAAACACATGCGCGACCATCTGGGAGGGAGTGATGCCCACCACAGGCACATTAGGGGCTGGATAGGGCATCCCATTGGCCACAGGATAGGCCTGGGCAGGGACAAAGGCTGGCTGCAGGGGCGGAACCACACCCACTGGCATGGGTTGAGAGGTGAGGAATGAATTCCCTTGGAAAGGCGGCGCTGGCTGGGAGATGGCAGTAGGTGGAGGAGGCTGGAGAACTGGCTGCAGAGGGACAGCGGAGGCCGGGGGCTGCTGGGCCCGGACGCTCTTGGACACCTCTTCTAGCCAGCGGTCAGCCTCAGAGGGAGTACGTCGGTGACCAGCCTGGAAGAGATCTGGAGAGGCAGCACCAGAAGGTTGACCCCACTCGGTCCCTGGAACCAACAAAACAGAGACAAAAGAATCAGCCTTTGGGGGCTTCTTTCTTCACCTGATCACCTTGGTTACTGGAATGACCCTAACGTGTGGAACAAATCCCTGTAGGGGGATATTTTATGGATTGGGTAGGGGGAGGAAAGCCTCTGTTACTGGCTGAGAGGTTTTGTGGTAGAACAATGAGAACCTTGCCAGACCACGCTGCTGCGTCAGCCCCACGGAGGAGCTGTGCAGGTATGGCTCAACTGCCCTGAACCAAGGCAGCTAGCTGGCATCAAACACCCCGTCCTGTTGCTGAGGCTCCTCCATGCTACAGAAACCACCTTACACAGGCTCTGAAGGACCCAAGGTGACTCACCTTCTGCTCTAACAGAACGAAAAGAAAACAACCAGTGACTTGGTACCGTACCTTGTGGCCCATCTGGCTTCCAGACACATCTGTCTTTCTGGTGAATTCCCTGTGTTACTGTTTAACATTTCTTTTTGGTTTTATAGTTAAATGTTCATTATAGAAAAACTAAAAAGTACAGAAAAGCAAAAATAAAGTGCTTTGTATAGCTCTTTTTGTAGACCTGCCAATGTAGGAGGCAGGGTGCCCTCTTCCTACTGGCATGTCCATATAACTCCAAATCCAGTGATACTCAGGGGACAGCCCGGGCATCTGGATATCACCTTGGTTACTGTTCTATAGGCTTAAGAACTATCAATTTAAACATCTTTAGTTCTTTCTCCTCCTTCATCCTTTTTTAATAGTAGTTTATTTCCAGGAGGGAACACACTTTCCTTAAAAGGACTCCTTCCTGGTTCCCACTCAAGTAAATGGCTGATTTCTGAACCAGGGTCACTTAACGGATCCCAGAATCCTCACCACCACCTGTGGCCACCTTACCCGAATGTCTGGCTGCAACTCCCTTGTTAGCAGCATCAAGGGCACGGGCCCAAGGGTTGGTTTCACGCACAGGCATTGCTACGGGTGCTAGAGCAGTGTGGGCTGGCTTAGCAGCAAGCACATGGAAGGCTGAGTCAGTGCCATTAGCTACAATGGGAGCAGACAACATCGATGGAGTTAATTCATGCAGGGTGTACAGGCGACCCCATGGGGCTGGGTCCGTGAGGCCAATGTGCAATACTGCTGGGACAGATGAGACAGAAAAGTTGCTGTTGGGATAACCATACCAGCTCGTCATGGCTGCACACACCTTTTGGCAAAGAGGGAATCAGAGGTTGTAATTAAAATGGCTGTACTGGTAAAGCCAAATGACTGTTGTAGGAAAATATGTGTATGGGAGAGAGGAAATGAAGCCTAGAAAAACAAATCAAGCTGAACAGAGCTGCTTTGTCTCACAGCAGCAAAGATCTAACTCTTTTAGATACAGCTTAGCCTTTGGCATAATGACATAAACATTTCCCTCTCCTACCACTTTTCTAAAAGATCAAAGTATACCAACAATAACAACAATGGAAAAAACATAATGATTCCATATTACGTGCTAGGCACTTTATTAATACCTAAGCATGCGTCATCTCGTTTAATTCTCTCAAAAACCCAACAAGGCTGGTATTACCCCATATTACAGATGAGAAATCAAACTTAGTATATGTTTTCATTTGCTTAATAAATTTGTAATTTGCTACAGAATTAATTTCAGCTCCCTTTTTTGAAATTTTTTTTTCCCTTCGGTAATGTTCAGAGTATGTCAAAGTACCTACTATTTTTTCCTCATTTCCCTTTATGAAAATGTCCGGACTCTTGCTCCTTCACTCCAGGCATCTATTCCATCAGCTTCTATTCCTCAGCCCAGATATCCTATGTACTATGGAGCAGACAAGCAGGCAACTTCCTGGCCCCTTCACTATAACCATTCCCTCTCTAGGACTGGGCAACCGTTCTTATGGCATCGGTACTATTTACCCAGGACTTGTCTAAAAGACTAGCTCACCCTTAGACTGGGAGCCACTATGTTCTATTCAGTTTTACACCCGCTGCCTTGTAAACAGGCATAGAGTCAGTAGAATATAACAGGTGCTATACTCAGAAAGACCTGGGTTTAAATCCTGGCTGTGCAATTTGGGCAATTTACTTAACCTCTCTGAGCCTCATTTTCCTCATCTGTAATGCCTATCTCAAAAGATTGTTGTGGGGATTAAATAAGATAAGAAAATACACGAGTCCTTACCATGATGTGGCATCACTATGCGCTCAATAAATTGTTCCTATTATTGGTATAAATATTTGTTAGGTGAAATGAAAAGCCATTTGGTACACATGACTATAAAGGTTGTTTTTCTTTTCTTTCTTTTTTTTTTTTTTTAAAGAAACTCCCTGGAGGAAAAGCATGTAGTAGCTTCCTCCAATAGGAGCGTGGTTCTGTCTCCACAGCAAAGCTGTTCCTGAGCTCTCTCTCAAAAGAAGTGAAGAAATGGCAATTATAGGAGTACAAATTCTCAAAGGCTGTAATTTAAGTTATACAGACTGTGCTGACCGCTGAGTCAACACTGTTAACTCAGTCTCTCTGAAAACAACAACTTTTAGAACTCTTCCAATGCCACAGAGCCAAATTTTAGGACGCTTGTTATACAATATGAAATGAACTGAAGAGCCCAAAGAAGTCCTTTTTCTTTATGAGCCTCTGGGCAGGGTAGAGACTAGGTGAGTGCAGGGCTTTTTAACTTGGCTCTATTGATATTTTGGGCCGGGTACTTCTTTGTTGTGAGGCTGGCTACGGGGTACGTTGGAGGATGTTTAGCAGCCTCCCTGGCTTCTACCCAGGTGACAACAGCAATCACCACCTACCAAGTTGTGAAACCCAAAAAGGTCTCCAGACAAAGAACACCAAATTTTTCTTGAGGGTGCAAAATCACTGCAGGTTGAAAAATCACTGATAAAGAAAGCATCATGCTAGAACCAACTGTGAAGACTGCTGCTTCTGCAGACCTGGCAGGACACTGACTCTTAACACTGACGTGGCAAATAAAGCAGTGGGTTGGGACTGCAGATGCTCCTAAAAGAACAGGATGAAAGGTAGGTACATGCAAAATGACGAGTGCAGACATCTTAGGAAACAGGACGGGGAACAAAGCATAATGTCGCGGAAGGAAATGAGTGAATCTGAGACATTGTCAAACAGGGAAATGAACGCGTCTGACCAGCTCGGGACGCCAGCTTACAGTTAGTGAGCAGTGTCATAAAAGGACTAGCTGCAAAGAGAACAGCTGAGCAGGCGAAGAGGGCACCAACCTTGAAAGGCAGGAGATTGTGGCACTGCCACTGTCACTGGTTTGGTCATTGGGGCAGATGAGAAGGGATCCTCGGAGGGTGTGCTGAAGGCATTGGTGATCTGTGAGCACAGGGAGCTGATACTCTCTGCTTCCCCTTCTACCTCCGGCACTGCAAGACAAGCAGAAAATGGCTCCAGAAAGAAAAAAAAATAATCCTGGAATACAGCAGGAGGACACAAGATGGCATTTTATACAACATCCCTTATTTGTGGAAGGGAAAGTCTCAACTGTCAGGTGGGGCTATAAAAGCAGCTTTAAAAAATTTACTAACCACTGTTCCATTGGCTTTTCAGATGAGAAGGTATAAAATGTCAACAATTCAGGTACTAAGGTCTAGCTTCCTCTCTTGTAAATCCCCAGGTTTCTTTATTTCCTTTCCTGTGTAACACTGTTCAGGACTTGGTCTTTTTTTCTGAGCCAAGAAGTTCGGTTAGCTAGATCTTTCTGGAAGACATCTGCTACCTGTCTGTCTTCCAACTAGTTCCCAAGGCTGTGGTCCAAGTTAAGTTCTGGAGCTATGTAGTGAGCCTATCAGGAAACGGGCTATAGTAAGAGGCACTGGGGACGCTGGGTCCTTTTCTCTATAAGCTATGACAATGTCATCACTCTCGTCTTCCTCCAAAGGACCAAGTATGTGAACTATGATATCATGTCAAAGCAAAGTAAGGTCCAGGACTCCAGAGGCTTTGTCCTTGATATTGACTCTGGGATACTTCTCACTGAGGAAGCTAATTATGTGTCCTGAACCTCTGTTTGCTCAACTGTGAAAAGAGAATAATAGTTTTTGTTTCCCATCTGCTCCAGAAGGAGAGGGAAAACAGGTATGGGAACCATCTGGAGTTCCAGTGTTTAGAGGAGCTGAGAGCTGGAGAGACCCGTAGTAATCGCCTAATCCAACTGTTCTTCAGGCTTAGTTCCATCCACCGTAAGAACTTAACTGCACTTTTATAGCACCACCAGCGGGAGTGCCCTATTGAGACAGGGCTGCCTCATACTCCTTTGCAGCACAGGCTGGATGTGTCTCAGAGTGAAGTAAAACAGACCCAATAAAAACACTGACCAGATCTGACACTTTAGCTCCGGATCTTATGATGAGGACAGAGCTACCGGGCTGGCTCAGCTGTACAGAGGCCACACAAAGGACTGTGTGGCAGTTCTGAAAGGTAATGAATATGTGTGAGCAAGCCCACTGTCTCTGATGAACAACAGATCTTAGATTTATACAGG
The DNA here is from genome assembly GCF_036562045.2 of Rhinolophus sinicus. Lineage (NCBI taxonomy): Eukaryota > Metazoa > Chordata > Mammalia > Chiroptera > Rhinolophidae > Rhinolophus > Rhinolophus sinicus. The sequence goes on along the minus strand of NC_133753.1, from coordinate 25,045,420 downwards.
AGGCCCGTTTAGAGTTTCCTCCCTAAGGAGACAACCAGCCATGAGGACAATGAGCACTTATCCATTTCTTCTGGTACCTCTGACAGTAATGCTATTTAACTGGATGTGTTTCCAAAGCCTTTTAAATTAATTCCCTGCTGGGTACCAAATGGCAGAATAAGAAGGGAAACTTGAGACCCTTGATGAGTGGAAGCAGGTTGGCTGAGGCAGTAACACTTCCTTCGGGACTAACCACAAACCTTGTAGCTCAGGCTAGGAATTCCCATCATGGCTCTGGTACCTGTATGTTGAAGAGAAATGAATGGTTCACATCCCCCTCCGTGAACCTTAGTTTTCTCCCAGTTGGGACATGATACAAGATACATATAACCATCAACCAGCCCGAGAGAGAGGGGTGGCTAGTTGATGGGATTAGTGTCTCCCCTGGAGGTGACGATGTTTCAGTGCTGGAGCGCCAGTGAGTCAGGGGCATGCTGCATTACCTGCGTTTTTTATGGGGAAATCAGTCTTCCTCTGCATAGTGGAAGGCAACTCGTTGATGCGCAGGGATAGCTGGCGCTTAAAGGGTGACATCTTCTGGCTAAGAGCAGGAAATCCTCGGAAAGAGCCTTGGCGAGCAAGCTGTTCGATGGGTGCGTGCCGGCGTGGGATGGCATGAGGATTGTTCATCTCCAGGGAGGCAGTGGCATCCAAAGTGGGAGATGTGGGAGAAGACGGGGAGGGGGCAGTGTTGCCAGGGACCACTGATGAACCGATAACTGTCTTATCTGTTTCAGCTCAAGAAAGTCGAGAGAAAGAGGACCTTAGCAATGTCTTCCAATAATGTGAGGTTATCCAGCCGAGAAACTCAAAAACCCTCCTAGGTCCTTTTACCCATGTCCCTCCCAATGTCTCTTAGAAGACAGGTTAGAAGCAGGGCCCAGGTCTCCTATTTTTCAAATAAAAGGTTTAATAACCTACTACAAGTCACATGGTACATCTACTAAGACACAAATATTAGAGCTTTGATTCTCATACAGTGATTCATAGCTTACGACTTTGAACAACAACAACAAAAAAACCAGTGCCTATGAACTCCTGATGTGAGGTCCTATGAAGAATGATGGCTTATGGCTTTCAGTTTTCAATGTTTCAATGTTTGTTTGTTTATCTGTTTGGGGGAGAGGTCTTTGGGAGTGGCAGAGTCAGAAAGATAAATAAGTATGTTTGGTTAGATGTTAAAGAATGTCATACAGCAGTCTTTAAATCATGGACTATCTGCATTTGTGGCTCATTTGAATAAAAGCAAACAGAAATAAAATTTTAAATTGGAATAAACCTAAATACAAGACTGCTTCCATGCGAGTATCAGCTGAGTCCCATTCAGATTGTGGCAAATCTCTCCCTCTCTCTCCCCTCGCAATCCTCTGTGGTAGTTGGGATTCAACCACTTTGGCAGTTGCTGTGTGTAGCCAAGAGCATTATTTGGTGGTATTAAAGAACATGCTTCCAGTCAGAAAATCACTGAAGCACACTAATAACAGCTGTACATATTAAATTTTCTAATAAAAATAGCATGGTGTTTTTCAGTCTTTGGTATTCTGGGACAAATGTTTACAAGAAATGAAAAAAATCATAATCAATAATTTAATTTCAAATAAAAATATGTATCTTTTTTGGCTTAAGAATTAGAGCTGTTTGGGTCAGTATTAGATTAATGTTACCCAAAATGCCTGTTTTAGAACTAAAAGGATATAGTAAAAAATTAGCAAAATTATATTAATACATATTTAAACTGAACTGTTTAATCTCAGAATATTTCTTGTTGGTTTCAACCCCAGCTACACACAAGAATGCAAAGCATTTTCCCCAAGCCCTATCGCTTAGTTCTAAAATACACCCAACGCAACTTCAGGCAATAGACTCTTGAGTAACTTGAATGCTTGTACAGGCATTTTTGCTATGCTGCCATGTATACCTGAAAAAACTCACATTCTGCAAAAATCACACACTAAAATTAACAGGGCTATGGGAAAAAGAGGGGCTAGCTTCTCAAAATCTATGTACTTCTTTTTAACTAAAGCACTAAAAACCAGTCATAACCTCCGAAGAACAGTATCACTGTGAAAGCTCTGCCTGCATTTGCATGCAGCATCACCGGCAGCGGGTCCTTTGCAGCCGAAACCTGGGATTTGTCCTTCCTGATATAGGTCCTTGATAGCATCTGCTTCTCACAGAGATCAGATATATTGGAATTAAGAATCAGTCCAGGATGTAGATTTCCCCAATTTTGTTTTTAAACATGGGGGGCGGGGCGTCTCTGCAGCTCATTCCACTGTACTCTCTCCTTTCCCCAGACAGCTTCATGTAATAAAAAGGGTAAACAGTTCTGAAGCCACTCAACAAGCCACTCTAAAGGAAAGGACTTTGTTTACAGATTTTCAGCTTTGTTCTTAAGGTCCTTCATATATTGCTAAGAGTTCTCTCTGATTGTGAGAAAGCTTAGCCCTGATAGCTTCAAAATATGAACCTGTTAGGGAAAACTGCTTAAGTAAACACATAATGGAGTAGAACAGACTGTACCTTTCTTGGTATCTTGGATTTGTTTCATAATCTCCTCTCTTTCTGCTTGCTCAGTGGCTGTGGTGACACGGAATGATCCTTCTCTTGTAAAAGTGGTCCGAGTGGCGTCAAAAGTAGCAGTCACTCCACATTCTTTCTCCCGCTTCTGTTTCCGTTCTAAACAGGCCGCGAAAGCACAGCCTACCGCATGGCTCAATCTCTCACCCTGTACACAACAACACATTTTTAGAGTTACAGTATCAACAAATACAAATGAGCTTGGATCATAAATTAGTCTGTATTTACACAAGGCAAAATGCTGAAAACTCCAGCTTAAATTAGATTTTAATATATTAATATGCCAAATTAATTTAAATGAATAAATTACCTTAGGTAATGCTTATGATACTTTTACTATAATAAGCATTGGGTAAAGTGACCATCAGCCACCTGTGCTTTTGTGAGCAGCCACTGAGACACTCTTACTAGTCAGGTGACCTCTGTTATGCACATTAGTTCTGGCCACCAGCTTAGGAGACACTGCTGAAGGTTCTAAGCCCTAAGTCTTGAAATGTAAACCTCTATTTGCCATTTAGGGGAATAGCAGGAACATTTACTAAGCATTTCTAAGAAACCACTGGAAAGGCAGGGCAAATTTCAGGAGCTTAAATATACTGTCAACATAATGAAGAACAAAAAGTGCAAACTGAAAAGTTCAAATAAACAAATACAGTTCCAGCGCTGAGAAGGGAATAAGGCAAAGGAAAGGTTAGTTTTTTCAATCTCTCCTTTCTGAACACTCCCTCCCTAAGCACCCTTCCCCATTCTAGGCCCTCCGAGCTTTTAGGCTTTCCCCTACACCTTCCCTATATTCTTCTAGCTCTCCCTAATCCCAGCTCTGTCTCCCAAACACTCAAAGGCAAAAGTTAAATAAAGTATGTTTTCATCCACACTCTACTTATAAAGGAATCAAACAACTAAAACTCATTTGTTTGTAGGAGGAGAAGAGGGCTTATATGAACTAAATATTATTTGAAAGACATTTAAATAAAGTCAATGGATTATTTTTACCAGGGTTATTTGTATTTTATTTATTTATTTATTTATTTATTTATTTATTTATTTATTTTTTCATATTCATTGCTCATTTTATTTATTAGGTTTGTGCAAAAGTAATTACGGTTTTTGCAATTATTTTTAACCTTTTAAACCACAATTACTTTTGCACCACCCTAATGTTTATTAAATTTAAGTATAGTTGGTATATTAGTTATATTCGTTTCAAGTGTACAGTATGGTGATTTGACATTTTTATACCTTACAATATGATCACCCCACTAATTCTAGTAATCATCTGTCACTGTGTGAACTTAAACTTGTCACAATATTATTGACTGTATTTCCCTTTGCCTTTTCCACCCACCGCCCCACACCCCTCCCCTCTGGCCACCATCCCTTTGGTCTCTGTTTCCATGAGTCTGTATTTTTATTTTTTCTTTGTTCTTTTTTTTTTTAAGAATCCACATGAAAGTGAAACCATACAGCATTTGTCTTCCTCTGACTTATTTCACTTAGCATAATGTCTTCTAGGTCCACACATGCTGTTGCAAATGGAAGGATTTCATTCTTTTTTATTGCTATGTAATACTTCATTGAGGGTTATCTGTATTTTAAACCATATCCCTAACTATGGAATAAAAAGTTAGAGATGATATAGTAACAGTTGGTTGGCATTATGAATAGTGAGAAGAGGTATTTGAGAACAGGGAAGCTTTCGTGGAGTTTTCAAAACCACACCGTGTAAGCAGCTGCTCCTACCTATGGCTCTGAGCAAGTAATTCCACTGGGTTTTTTATATGCCAACATCATAAGGAAAGGTAATGTCCGAAGTGCTTTTTGTCCCTAAGATTTCATATGACGGTTTAAAGACTGACAGACTTACTCTTTATAAATCCACATGTGTTTCCATCTAACTTCTCAGTAGGATGATATAAGGGTAGGCACTAAAGTATGAAATAGGAAAGAGTAATGAAAGAATCTAGAACATCTGCATTTACATACAGCTCTATTACAAGGACAGAGCTAGACGTCAAGGAAGCTTTTTATTTCTCCTAGGTCTAGCGTGTAAGTTCTTGAAGACGGACCCCTCCTCAAGCCCCATCCCAGACCCAGCAGGAGGAATGGCTGTAATGACATTAGCCACCATTTTTAAAGCAGTTACCATGGGCCAGACCCCATGCTAAGAGTGCCTACCGTCATTATCTAAGTGAGTCTTCACAGCTGTTATCTCCATCTGATAGAGGTGGATACTAAGACTTAGAGAACATTAAGTAACTTGTCACAAATCCCACAGCTTGTAAGAACCAGAATCAGGTCTGAAACCCAGATATGATTCAGAGCCTAGGCTCTTAATATTTGTTTATACCACTGTCTCTAAGAGCTTAAAAAAAAAACCCTTTGGTCAATTTTAGAGTACAGCCACCACTTGCCTTCCAAGTTCAACCCTGGCAAGAAGTTTTTGAGCTGTAGCCTTTATGAATGGCTACACTGCCTTATTCTGTCCGAACTCTTAAAAATTCATAAAGTACACACTCAATGCTATGCTATACGATAATTAAGATCATCATCATCATCGTGTAAGAGACTTGTCTTTCGTGTCAGAATTTTGGGTAATTTACATGAAGGATGATAGATGAGGTTATTCTCTATTTTTAAACAAAATAAAAAATTTCTACTATGCAACAATTTCTAGTGTACATCATTATACCATAACTTAGTATTTCCATTCTTTTAATTAATTGAGAATATACTCCAACTCAGTTCTTTCATTTGTAGTAGAGTCTCTTTGCAAATAAACTTATAAGCACCTTTCAAACGCCAACATCTTCTACCCAGATGTATTAGGAAACAAATACACCTAAGAAAACAGCTCTAATAATGAAAAGTTTTGAATAAAGTTTAGGAGCCACCCTCACCAGAACACTTTCACTTTCCTTTAATGACCTTGGATCTCAGCCAATCATCTTGCTCCTAGAGTTGCGGCCACCAACAGTGTGAACTACTTGAACAAAAGGAGTGAAAGCAGGCTAGTGTGGGCACTTCCACATACTGTAACAGCACGTCCTTGTCAGACTGTAGTGGAAACTGCTTGACTGAGCCAAGCTGAAAGGAGCTTGGCTAACTGAGGCTGGTCATGATGAAATCCATGTTGGACTCACCGTGTCCTTGACAGCCATGAAGCAATGACAGATCCAGCGCCGAGTGGTGCCATCGCGACAGATGTAAGAGAAGGCTCTATCAAAGTTCCTATCTGGGGCACAGAAAGAAACTTTTTCTATTGTCTGGTCAACTATGAGGTCCTAGAAAAAGGGAAACACAAAAGAATACAGAACTTATGAGGTTACTCAAGTTTCTCAGAAGAAACACAGGATGTTCATTTCATAATACAGAATCCCAACATCTAATGCATCGAGGCTATGGAATAGCTGGATCTGAGGCCAGCAGTCCGAACACTAAGAATCTGATCTAGGAGAGGTCCCAAGAGCCACTGTGCCCAGATGCCTCCCTCACCTCATCTTCCTGTTCTAAAACATATGCTTGCTGATTCTAATTGTATCATGGTGGAGTCTATGTTCAATTGACAATATATGTAAGTCAATATATTTAATTCAATTTCCATATAACATATTTTATCACATCATTCCCAGAACAGTTCTACGTATTTATTAACTTATTAATCATTTAATTTTGAGTATGACTTCATCTGCTTATATACTTGCTGAATGGTCTAGTATATACACTGTATAAACATTACACAAAATGTTTTTTAAAATCTTGAGGCTCCGAGGCTCTTCTGTGTGATATTCCCATGGCCCAGAATCCCTAGATGCTGAGGTGGGGCTATAAGTGCTAAAACATGCAATCGAAACAAAAAAGGCCTCGCTATGAGAATTCCTGTTGCTCCACAAACTTTCCAGTTAAGTTTTTAAAATTTTGCAACTCTGATGGCTCATGATTTTATTTTGCAATACCTTGATTTGTTTCCTCTTTAAGTGATTCTTCATCTTTTGGGTTGTCCATCGTTTTTCTTACAGATATGTAGGAGTTGTTTATATATCTAAATATGAGCCCTTTATAGATTATACACATTGCAAAATTTCTTTTCCACTCATGATGGGTCCAAGAGTGATAATCCACCAATTACTATTATCACTCAGTGTGGAAAGAACTAATTAATGCCGTGCTATAAGCAGCCACCAGGGGGCAACATCACTGTCTCACTATTGTATAAAATAATCAAAAACAGCCTCCAACCACAACAAATTTCATCCAAAATACTAATGAAAACTACACAAGTTCTTTAAAATAAGCTAACTAAAATGACTGTTTCCAAGAGTAATGTACATTTAAGACTACCACTTCTCTTGAACTTAAAAAAACACAAAACGCCTTAGTTGGAGGGTCAAAAGAACTAAAATGGGGCTATATTAAATCACTTAAAGTGTATCAGGCAAATCCTCCATCAAACTGTTTTTCACCTGCCAGACTTTCTCCCAGGTCCAATGACATTTGAGTTTTTTGAAAAATTGCCTACTTGTTAAAATTTCTCCAGACTCTAGGTCTCTTAGGAAATTTAAATTAATGATTAAATGTACTTAGATAATACCATATGCTCTCTAAGGGAAGAGTCTATGTCTCTATTTTTATTTAGGCATGTGGGATCACTTTCTTTCAAATGCAAAATGATACCTAGGATTTGAGATATTGTGTGGATTCTAAGAAAATGTTAACCAAATGAGCCATTTACTGGTCCTTAATATTTCACTTAAGTTGGGTTTTCAGTTAAATAGCAGGTTAATCAGTTCAAATATTACTTTCTAAAAATGCTGTGTTTTATTAAGGTAGAAGAAGAAATTTCAGATGTGGTCCATCATCTTTTAAAAAAATATTTTAACTATGGTAAAAGGTCTATCATCTGTCACATCAAATTTGTGAGGGTAAAAATTTTTGAAAAATGTGTAACAACAAAAATAGAACTCAGATCTTAACATTAAATGTTTAGTAGGCTAAACATGCTGTGTCATGTGGAGCAAAATATTGAGAGAGTTCTGTTTTTCATAAGGTAAATGAGTAACTAAATTAGCTTCCTAACATTAACTAGTCTCTTGGAAGACTGTACTTTGGACAAAGTCGAAGGATATAGAGTGACTACAACAGCTTAATGGCGTTATATTCGATCATTAGGGATTAAGAAAATATATGAGCAGTAACATTTAAGCTTATAAAAGTTTTACCTTAGTTTTTTCATCCACAACTCTGAGTCCATCTGCTGATACCCACAGGACTGCCTTAACTGCTTTCTTTCCAGTCTTTTAAGAGAAACCAAAAAGGAAAGGGGTGGGAGGGAGACACATACATATTAAAAAAAAAGTCATCTTCCATAGAAAACACTAACTTCTGCCTTTTAAAAGTCAAAAGTACAAATGGAGTCCAAGTTCAGGAGGAGTGCCCAAAGCCAGATACTCAAACCAAACTGCAGAAACATTCAGGAAAAAACAAGCCAAAGCCATTAGAAACACAATGCAACACAAATACGATAAAATTAAGTAAAGGGGAAAGGATATACAGAATCAAAACCAAGGTATTACATTCCATAAAGGGCAAAGAATTCATAAGTAGATGCTTCTTCACCCATTTAAAAATAAACCAAGAAAACCAAGAGTCAGATAAATGTAAATACATAAGGAGTTACACCACAAGTAGCTTCTACGAATGTATTTAGAGTAGAAAGTAATGCGTAAGTTTAAATTGAGACGCTGACCATTGTACTATCCTTTGACCCCAATGATTATAGCAGGACCCTTGGTCACCTGAAAATTTCATGTTAAAAACCCAAGAAGTCTTCATTTTTCCTTTAACAGTCTTTAAATACCATTATTTCTTCTAGCAGGGTTAACACAGAATTGGTTGTTTTTAGTTTGACATTAAGTGCATGGAGACATTTTGGGGACATAGGAGGCTTAAAAAACTGTTGAAAAAATATTGTTACTGTAACACAAATTGTTTTTACTGGCTAAGAAAAGACTTCTTTTGCACACAAGAATCACATGGAAACAAGCTGATGTATGATTTCTCCTGTGATGGAATGAAAATGGGACAGTGGGAATTTTGTAATAGTAATTGAACAACTTCGTTTCGTTCTAACTGCTCCAAGTATAGAAGCGAAATAAAACAAAAGTGAAGTGAAGGCTGAGAATAGGTATCAAAACATCATAAAGAGTACATACATCAAAAGGAACCAGACACTAAAGGTGGGAGCAGCACACTCTAGAAGGGACAAAGGAGGATAAAGACATGTGTCCAAGCCCAACACTCCTCAATATGGAAGGCATGCCTTCGTTAAATGAACGCTATGACCCACTCCAAGCTCATCTCCACCATCACCATCCACCTGATGAGAGCCTATTATATGCCAGGCAGTAGAAATACACGAAGAGTTCATAGCCCCTTGATACTCAGATAAACAAAAATAAACAACACAGTAATAAGTGCTACAGTAGAGCTGAAAACAAATGTATAATTACATCGGAAAGAAAGCATGGTCAAATCTATTTGTGAAACTGAGGAAGGTTATTCAAAGGAGAAGACTGAACTGGGTACTAAAATAATTTTTCTAGATGCCCCAGGTGGTGGTAGGTAGGGAGGGAACTGAGAGGTAGTGGACATGCCAAGCAGTACAGGACATGGCGAGTCTGGGCTCTATAAATATGTCAGTACAGCTGCCAAGTAGGATGGGTGAGTGAGGCACAGTAAGAGACAGAGGGTAGGACAGGCCTAGCCAAGGACGGCCTTGTATGCCTGCTAAAGAATTCTATCTTAATTCTGTGGGCGACTGGGAGCTATTGTAAGAATTTAAACAAGATTAAAGAGATTTGAATTTTTAAAAGATCACTTCTGTGGCAGTGTTGAGGGGTTGGAAAGAGACTGATAGGAAGCAAAAAGACCACAACAAGATTCCAAGTGAGAGAAAATGAGGGTTGAGCTCTCTTGGCTGAGAGAGCAATGGAGATGAGAAAGTTTTAAATAGTCAATGCAAGGGAGAAGTTGAGGATTCCTCTCTGGTTTCTGGTTTGAGTAACTGGTGGAGAGGGTACCACAAACTAAGATAGAGAATAGAAGAGATGCAAAAGCAAGTTTGAGAGGGAAAGACTAGGATTTCAGTTTTAGACATGCAAAGTTTGAGATGTCTGTGAAACACCCAGGTGGAGACGTCCACACGTTAATTGGCTATACAAGGTCTGACAATTAAGTTCACGAACTCATCCTAGAAAAATTGCTAAATACCTCATTGCCGAATATCACTATGGTCATCTTTGAAGTACTCCCCTTGGGAAGCTATGCACCGACGCCAGCGCCTAGTCTACCCTTCAAAGCAATTTTGGAACTTTTTTCTGGAAGAGGCATCAGAGCTGTCGTCGTATTTCCCTTGATGTCCTGAATGTCATCCAAATGTCTTCCTTTCAATATTTCCCTTATCTTTGGGTAAAGAAATAAGTCATTGGGGGCCAGATCAGGTGAGTAGGGTGGGTGTTCCAATAGAGTTATTTGTTTATTGACTAAAAACTCCCTCACAGACAGTGCCGTGTGAGCTGGTGCATTGTTGTGATGCAAGAGCCATGAATTATTGGTGAAAAGTTCAGGTCATTTTCATCCAACTTTTTCACATAGCCTTTTTAAGACTTCTAAATAGTAAACTTGGTTAATTGTTGGTCCAGTTGGTACTAATTCATACTGAATAATCCCTCCGATATAAAAAAAGATTAGCAATATTGTTTTGATTCTTGATTTGGGCTGACAACTTTTTTGGTCACGGAAAAATAGAAAACTGGCTGACTTCCATTGTGCACTTTGATGCTTTGTTTGAGGATCATATTGGTCCACCCATATTTCATTACCAGTGATAACACGGCCCTAAACATGGTCTTGCCTCTCCCAAAGGTCTTGGCAAACTTCGACTCTCCTGTTGTTCATCGGTGAGCTCCTTCGGGACTATTTTTGCACATACCTTTCTCATGCCAAGATTTTCAGTTAAGATTTTCCTGTTTCTCTATCGATGTTTACTTGGTCTGCTATGCTTCTCATAGTCAGCTGACGATTTTGATGTGAAAATTGACGAATTTTTGTAATGTTTTCATCAGTTCTGCTCATTACTGGCAGCCCTGACTGCTCTTCATCAGTGACGCGTCCTCTCCCCTCAGATAAAGGTTTAATCCATTTGTACACTGCCATTTTCTTCATGGCATTATCCCCATAAACTTGGACTAATATGTCACTGATTTCACTTCCACTCTTGCCAAGTTTAACAAGACATTTAATGTTTGTTTGTTGCTCTAATTCTAGCTCAGACATTTCCCCGATGGCACACAAAAACACGCAAAAACAATAATGAACGCCACTCAGCAAGACACCACCACACATCAACACAAACACAGCTGTGAGACACTGGTATACTAAGGTTATGAAACCTTACCGAGCTGTTTGTACAGTGCTGCCAATGTAAGTGCATGGTGGCAAGTTCACGAACTTAATTGTCAGACCTTGTGTAGGTCTGAACCTCAGTAGAGAATTCTAAGATGGAATTTTAGATTTGGGAGACATCAATCATGGGAATAAGAGGGCGAAGGACAGAATAGATTATCAATAATTAAAGAATTGGGAGAAAATGAGTAAGTCATTGAAATATGAGAAAAGGAATAGCTAGAGAGACAGGCGAATGGGGACAGATAAAGGTAATTGAAACTAAAGGAGAAGGGTTTCAAGAAGTAATGGGTGGTCCAAAACATCAAATGTTGCAAAGTGATCAAGTAAGGAAAGATGTGAAAAGTGTCCATGGATTTAGCAATGAAGAAGACACGCTAGAGTGATACAGATTGTGAAGGTTCATTTTATATGCCAAATTGGCAAAGCTATGGTTGCCCAGTCGTTTGGTCAAACACTTGCTGTGAAGGTATTTTGTAGATGTGATTAACATAATCAATTGACTTTAGGTAAAGAAGATTACCCTGATAATATGGGGTGGTGGTGGCCCTCATTCAATCACTTGAAGGCTTAAGGTAAAAACTGAGGTTTCCTGGAAGAGAAATTCTGCCTCAGGTCTGTAACATAGGAATTCTACCTAAGCTTCCAGCCTGCTGGCCTACCCTACAGATTTCAGACTTGCCAGCCCCCACAAATGCATGAATCAACTCTTAAAATAAACACTCCCTCTCTAAATATAGATATAGATAACCTAAATGAATAAGTATATAAATATTATATATATATGTATATATACAACGGGGGGGGGGACAGATGGTTCTGTTTCTCTGCAGGATTCTGACTAATACAGAGGTGAAAGTCAGATTAGAATGGGTTGAGAAGTAAATGAAAGACAAGTAGAGTCTATGAGTAGTAAGTATTCTCTTTAAAATTTTTTTTTCCTATAAAAGGGAGTGCTATAATGCAATGGGGGACAGGCAGAGGATCAAAGGAGGTCTTTAAGAATCATGATAAACTAGCATGATATACTAGAAGCAGAATGAACTTCGGAGTAAGACAAATACACGTATGAGTCTGAATTCAGTGCCACTATTCTTAAACTAAGCAAATTATGTGGTCCTCTGAGCTTCTATTTCTTTATCTGTCACGTATTTGTAGGGTTGGTAAAAGGATCAGAGATATGCACAGTACCTGGAATTTAAACAGGGTAATAAATAATTGGCAGCCATTTATCATCGTTATATTATTAATAAACTTTAAAAAACTTCTCCCAACACTAAAGCTTCTTGAAAGAGTGATACGCTTTCCAACAACAACCACTGACCATGCTTATACGCTGAATGGGAAAAGCTAGTAGAAAGACGGCGACTGAACGCCCAAGAAAAAGAGAACAATTTAGAAAACAGAGTCATCCAGGAGGCAGGATGGGATGGGGCTAGAATACAAGTTTTAGATAGGAAGAGGGATGCCCCTTCCTTGAAATGGAGGGATGGCGTGAGGATGAGCAGAAAGGAAGACAGATTTGAGAAGGAGAGAGTGTCAAGTTGCAGTTTATTCGGACAGCCACAAATGTATCTGTGAAGGGGATGAGATTACCTGCTTTACTTGGCTGGGGGAGAGGAAGGTAGTCAGGCAGAGGAAGACAGTCAAGATTTACAAAACAGCAGTCAGGGGCTGTACAGGGCAGTGACTCAGAGCACAAACTCTGGAACCAGGCTGTCTCTGGGTTTGAATTCTGTTTCTGCCACTTCCTAGCATGACCAAGGGCTAATTACTCAACTTCTCAAAGTTTCAGTTTCCATACCTGTATAACGATTTTAATAATTTTATATACCTTATGAGATTATTATGAGGATTAAATGAATTAACATATTTAAAGGTTTAAAACTAGGGTGGTCATGTAATTTTCTGTCCAAACTGGGACTCCTTTGAAAGTGAAAGGGGGCACTACTAAAACCCAGAAACAGGTGTTATATTGGGCTGTTTCAGGCAAGCTAGAACAACAGTCACCCCACCAACAACAGTAACTACACATATTTAACCGACGCTGATGTAGCGTTTAGTATTTTGCTGGAAGGTGAGCTCCATGACGGCAGGGTGCTTCCTTCTTTATTGTTCACTGTTGTATCCTCAGAACTTAGAATAATGTCTGACACACAGTAAGAGTTTAAGAAATATTTGTTGAAGGAATAAATGTGCTAGATATCTCCTGTAAAGAATAGGAAACAGTTGATCAGTGACGCAGAAGACTGTCAGATGGCACTGAAAATCCTCTGTAAGAAATTTAAAGTTTTATTCATCTGCTTATTATGTAATTGTAGCCTGCAGTGTTCAGCATGAGGCAAAGCTAGGTTAGGAGACGGAAGGTGTGAAAAATAAAAGGTCATTTAAAATGGGACTGTTCCCCATTTAGCCTCCTTCCCATGTACAGGGACATGAAACATTTTTTTGGCCCAATGGTCCTGTTATGTAAACAACTCCACTTTTTGAGGTATGTCTTTATAATAATTTTTATGGTGCTGTGCTAATCTATCAGTGAGGCATTGTATTTGTCATATTTCATGGCCTCTGACCTCTCCAAATAGGGGAAGAAAACAGATAATATAAATCCTTTTTGTATTTGTTTGTACATCAGGGCGATGGCTCTTGGATGTCACTATACTTTGTCACATTACAGTTATTTCAACCAGGTACTGAGATAGTCAGGCTCAAGGGCACTCACAGCTGAAATGAAGCCCAGACTTCCTCTCACAAATTCTATAGTAGCAAGGCTTCTGCACTATTTGTGAACTTCAGAGTCTTTCCTTCTGATAACATAAACTAAGATTCCGAAGCAATTTTTAGAAAATGACAAAAGTCATGGAGAGAAGATGAAAGTGTTCGTTTCTGTTTGCCCTAAAACTGTTTACTCAAGCTAAAACCCAAGGAGATAAGGTCAAAGTTAGCTAACCAAAGGAAAAAGGAAAAAGATAATCCAAGTATGACATACAGAATTTACGTACATCTTAGTGATACAAACATCCCTTACAAAAAAAGACTACATAATCCTTCTGAAACTAATACAAATGTGGTAGGGATAATGTCAATGTGAGTCATTAAAAATTATTTCATCACCACTGTTCCAACACTTTCTATTTTAATAATACCTTTAGAATTCACACTGACTAATGTCAATGTGCTAAAAACAGAGTTTTACAACAAAGAGAAAATTGCTTATTCTTCAAGGAAAGAAAATGAGTCTAACAGGGACAGAACTGCAGTAACTTAGAATTTAAATTGGTGAAATCTGAGCAGAAGGATCAAGGTAACCTATCAGTGAAAGATGACAAATGTGAGTATAACTTTCAAGTAACCACTCAACTCTCTTAATATCCACCTTAGAATTTTAAAATTAGCCTCTGCCTTAAATACCTTTCATTATGGGTAGATATGAACCAACGCAGAAATTAAGCAGGCTGACATTGGAGAAAATAACAGCAGGTAGTGGATATATTACAAATTACTTACTCAGGAAACTTGCACTGCAAATAAGACAAATGCACGGGTAATCTTAACATGAAAATACCACTGAAGAAACACACAATGGTTGCAAAAATGACAAGGAAATAGTAACTTAAACAAACTCAGTCCACTGTGAGATCACTTTCCCCTAAATATAAAAGCTACTCATAATAAAAGGCTATTGAAATAACTAATTACAGTAAAGAATTGCCATCTACCTATCAATCTCTCTCCAGAGTATTTTTTTTTTTAAAGTAGACACCACTTTAAAAAAAATAATAAATTGAAAAAGGAAGAAGATCACAAGTTGGTGATATTCTCACTAGGCTGATAACTCCTTACAGTTGCTTTCATTTTATATATTGGTGTTACCGTATCTGGAAAAGTACTTCAGATTTCCAGTTGGAGAAGTTAAGTTTTTAAACTGTTTAAATCAGGGATTGGTAAACTTTTTCTGTGAAGGACCAGATAAATATTTAAGGCTTTGCCGGCCATATAGTGTATGACAACTATTCACCTCTGCCATTGAAGCACAAAAGCAGCCACAGACAGTATGTAAACAAATGGACATGGCCTTGTTCCAAGAAAATTTTATTTACCAAAACAGGTAGTGGGGCCACCGTACGCCAACCTCTGATATAAGTCATCATAATCCCGGGAAAGTGATCATTAATTAAACCTTTTTGGGAAGACAATTCATTATATTGAAATATTAAAATTGTTTAAAATTGTGTCCCTGAATTATTTTTCTTTTCTGTTGTTTTTTTACAAATGTGCTTATATCCTATCTATTATTTTAAACTGTGACTCAGATCTCAGGTTCTGTCCAACTCTAAAAAGGTTTATGATTCCCAAAATCACCAATGAGAATAACAACATGCAATTAATCAACATAAATAGAAGTAATATTTGGAGGCAAGACAATTCTGCTGGGCATATGATAAGAGCAAAAAGGTTAAGCAGATATTCTAAAGTACGCCAAAGTAAAATGCTATAAAGACACATGGAAGCATAGTGTGGCATAGCTATGAGATGCTACAAAGCCGAAACAGCAAACAGTTAGGGCAGGAGGGCAGAGCATGTCACTTTTTCTGAGCAACAGTGATTTGCCATTCTCCTGTAAAAAGCTCTTTCTGCTACAAACCAACGAGGTCTTCAAGGGTACTCAATGTGTAAAGAATCACGAGTCAGTCTTTCTGTCACACCTATACACAGAGATAACCCAGTCATTACAGAGTAATAATGATACATTAACAGGCAACCATGATGCGGTGTGCCTTGTAACAAACAAAGAGGCTTCTTTCACAGGAAACTTGGCTTCATTTTTTTTTTTTTTAATCTGAGAAGGGCCTTAAAATCTGTAATTTGATATTTGAATTTCTGAACAGAATCATGTAATAAACAAATTTTGTCTTATAATTCCAAGATACAGTGAGTATTTCCCCACAGGATAAAGTAGTGAAGGGAAAGAAACACAACCTCCTACAGGATTTGAGCCTGGTACTATCGCTAATGGTTGCTTCATTAAAAGTACAGCAACTTTTGGTGGCCAGATGGCTCAGTTGGTTAGAGCGTGAGCTCTGAACAACAAGGTTGCCGGTTCAATTCCCTCAAGGGATGCTGGGCTGCGCCCCCTGCAACTAAAGATTAAAAATGGTGACTGTACTTGGAGGTGAGCTGCGCCCTCCACAACTAGATTGAAGGACAATGACTTGGAGCTGATGGGCCCTGGAGAAACACACTGTTCCCCAATATTCCCCAATAAAATAAAATAAAATAAATTTTTTTTTTTAAAGTACACCAACTTTTAATCTGGGACACTAACAGACACTATTTCCTGCATTTTCTTAAGTGAGGGGGGGCCTTTAAAGGCTTTCGAGGGGAAAAAACAAGGATGGTAGCATCTCATGAACCAAACAGCAAAGGACAGATTTTTGGAGGCAATTTAGCTCTTCTAGTTTGCCAAATCACTTTTAATTGTGGAGGGGGGAAACTAGGGATTCTAATATTAAATTCATATTTCAAACATTGTAGCAGCAGAAATAAAAATTCCACAGGCATCTCCAATTCAACCTCTCCAAAACCAAATTCATCATACCCTTTCTCACAATGAAGGATTCCCCCTTCTTTTGGTCATCCACACCAGAAACTTGGGTCTCATCTTGCTTCTGTATATCCATCCCTAGGTTGAATGAATGAATGAATGAGTGGGAGCATGTCCTGTCTCACCCAGTGGTACTGTTAATGCTGTTCCTCCTGCTGAAACGTCTTTCTCCTCTAACTCAGTTACACTGGAACTCATTGTTTTAAGTCTCAATCTTATGTGTCATTTCCTCCTAGAATCCTCAATCACTTCCTCTCACATTCACTCTTCCTCTGCTCCAGTAGTGCCTGTTAATATTATACAATTTGGTAACCATTGTTTTAAATCTGTCATATTTCTCCCACTACAGGGTGAACTTGAAAGCAGTGTGTCACTCATTCATTCATTCATTCATTCACTAACTCAAATATTCTGGAGCAGCTACTATGGACACATACTATTCTAGGCATTACAGATTCAGCCGTGAACAGAATAAGTGAAGCTCTCTGTCCTCAGAGAGCTTATGTTTTAGTGACAAAGTAAACAAGTAACACGTATGGTATGACAAATGGTAATACGCTCGATCAAAGAAAAATCAAGCTAGGAGTGGAAATAATGAGTGTATATATGGAGAAGTGTGGTATCTGGAATTTAAAATGGGATCCTTGCCAAGAATGAGGTTTTTGAACAAAGAATGGAAAATATGAAGAAGTGAGCCATGCATATATCTGGATGACGTGTTCCAGATTTGAGGTTATAGAAAGTGCAAAGGTCCTGAGGTGGATGCATACCTCGTGTGCTCAAGGAATAGCAAGGAGGCTTGTGTGGCTGGAACAGAGGGAGCAAGAGTGAGAATAGGAGAAGATAGGAAAAGGGACAGAGGGAATTCATGTACAGTGGCCTACAAGGCCCAAAAGACTCTGAGTAGGTCAGGAAATTACTGGAGAATCTGGGGCAATGGGGCAATACAATCAGACTTCTGTCTTAAAAAAGATCACTCAGGCTGTTATCTTTAGAACAGATGGTAGGGGAACAACAATGAAAACAGGGGAAGTAGAACACTATTGCAATGATTCAGGTGAGAGGAAGCTGGCTTGGACCAGGGCAGTGGTGGTGGAGGTAGTGAGATAGAAACTATTGATATAGGGTGTGAAAGAGAGAGGAGTCAAGATCAGATCCAGAATTTTTGGCTAGAGCACAGGGACAGAGTTGCTGCATAGGAGATGAGGAAGAGTAGCCGAGAGTAGTTTGGGAGGGAAGGATTAGGAATTTGGTTTGTGACATGTTAGTGTGAGATGCCTGGTGTGAAATGTTTAAGGATGATGATGATAACTATCTTGACACTTATCCACTGTAGCAGGCTGTTTTGTACACTGTTTATACTCACTCATTTAATCTTCACAATAATCACACGAGGTTGGTATTAGCATTATCCTTTTTTATGGTGGGGAAACTGAGGTACAGGCAGCTAATAACCGTTCCCAAGGTTACAAAGCTAGTAAGTGGCTGAGCCAGGATTAACTGCAGGTAATCTGGCTTCCCAGAGTCTGTGCCTTTGACTCCTATGCTAAACTGCTTCTAAGATGGAAATACCACTATGGGGTTTGGGGCAGATGTCTAGAAATAGAAATTTCAAAATCACCAGCATAGAGATGGTATTTGAACCCATGACACTGGACGAGTTCATCAAAGGAGAGGTGTAGTCAGAGAAGTAGGTAGCATTATAAGAAAAAACCAAGAGAGTATGATCTCTCAACTCCAAAAGCACGGAGTGTTTCAACGCAAGGGAGGGATAGGCTGTCGAATGCTGTTGACAGGTCGAGTAAGTGATAGGCCCACTGGAATAGTAATATAGAAGAACTGACAAGAACCGCTCAGGTGGAGTGGTGAGGGTAAAATGAGTTTAACAGAGGAAGGGCGAGCAAGAACTGAAAGCACCAAGAAGAAACCTTTTTTTAAAAAGATAGGTTGTCTTTATGCTAATGGTGATCCACTAAAGAAAAACTGATTATGGAAGAGAGAGGGGGTAGCGTTGCTGGAATAAGTAGGAGCAGGAATAATTAGACTCTAATGGAGGAGTTGGCCTCAGCCAGGGGCACGTTCATTCCTTGAATAGGAGGGCAAACAGCATTCGGACATGGATGCAGGGGGGCGAGTAGCTGTGGTGGGGGCACATGCGAGTTTTCTTCTGACTAATTCTGTATTTTCAGTGAGGTAGGAAACAAGAAGCAAGGTCATCAGCTGAAAGAATAGAATAAGAAATTCTGGAAGTTTAAGAACAAAGGACGTGCCACATAGTCATCTAAAAATGAGAGAGTAAATGGGCTAAACAAAAATAGAGACCGTCTCGTTTATCTTCATATCTGGATAGCACAGTCCCTAGCATGTTTTAGATACCAACTGTGACCTGAAGCTTGAGAACCACTGGGTTTTCATAAACACAAATACAAAAAGATAACTCTCAAGGCTATGGAATTTTTTTTATCTAGGAAAGGTCAGTGACCAAGGCATGTGACATACTAGTTGGCCATGTCACAGGAAATAATGAAACCTAGGATGAATGGAAATCTTTTGATTACCCTTGGGACTCTCTTTTTCTTCTTCTTCTTCTTCAGAAATTTGTTATAATGCACTTCAAAAAGAAAATAAACCAAATCCCAAAAGATGCAGCCAATAAAATGCAAGGAAAGTAACATTTACAGAAGACAGGGCATGGGAATTTAAAAGGCAGGGAGGAAGAAAAGGAAAGATGCAACAGATATTCCCTCACTTTTAAAGAAAAGGGTCCAGACAGAACAAGCACTAAGTACTATTTGTCACAGAGGAGAAAGTTTGGAAAATCTAAAATAGAATGTAGATGTGAGTACACTGATTTAAAAGGGTCATAAATACGATTAAATGCTTTATTCTTGAGAATTAGATGAAAACAACATAACCACGTATTACCTTACAACCATGCATTTTTAAAAACATAACCATTTCTAATGATGCCATTTAACAATTGTAAAAGTGTGAAAAACTTGAGAAAATATATTTGGCAGTACATTAACAGAATCAGCTAGAACAGATATAATACAGTTCGAAGTGGTTACCCACTACCCACCAAATCTAAGTGACAAAGTAGCCCAGGGAGGCCTTCCCAAACTCAAACGCTACACGGCTAGAAGCAGGTAACAGAATAAGGGAAGTGGGCTGAGTATAAGATAATAGGGGGTTACACGGATTGTAGCAAATAGACTACCAAAAAGCACAGTCGCTAGCTACTCAGCTCAAGCCACTACTGTCACACTGAAAGCACATTATTTTGCCAGATCTTCTCATTCTTAAGATAGGTATCCTAGTTTTTATGTGCAAGCTTTCAATGTTTGAAATACTGCAACTAATTCAAATTCATAAACTGTGTGCAGTTATGTCTGCGACCGGCCCTTGAACTGTCTCGTGTCCTCTGCATTAGACATTTCTCCATTCATCATAAGTAAGGAGAGCAGAGGCCAATACTTTTGAATGAGAAAACATCAGTAAGGGGTATGTGAAAGAACTTTGCACCAGGCTTCAGAAAACCTGGTTTTAGGGTAGGCACTACAATTTGCGACTAGCTGGGTGACTTCTTTGAGCTTGTTCGCTCATTTCTTAAATGTAGTTTCATGAATTATCCTAATTCACTGAGCTGTTATGAATAGCAAATTAGAAAGCAGGTCATAGCATATCATAAACTATAAAGCTCTATATAAATACAAGTAAATGGCTGTAAGATAATAGAAAATATATATTGGTCTTCGTCCCTAGTTCCTGACATAGAGCTCCTGAAACCCTTATAATTTCCTAAATGATCAAAGAACTATGAGCATCTCTTGGTCTTTGACCCATTGCTGACATAGGGCTCCTAAAACCCTATGTAAATCCTGGTAAATTCTTAAGTAATAAGATCACTAGGGCATCTTTCGTTCTAATGAGGCGACTCTGGGTGGGCTTCTGGATAGGGGCTGGTCACCAGAAAGAACAAGCCATGATTAGAAGCCTGGAATTTTCAGCCTCACTCCCCATCCTCCAGAGGGGAGAAGAGCTGGAAATGGAATTAACTGATCATAGCTATGCAAGGAAGCTTCCACAAAACCCCAACTCCACGGGACAGAAGCTCCTGTACTTGGGACCCTCCCAGACTTTGCCCCATGTATCTCTTCATCTAGCTGTTCATTTGTATCCTTTGTCATATGCTTTAATAAACTGGTAAACGTAAGTAAGGTTTCCCTGAGTTCTATGAATCATTCTAGCAAATTAATTGAACCTGAGAAGGTGATGGGAACCTCTGATTTGTAGCCAAACTGGAGAGAAGTTGTGGTAACTGGGGACCTACTACTGGCGATTGGTACCTGAAGGAGGGTGGGGGCAGTGCTGTGGGACTGAGCCCTTAACCTGTGGGATCTGACACGATCTCCCGGTAGAGAGTATCAGAATTGGGTTAAATTGTAGGACACCCAACTGGTGTGAGAGAATTGCTTGGTGTGGGGAAAAATCTCCACATGTTTGGTGACCAGAAGTAAAGTGTGTTGTGTGAACAGTAAATGAGACACACAGGAGAAAGACACAAAGGAGGCATACTGACTAGTTTTTCTAATATAAGGGTTTAAAATGAGACCTAATAGGGTGGCCTAAGAACATTTTATATCTCTAGGTTCAGTCGGTTCCTCATGAAAAAAGAGAATACAGGTAACTTAGCTCATGGGGTTCCTCAAATATATTATGAAATCCTTTTAATGTTAAGTGCCCTATAACCACTTGGTAATGAAGTATCGCCTAGTACGGCCAAATACACTAATTAATTTGGTGTAATGAGCCAAACACATTCTTGGCTTTCCTAAAACAATGAACAATTTAATGTAGCTAGTTTGGAAAAAGTGATTTCAGGTTCTCAGTTTTTGTTTCTCCTCTTTTTTAAGGCATGTGTAAACTTACAATGTGTTAATAACAGTCCTGTAACAGACCCAGGTTTATCTGTTCCCTACTCCTGAAGCTTGTGGAGGCACTGCTCCCATTAGCTGGTAATGCGGGAATGAGGAAGTGACTGGGTAGGTGGGTCCACGATGCAACTTAGGGAAAAGAGGAAGCAGTCCTCCTGGCCATGACTTATAAATTCAGAATCAGGGCGAAGAATTCTTACATCAATCTACTTTTATGCAAATCTGTATAATGGAAACACTTTATGATAACTGTTGTTCTCTATCCTGGGCCATTAAATCATACATGATGTGAAGGCTAAGAAAGTCTCAAAATTTATGAGGAACTGGACTGGATAAAAACTCCCTATCGTATACTGTTCTGTGAGATTCTTCACGTTCGGCTTTCATCAAACCACAACTGACCTAGAAAACTCACCAAACCAAGTCTCTTTCACCAGCCTATTTCTTGTAGATTAGTGTACAAATGAGCTGAATGATAGCAAGTTGAAAGGTTTAAAAGGCTCCAGAGTAAAGTTTTTCATTTAAAAGAATATTTCTGGTAAGATAATGAACGAGTCTTTGCCCCCCCCCCCACTTAGTTTTCCAAATTCTTTGAATGATTTAACTGTAATTTCAAAAACAGTATATTAGAATATAATCATCCTGCCATAGAAAGAATTCTTTCTGTAAAAACACAAGAAAAAATTCTGACAGTCACATTTGATCATGGATGCCATTATGGGATTGCTTGGCTTCTTTTAAGGAAATCCTGTGGGAGTCAAACTCACTAGTATGATTTAAATATCTCCAAATAAATAAACTGTTAGTTTGAACCACTGAAAAAAACTCTTTGAAGCTTTAACTAATAAAAAAGTAAACTAACAAGAGATGAAATCTAAAGTTGAAGTACTACCTTTCAAGAAGAAAGTAAGTGACTTGCTAGGAAGCGCTTTATTTATTAGCATCTTTTAAGGATAAACTTTTTAAACTTCGCTTGTAAATAATACGAATACAGAGTAATTGTATAGCATAGTGATTAAAAGTGTGGGCTCCAGAGTCAGGTTATCTGGGTTCAAATCCTAGCTTCCACCACTTATTATATCTGTGAATTCAGGAGGGTCACTGAACCTCTGTAAACTTCAGTTTCCTCGTAAAACAGGGACAATAATAATTTCAGGGTTATTGTAAAGATGAAGTGAGATGATTCATAATTTTCTTTCTCATGCCATATAAATTTATCATGTAGCAAAATGCAGTGAAAATAGCTAAGAAGCAAAGTGTGGCCCAGTTCAGCTCCACGTTAACTGCGCTAGGACCCCATTGTATATAGCAATGAATACTGCCACCTTGGGATTGATTGTGAAGTGAGAGCTGTCCTTGTTCCCTCCTCACACCTTATACTTTTAACATGTTTTTCTATAAACTAAATCAATATTTTCTACAACCTAGTCTTCATAGATGAGGCTGTTTTACTATAATTGACATATGTATTAAAAATTGATCACTTTGAAAATAATCCAAATTGTATGATAATTGTAGTGATGTGGAACTGCTTTGAGAAATTCTATTTGGGAAAGAAAAAATACTCTACAAAAACATTTCCTTAACAATTAAGTGCCAATTAATAATGATGCAAATGTCTATAGGATTCTTTCTAGATATGGGTCCCACATATTACGGACCCATTAATTTGACTCAGACTCAAAATGTCTATTAAATTTTTATTGTGACATGTGGGTCAATTATGTGACTTTTTATTTCAGATTGACAGCAGTAACTAAATTAAACCAAGCAATCTAAAAAATCCTTCAGATTTGTTTCGATTAATATAAAGGTGACCCAAACAAGAACATGTAAAAACGGGTTATTACTAAAATATTTACTTGAGAAGGAAATGAAAATTATTTGTTCTTAAAAACAAAGTTCCAAAGTAACAAAAGCACCCAGTAAGAAACCAATTGTGATGGGATTTTCATATTCACATAAACTTTTAGTAATTTACAATCAGTTTTCCAATGACAGTAGTTTTTTCTTATACTGTCTCAAGTCTGTAATACTTAAAACTAAACAATGGTAAACTTGGACACAAAAATGTTAGAAGTGTATTTACCTATTTGTATATATAGTCTTAATTTTAAGTACATCTGAACATTAAACAGTCATTACTTGAAAAGCATCTACATGAACAACATTCCACCTATGACATATTTGTTAAACTAACAAAGATAGATTTCTTAGGTAAGTAGGCTAGGTTAAAAAAAAAAAAATCAAAGGATCCCTACAGACAAGTTTATGTACTTTCATTTACTTCACCTGAAATTTAACTTAGACTGAGAAAAAGTAATAGCATTGAATGTAAATTTGGGGTACATTTAATTTGCACTTGAATTTAATATTTGTTCCCATTTCTCTGTCAATACTGAACACTAAGTAAAACCCATTTGTTAAAAATTCAGCTAATATGCTAATGTGAACAGTTTTGCAAGATCAAATTAAATTTATTTTAACACCTAGTCTTGAGACCATCCTTTTTTAACCTACTTGATTTGTTGATTGGACTTTCCTAGGAAGCATCAGGTTTAGTATCAACAGACACAGAATATCATAGATAGCAACTTTCTTATTCATTAATTTCCATATACAGTCAAATCAATTCCTGTATTATAAAGATACCAAAGCTGTACTTCTTTTTAAAAAATATGTCAATGCTATACTAGGGGTGTAACTCCTTATAAAGCAAGCACAAATGTGGCATCAAACTTACTTTTGCAAAGAAGCCTTTGAAGAACTTCCTTTCCTGGAGGAACAGGGGGACAAGTCGAGCGCTATTACTGTTATGGGCTAAATGTCCCAGGGTTTCACACCAATAAGCACATACAGAAGGTGGGTCAAGGGCAAAGTAGAAGAAGGGGAGGGAGTGAGAGTTTTAAAGAGTTATCCATACCAGGAGTGACATGAAAATGCAGGGAAACATACTGTATGGCCTAAGAATCCATGGAAAGAATAAGAAGAAATCAGAACCTGTATCCATGCAGAGCAACTAGTTAGTTTAGTATTCTCTATTTATTTTTAAAACAGAGATTATCCAAATTTGGTAGCAGAGAAAAAGATTAGGACAAACTAGCTTGGTGAGATTGGCATTTTAAATTTCATAATGAGCAGTAAATAGAAGATTAGTTTCATGTACATTTTTCAATTGAAAAGTGGTCATCTGTGGAAGTCATCAATGAAAAAAACCAGTTCACATTCAAATGACCACATAATAATATAAAATTAAGTTATGAGTGTGCAACAAGGCTTCTTGTCAGACTTTTTCTTACTGAGTTCAAGATGTCACAGAATCCTTACTTATGCATTAGGCTTGATTTGTACGTGTGTGATCAATTCCACAACAATCATGGGAAAATAATATATATGTTCCATTCCAAACACAGAATAAATCACCTATAAAGAACACAGACTAATGATTTCACTGGAGCTGAGGAAACAAATATTTCTGAGAACCAAACCACATCTGTGGACCACAACTGAAATTTAAGGAATGGGTTGTTTTCTTTTTAAATGCTACTGTTTTAGAATAAAGAAACTTGCATAGACAGTCATAAGTATACAATTCTGAAACTATGCAGACGAGAGAGACATAGCTATCTATGGTCTCAGCACCAATTTTTAAGCATATGCAAACTTTGAAAACTGGCCACCATTTAAAATCTGAAGCACTTACACAAAGTAGATGGATTCTAATTCACCCAAGTTACTTTAACTTTACATTTCCTAGCTTTGGTTGAACAATACTTTAAACCTTTACTTTTTATAATCAGCTTTTAATGATGGACAAATATCTGGAAAAAGACAATTGTACTGAAATTTGACTCTCTCAGACAATTTATGAAGTCATTTAAACACTGAACAGTTTATTTGCTCCTTGAGTTTTGAAAATGACAAATAGCATCAAATATTTCCACAAGGTGTTTTGAACTTAAGCTGGAAAAATAATAAATGAATTGGGGTAGTTAACACAGTAAGACTAACTTTATTTCTGCTGCCAAGTTTGGTGACCCTAGTTTTGTTAGACTGTGAGCAACCATCAGCTTTTAAGGATGCAGCCAAAGTTAAAAGATTCACCATTCTTGAGGGATAAGGAGGTAAGGGAAAGAGATCTGTTAATATTTAATTTAGCTTCCAGCAAAGCTCTTGTTAAACATGGAGTATGTCTTCTTTTTATAAAAGATCTCAGATGTTAATGAAAAAAGTTGACATGCAAAATGCCTAAAAAGATAGTTATTAGAGAATGTTTTTTTAAAAACAATTAAGTTATGATTCTTTTACCTGCTAAAACAAGAACATACATTAGAAAAAAATATATCAAATAGTGAATAAAAAAACCAACATATTAGAAACTGGTAGTATAATGAAACTAGTCTAAAACAAAGACAGAGAGGGAGAGACATTTACAGAGACAATGGGAAGAAAAGACTTTTTAAAAGGAAGGGCATTTTGGATCAGGGTCAAGCACAATAACCAAAGCCCAATACACTTATTACTGATAAATGACATTACTCCTCACCCAGCAACTGACTATGACATAAAGGCATGAAAATAGACTATAGATTGTCCATAGGCAATATCCTACACAATGTTAAATCCCTAAGTGGCTAATCTGAGAAATTATGTCACAAAGTAAATGAGTTAAAAATAGCTGTAACTAACTTTATGCATACAAAGTAAAAAACAATTTAAACATACTTATGCTCTGAGAAGCATATGTTTAAAACACTGTCTTGTTTAGTTATAATATCTTTTCATTTGAGAATATTAAGTTTGCAGATAATGCCTAATTGAATCCTAAATTGTAAGGGATTACTTCAAAGAAAAAGAAAACTATACTTGCAAATTACCCTGCTTCCTCAATTCCCCACAAATTTAAAATGCACTATAATGTAAGATTTTTTGTTCAAAGATCATTCAAGTGATAAGTTTAAGTAAGATGTTTGTTTTGCTACTTAACTGGTACATATGAGCTACATAAGTCTTTAAATTTTAAAACTTTGGCATTCAAACTAGTTCCATACACATGCTATTTTTTCCTTTAATCTGTAGGTTTGTACACTTTTACGTTTGCTTCCATTTATTGGAAACTCTAAGAGGAAGCTTTATGATCTATAAAAATAAACAAACAAAATACCTCCAGAGATATAACTTTTGGCACAATGTAAGCATCTGGCACATCTGATTATAGATGTTTGTTATATAGATATTTGTTAGATGAATATTTGGTAAGGGGGGGAGGCAACTAAAAATATGAAAAGAAGACAAAAGTCATAAATTTTTGTGGACTAATATGATATGAGAAAAACTATCCTGTAGACCTCCAACTTTCTGCAAGCTTCTCAGTACAGCATCAGAAAGGGAATTTATACAAGGGGGAGGTTTCACTGAGTATAACTGACCTCAGTTACCTAAATATTCTATCTTATTTTTAAAAATACATCAAGCTTGCCTATGTAAAATAATAAACAAATTTGCTCCAAGTCGCCTGGATAAGGTTGGTCTGAAAAATTTTAAACAACTTCTTGAATGAAAAGTTCAGAAGTGGTCAATTTCCCCTCAAAGTTCAAAAGTTTGTCATGAAAAGCAAGCAACATATATAAAATTTCATTTTAGTTACAAAATACCTAGGGAAATAAGGATCTTTTAGAAATATGCAAAAGAGTTTCATAAACTTTAAAATATTAAATATAATTATGATTATGATGATTACGAGATTCAATTTGACCGCATATTGAGGACTGAACTGTTTTCTGTATATTCATTCCAGAAATTTTTTTGAGTGGCTACTATGTGCCAGACATTGTTCTAGGCGTAGGTATTATTTTTTTAATGGCAATCTGTTTTCTATTTCTAGTGAAAATAAAAACTCATTAAATCTTATTATCTAAATAGTCCTGTACCCTTAAATAATCATGCTTATAGTTTATAATCATCATTCAAAAAATAAAAAGGTGAAATAAAACAAAAACATTCATCACCTAAAAAATTAGTTTTAGAACTAGATAGTGAATAGTGGCTTTCTCTGGGGATTGCAAGAGATTTTATGTAGTTTTTGTTCACTTGTATTTTATATAATGAACATATACCACCTATGTAACAAAGATATGTTTCTAATTAAAAGTAGGTTAAAAAAACTAGGCAGTTAAGAGGATTAACTGCTCATTAAACAACTAAATACCATTTCTTAATGCCTTCTGGGTAAATTTAACCCTAGTTTTTCCTTATTTAGAGAGTGAACATGAAGCTATACTCTGAACCAACAGACTTCTAAAGGCTCATTCCACAGTGACCTTCTAATTGTAAGTATATAAATTATAAGATTTTAATAACTATTTATAGTTTGTTTCGGGTCTATGTAGTCTGTTCACTGATTTGTGTGTTGTTTTCAGTCATTAGTATTATGATGTTTAAAATATTCTTTAATGACTACAGGGCAAATCATTGCTTTTTTTTTTTAAACGTTCTTAGTTAAACTTATTTTATTCTTCTTGCAAAACTACATTATCTGAGGCTATATTTAATAGGGGAATATATTCAGGTGAACATAGCAAGTCTATAAATTATAGTTTCATGTACCATAATATACGGGTACAAGTCCCTTTAACATTAATGATAATTAATTGGAGGGCACAGACAGACTAGGAAGGGCCTCATTTAAGAATTTAAATGACCAAAATCTAAGGTAAAGGGGTATGTGTACATGTATCTACCTATCTTTCTTTTCTGTTTTTCTTTTTTTTTTTCAGTTCTTTGCATAGGATAATGCGTTATTTTTTCCTCCTTTCCCTTCCATAATGGATTCAGGCATTTGTTTCAAAATGTAATCCACCTCTCTGAGTTGGTTGCTTCCTCAATTTTGTATCTTTTATAATGCAGAATTACAGAAAAGAGGTCATACAGAATGTACCAAGAAGCAAAAAAGTTTTGATTATTAAGCAAATTGAGAAAAAAAAGCACTCACTAATAGCCAAACTTGTAACAGCTCACCAGACCAGCAAACCCAAAGCAATGAGTATTGAATGCTAATTGGGGCAAGGCCATGCAGAGGTAATGCATAAAGCTTTCAGAGCAAAGGGGGAAGGCCACCACTGGAGAGGAGGAAGAGGTGACGAGGGCTGTCAGAGTTTATGAAACATTCTTCAAACCTATTCAAAATATGAAATTAATACTTTATCTGAAACTTTATGAACTCTGAACCCATTCTCTCCTTTTATTAAATACACAGGCATGCGCCTGGGATGTATTCTATGGCATAAGGCAAATAAACATTATTTATGTTGCAAAAAGGATTCTCCATTTCAGGTATGCTGAAGTTTCAAGTACGAAAGAGGCAGGGGAAATAAACTGTTTATGTGAAAGGAGTGTAGAGAACGAGAATGGGGAGTAGCAGTCAAGATAATAAGTCCTCCCAAAATGTAAACCTTACTAGCCATGAACACAGATATCTCTGTCTCCTTCGTTTTCCTGGAAAGGTGTTTCTTATAGATTTAAAATCAGTAATTTATAACCCATTTATCACAGTTAAGACAATAACTCTTAACAGTTTTATCCTGGTTTTGGAATATTATTCATCTATAAGGTTTCATACCATTTGTTTAATAAGGATTCTGAATCAAAAGTACCTTCTGGATAATGTCTGGCCTAAACTGAAGGTCATTATAATTTATACCTTTGGATGAACAAAATGAGATTAGTGAGCGCACTTTTTTTTTTTTTTGCCTTAAGAGAAACATTGTTCTTACTTGATAGTTAAGTCACTAAAATTTACTGAGCAAAGTCTTTTAAGAAAATATTTACAACATATAGATCAACAGTGGTAACCATCAAATACATACAGCTTTCAATCTTTTTACAGCATCTTCACAGATGTGCATTCCTCTTGATTCATCAACTTCTACATGGCCAAGGTACTGCAGAAAGAAGAAAAAAGTTAGGGCTATTGCTATGTTTATTGAGTAGCTACTATATGGTAGGTATTAGATGGTAGAAAATTGAATATTGAAATTCCTGCACTCAAGAAACTCACAGCCATTGTAGAAAGTTAAGATAGTGTTACTTTACTTATCCTCAGTGTCCTCATATGAATGAGATTTATAATAAATGTCTCAGAGTTATTATAGAAGAGTACTCGTTAGGCATTAAATGTTACCTGAATCTATTGGATCTGAGGCATAATAGCCTAGCCGCAGTTACTTTATCTCTAAACATAAAAATAATCCCAAAGTGTGTGTGTGCATACTGAAATAGGCATAAATAAAAATAATAGTTATTCCAAGGCAAAAGAGATCGCATATTCCTTTTATGAAGAGCGCATAAAAGCAGGGCATAAAAAGAAATCCTGTGGTGGTGGTGATGGTAGCAATGGAAACCTGCGAGAGCCATACTGCTGAGGGAGGAGAACCTTCCTCTGTTTAGTAAAACTGGGATCCCTGAAAGGTGGGGCCAACCCCAATCTGTTCCCTATCCTGCCCAGTATCTCCCACCATTTGGCCCTGGAATGGAGGTGAAATACTGGGAATGAGTAACCAGAACCCCAGGAAACACAAGCATATAGAATTTACAACTTGCTCAGGTTATATTTGCTTCTCTCTTTTGTCTATTGAAAATAATACCGACTAGGTGTTTCATCACCAAAAAGGATTTATTCGGAAAAAGAAAGGATTGCAACCCAGTGCATGCAGACATGGCAAGCCACGTGCATATCCTGGCCTGCATGCCAAGGTGGAGGGTTATTTATAGAGAGCAAAAGGAAGTTAAGGGAATGGGAAGTTAGAACCTTAGAGCTTTATTATAAACAGCTTTTCCTTTAGGGTTCTCGTGATTACGTAGAGTGCGAGAACAGAATTCTAACCATTAAGCAATGACTCCCAGTCCTCCCTTTCCCAGCTCCTGGTAACCTCTAATCTACTTCCTGTCACTGTGAAATTGCCTATAGTACATAGAATCATACAATATTTGTCCTTTTGTGTAGAGCTTTATTTCACTTAACATGTTTTCAACGTTCATCCATGTAGCATATATCAGAACTTCATTCCTTTTAATGGTATAATCATATCTCATTGCATGTATACATCACATTTTGTTCATCCATCTGTTGACAGATACTTGGTTTGTTTCCACCTTTTAGTTATAATGAATAATGCTCCAGTGAACATTGACATATAAGCATCTGTTTGAGTCCCTGCTTTCAGTTCCTTTGGGTATACACCTAGGAGTAGAATTGCTGGGTAACATGGGGTAATTAGATGTTTAACTTTCTGAGGAAATACCTTAGTGTTGCACCATTTAACATTCCCATCAAAATTAGGAGGATTTCAATTTCTCCACATGCTCATCAGCATTTTTTCCCATTTTTGAAAAATTTATGCCATCCTAATAAGTGTAAAGTGGTATCTCTTAATTTTGATTTGCATCCCCTGATGACTAACAATGTCAAGCATCTATCTTTTCATGTACTAACTGGTCATTCGCATATCTTCTTTGGAAGAATGTCTATTCACATCCTTTGTCCATATTTCAATTGGGTTATATGTCTTTAAATTGTTTGAGTTGTAAGAGCTATTGCATATTCTGAGCATTAAACCCTTATCAGATATATGATTTCCAAATATTTTCTGCTATCTGTAAGCTGTCTTTTCACTTTCTTGAAAATGTTCTGTGATGCACAAAAGTTTTTAATTTTGATAAAGTTCAATTTATCTATTTTTTTATTTTGCTGCTTGTGTTCTTGGAGTCATATTTAAGACTCAACCGCCAGATCCAAAGTCATGAAGATTTACCCCTGTGTTTTCTTCTAAGAGTTTTATAGTTTTTACTCTTAGGTCATCAACCCACTGAATTTTTTTTATGGTGTGAGGTAGGGATCCAACTTCATTCTTTTGCATGTGGAAATCCAGTTGTCCGGGAACCAATGGGTGATGAAATAATTCTTTCCCCATTAAGTGGACTCTGTACCTTTGTCAAAAATCAACTGGACATAGATGTATCAGACTAATTTTTATTTATCCTATTTGCTTCTTCAATCTGAGGATTCAAATACTGCTTTGAATAAATTCATTGTTTTCTCTCCTCCTTAAAGTTCCTATTAGGCCTGTTAGTGCTACTGGACTTTTAAATTTGTTCATTCATGTTTCTTCATTTCTTTTTCACATTTTCTCTTTATAACTTTGTGCTACATTCTGGGTAACTTCATCAAATCTATCTTCCAGTTTACCAGTTCTCTTTTCAGCTAGGTCTAATCCACTATTTAATCTCCATTAAATTCAATTACAGTAACAGTATTTTTCACTTTTAGAAGCTCAGATTTGATTCTTTGTCAAATCTGCCTATTCTTTTTTCATTGTCTTTTTTTTCTTATAGCCCAAATTCTTTTTCTTATGTCTTTAATGATTTTATGTATACATATTTTGTAGTTTCCTCTATAGTCTACATTTCAAGTTCTTGAAGTGCTAATCCTCTTGTCCTTATTGTATAATCCTTTATCGTATCTGCTGAACATTTCCACATTATTTACAACTTTTTAAAAATCATAATTTCATCTTCACTGAAGCTCAGTTTTCTGGGAGAATTTCATGCAATCTGGATTGTGGTTTTACATTTGCTTCTAAAAGGTACCCCAGGTGTATTACTAGCCTAATACCTACTCTTTATTACTTTGAGGTTTACTACACCATGCAAGTTATAGTGTATGAAGTCCAAACCCATGGTTTCAATTTTTCTTGGGAGTCTCCTTTTTTCACTCAGGGTTTGAGGCAAGATTCCTTATTTGAATGGGGGGAGGGGGTGGTGCTTTTCCTTCTAGTTCTCGATTTCATTGATTGTTAAGCCCACTGAAGGTTCTGGTTCTATGCTGGGTTCTCAGTTCTAATTCTCTGCTTCTTATGATTTCGGAGCCTTGAGAATGAATGTTAAAACCAAAGGTTGAAGCTCACTAATCCTCTCCCTCCTAGGCTATTCCATCATTAGCGTGATTCCTGACTTGCTTTCAAATTCCTTCTTAATTTCTGGTAATTGGAGATACCTATCTTATTGAACGCTCAGTTTGTTTGAAAGTATATTCAGCATTCTGGCATCCACATTCTGCCAGAATCAGAAGACCTATAATATTTTCCAACTAGACTAAGTATTTTTTCTATATATTGATTTTAGTATATCTTGTAAGTAGCCAAAATACAGCAATTTGCTATCATTTGAAACAGCTTTTTGCTTGATTCTCTTGGGTTCTTCAGAGAGACATCTACAGGAACAACATAAAAAGTGTTGTCTTGATTTCCCACATTTACAATTTATTTTCTTGTCCAAAGGTACTGATAACCATTTCTAAATGTGTTGATACTAGCAGTGTTGGAGAGCAACCTTCCTCCTGAATTCATTGTAAACGTTTCACCCTTAAGCATGACTCTGAGATAGTTTTTCAGGCATTTAAAGAACATATTATGCTATTCCTATTTTGCTAAGATGATTTATCAGGATTGAATAATAAATATTTTTAAACTTTTTTAATGAGATGTAATCCACATGACATAAAATTAACCACTTAAAGTGAATAATTAAGTGGCATTTAGTACATTCAGAATAACCTGCATTCTGTCTTTACGGATTTACCTATTTTGGATATTTCATATAAATGGAATCACACAATACGTGACCTTTAGTAGTTCCCTTAGCATACTGTTTTCATGGTTCACCACACTTTAGTATGCATAAGTACTTGATTGTTTTTTGTAGCTAATATTCCATTTATAGCTGAGTAGTATTCCATAAAAACATGAGAGTACATGTATTTATTTGAGTATCTGTTTTCAATTCTTTGAGGTATCACCTATCAGTGGAATTGCTGAGTCATATGGTCATTCTATGTTTAGCTTTTTGAGAAACCATCAAACTGCTTTCTACAGAAGCAGATTTTACATTCCTACCAGCAATGTATAAGGGTTCTAGTTTCTCCACATCCTCACCAACACTTACTATTTTCTGTTTTTTTTGTGTGTTTTTTTTTGGTTTTTTTTTCAGGTATAGCCACCCAAGTGGGTGCAATGTGTTACTTCACTGTGTTGGTTTTTTTTTTTTTTCAATTATAGTTGACTTTCGTTGTGGTTTTGATATGCATTTCCCTGATGACTAATGATGCTGAATATCTTGTTGGCCATTTGTATATCTTTTTGGGGAGACAGTTTTGGAGTTTTAAAAACATTCTCTATTTACTTCATGGTTAGGGGCCTATTCAACTTTCTTTTTCTACTTTAGCTAATTTTAATAATGTGTATTTTCCTAGAACATTCTTCATCTAAATTTTCAAATTTATCAGTAAAAACTACACAGTATTCATATAACTTAAGTCTGTAATTGGGTTTCCCCACTTTCTCATCTCTATACTATATATCTGTGTTTTCTTAAGGCTCTTTCTAGTACTACCTCCAAGTCATTTAATCTCTATTTCCATTTTATAATAATACAATGAGAAAGTAGTTTTATGATCTCTGAGTTACCTTTAGGTGCTCAGAAATGAATACAGGCTTCAAAGCATTTCGAAGGATTTTATTCTATCATCTTGATCAATTCAATTGGTCACATATGGGTATTTATGCCAACAAAAAAAGGGGGAGGGAAGATTTGGTGGAAAGACAAGAACAAAAATATCTTCCATATGGACTGACTCTTAACTGCATAATCTATTTTAGAAATGTGGAGATGGAAATCAGCCTTATGTCTTATTAGACTATGAGAAAAACATGCCCATTGAAACAAACATTATTAAAGAGGTCTCGTCTCTTCTGAGACACTATCTCACTGAAAAATTGCAGCTGATTTATGCTTTAACGGCTAAAATATTTGACACTGGGACTTCATTTGTCTGTATGCCTTTTCCAAACTCCCTCTGAGTGAGGGACTTTTATTCACAAAAATGTACTTCAGAAAAACTAGTGTGTGGAATTTCATTCTTGGATGAATTAAGTCATTTTTCCTTTCCTTGAAAAAATTATTTAAAAACTAGATTTCCCCCCCTGCTTTGGCAATGTTCTCCACAAGAAGAAATGCAGAGCTCTTACGTGAGAGACTGTACAGTTAGCAGTTCCCAACATTAACAAAAGTGACGTGATCATTAATTTGTAAAAAGCTGTAAGGCATATTATTACATATACATAGCCTATGTAACATAAAAAATATAGGGTGCAGGTGTGCTGAACATGACATCAAAACTTGTTTGGGGCCTTTAATCAAAGAGGAGTAGTAAAATCAAATTAAAATAGGCTTTTCTTTAAGAATAAACTTGGAGTACAACTGTATATGAACAAGTCATCTGACCTAAGCATATGTATTAAATCTAACCACATTAGTTTAAAGCTAAAAGTAACTTAAAGAGATCCAAAAGCTTCATCTTTCAAATGTGACACTAAGTGTCAAAAAAGTTAAGTGATTTAAACAAGGTCTATAACTAGTAAATTAAAACAGAACCAGGAACAGAACTCTGATTTTTGATTTCTAGATCTATCTTTTTTTCAACTATCTCATATTCCCTCTGCAATTCTCCTAATTAAGTAATGCCTTATAGTTTACTACTCTTATATACATTGTTAACGTTATTCTTCTTTTAAAAAAGGTGGTTGATCAAATAGGGAGAGTCATTCATTTTGGAAATGTTGCTTATGACTGAAGCGTGGCTTGATCTTCCTCATAGCTCAATATTTCTTTCATAAATGAAATTACACTGTTTTTCCTTATAAAACTATATCACTGTTAACCACACAGTAGATATGGGGAATTCTGCTTCACAGAAATATGATACCTAATAAATGAAGAAGGGATGACAGAATTGGAGTATCATTAAGGGTTTTACAACCCTTAAATGAATGAATAATCCCAGGCTATAATCATCATTGGTTACTGTCATCCCAAAGATAGATAATCAGCTGTTGTGCGACTTCTGCTAATAGTCCACACCAACAATGAAGTATTCCTGGGAAACAAAAACCCAAAGCTACATCTGATCAAGCCTCTAAAACTACAAATTCACAAGTACAGGAAACAGAGCGAACATGTTAAACAGACTAAGTTTGGGGCATTTTCAATTTGCTAAGGAGAAAAGAATTAAAGGACCCACCAGGGAACAGGTTCCAGTGAACACTAGTCTCACTGGGACCATCTGGACAAGTGATGCCCTAGGAGTGGACGTAAACCAGAGATAGAGCCTTGTCAAAACTAAGCCAGCCTTAATTCTGTCAATATAAAACCTGACAAGGACATTATAAGAAAGGAAACTTATAGTCCAATCTGTCTCCAAAACAAAAACGTGAAATTTGTCAACAAAATATTAGCAAACAGAATCCAGCAATAACTCAGTAAACTCAACTTGATCATGATGGAGATCAACGAGGTAGTTTATTCCACGAGTGTAAGGTTGGTTGACTATTCAAAAAATCCAGTAAGTGTAATTTACTACCTAACAAAATTACCCAAAGACAAAAATAATTTACCCAAAGATAAAAATAATATAATCATCTCAATAGGTGCAGAAAAGGCTTTTGATAAAATTTAGTTTCCATTAATAATTTTAAAATTATTTTTTAACCAAGAATAGAAAGGAACTTGTTCAATCTGATCAACTGTGATAAGATCTGGAATGAGACAAGGATTCTTATCACCAATTCCAGCCAGTATTGTACACCAGGCTGTAACCAGTGCAATGAGGGAACAAAAAGAAATGAAAAGTATAAGGATTGGAATGTAAGAAATACAACTCTAGTTATTCATAGATTACATCATTGTATTAGTAGAAAATCCAAAAGAACATACAAATTACTAGAATATGTGAATTTAGCAAGTTGTTAGACATAATTTCAACATAGAAAAGTCAATTGTATCCTTTCACAATATACACAAATATTTAATCATTATGTTGTACACCTGAAACTAATGTTATATGTCAAGTATAATCTCAATTTTTTAAAAGCCAATTGCATTTCTATAACAGCAATAAGCAGAAAATTGATTTTTTTTAAATGCCATTTATAACAGAACTACTGAATGCTTGATATCATCCTCCATTCACAAATCTACTCTTCTACCAACAGTCTTCCCCCAAATCTCTACCCTTCCAATCGCTCAGATTAAAAACCTTGGCAACATCCTTGGTTTCACTTTCTCTTTGTAACGCCTTATAAATCAATCCATCAGCTCTATCTATAAGACACATCCAGAATCCGACTCCTTTTCACCACTTCTCCTGCTATCACTCTGACGTAAGCCACGGTGACCGTCCGTCTGGATTTTTGCAATAACCTCTTAACTGCTCTCTCTGCTTTCCTCGTTGCGCAGCAAAGAGTCACGGTGATCCTTTTAAAACATAAGTCATATAATGTCACTCTTCCTTTCAAACTCTTCAATGGCTTCCCATTTCACTCCAAATAAAATGTTTTGTAAAGCCCTACACCAGTGGTTTTTCAAAGGGGGGTGTTAGGAAATGTATGGAGGCACTTTTGGTAACAATCACCAGAAAAATTACTCATAGGTAGTCAGTGAGGGGCCACAGATGACAGACTTCCTGCTACCTGTATGACATTTGAATGTCCCACAGGATATTCACTTAAAATAGATTAAAAAAACTTACTTGTAATTATTTTAGATTAGGCCCTCACTCCATTCTACGAATATACACACACAGTATTTTTGCACAAATGCAACTGTGTAATCAAGGGAAGATTGTACTTTGATAAGAATTTTACCCAAAGTTATTTACCAATTAAAAAAATAACATCACCAATTGCAATCCACTCGTGGTACATGAATTACCAATACATCGTATCAGTCTACATCTGCAGCTACCTCACCCACAGTGATTCTATGTAAAGGCACACTATTTTTAGGTCTTCTGGTGTAGTTATGTCCAAGCATTTTTACACTCTGGTATAATTGCATTAAAATTTTCTTTTTTCTTATTTATATGTTTAATTATGTAAGCATAAGTAGGTTGTAGTGTGTAAACATTTTATTTAGGGTAGTATAAGATACTTACAGTAAAATATAAGGTATAGTAAAAAATGCAGGTGATAGGTCTGACAGTGCTGAAAAGTACTTAGCGATATCATTGGGCACCCTGTTCCTTACCTGATTCTCATCTCTGCTTGTATCATTCCCTCTAAACACCCTGGCCTCTTTGCTATGCCTCCAACATATGAGGCATCAAATGCAAAGCTCTGGGGCAGGAGAATGCCTGGTATTCTAGAGACACAGCAAGGAGGCCGGTGTGTTTAGAGCAAATGGTACAATTAGAGATGAGAAGAAAGTAAGAAAGCAAGCATTCAGGTTTCTGAGGAAGCCGATTGTCTTCTTTCTTTGGGTCTTTGCTCAAAAGTCACTTCTTCGGTGAAGGCTTCCCTGATTATCCTATTTTAATTTCACTCCCCACCCACACTCCCTTCATTTCTTTTTGCTCTATACCAAGTACTTTATATGTATTTATTTGTTCATTGTTAACATCCATTAGAATGTGTGCCCTGTACAGGGATTTTGTCTGTTTTGTTCCCCGTATTCCCAGTGAATGACAGCAGCCTAGAACACTGTCTGGCACAGAGCAGGCACTCAGTGAGTATCTTCTGAACATATCAATGAATTACTGGACTCAAAGAGAAGAAAATGTACCACATTACTTAGCTCTACACTAAGCAATAGACTCATAATGATGAAAACTTTTACAATAAACCCAAGACAAAGAAAAGGAGATAATTTGTGCCTGTAGGACAGAATGAAAATGTTAATGACCTACATAATGTTAAAAAGAAAAGCATAGCTGATACTAAGTTTAGAGGTAAGAGAGTAAGAGGTTTTCATACTTTTATCTTACTTGGTAAGAAATCAAGATATACCATCTAAAATTAACAGAACAAAAAATTTTATGAGGAGAGTAAATCAAGAGGAAAAACTAAATAATCTAATTCCAAACGTCTGGGCGGAAAAGGGGCAAAGATGGAAGGGAAGGATGTGTGGGTTAAATCATTCCTTCTCTTCTTTATAGTGGGGAACCAATTATAAATATGAGTAAATTAAGAAAAGGGAGCAAAACCATATTATCTAAAGTGAAAATATTACCAATGGTAGAAGCAGAAATAAAAATGGTTAAAAGTGTCACTGGGGAGTGGGATTAGGGATAGAAAAGACGTTTTTTTAATCACAAGCATTTTGATAAAAAAATGTTTAAGTTTAAATTATATATAACACAATAAACTAACTTTTAATTCACATATCATGCTATAAAATTATAATATAGTGCTTAAGAATATAACCCTCTAAGTCTAGACCAGTGGAGATCTAGTCCTAGTTTCAAATTATCAGATATTACCAACTATTCCTGTAACAGAAATCTTACTGCATATTATGCCACAAAGAAGTTAAGTGCTTAAGAGTTACTGAATAGAGTTGAAACTTCTTTGCAAAATATGTGTATACAACAAATCATAAGTAACTGAAATGCTTGGGATGAATAAACCATTAACATTTCACAATTTATGTTAAAAAAGTTATTGAAATATCTTATTGTCCTGATCCAAAGACATATTTTTTCAAATTTTTAATGTTTCAGGCAGAAGAGCAAATTATAATGTAGTTGTCATTGCCAACATGCTAGCAAACTTAGAAATGAATACAATGTATCTGTTCAACCAACTGTCACTTCAGTTGATTTATTCCACTGGTACCACACATGGTTGAATTGAACATAACTTAAGTTTGGATCA
The DNA here is from genome assembly GCF_036562045.2 of Rhinolophus sinicus. NCBI lineage: Eukaryota > Metazoa > Chordata > Mammalia > Chiroptera > Rhinolophidae > Rhinolophus > Rhinolophus sinicus. The sequence goes on along the minus strand of NC_133753.1, from coordinate 25,006,040 downwards.
CTCCTTTTCACCTAGAGTTATCTTCCAAAAAAATTACAGTGTGAAGCAGATTTGAAAGGAAACATTATTGTGTATGCAGAAGATCGTCTGTCACACTCAGGGAACAGAATTACAAGCAGAATTACAATGTCCCATCTCTTGGGAGAAATAGAATTTTTAAAGCTAGGGGAGGTTAGTGTGACCCAATGCATAAGTCCTCAGACACTAAACATCTATTAATAGTTTCTAGCTGCTATTCAATAGATGGTATTTAACTTGTAGTCTTACAAATTCAATTAAGGAAAAAACCCAAGAAACAAGAAATGCAGATTAAAAACTCCAGTATTCAACTGGCATCTAACCAATAACAACAATAGCAGCAGTAGCAGCAAACGTTTATTGTGACTCACTATGTACCAGGCAGTGCTGTGTTCTTCAACTGTACTGTACTTACTCATTTAATTCTCAGGACACCTACACTATGTAGGTACAGTCCTCATTTTGCAGATGATGAAACAGGCATAGAGAAGTGATTTGCTTAAGGTCACACAGTTAATAACTGACAAAACTCAAACTCAAAGTCAGGTAGTTTGGCTTACAAACATATGCTTTTAAAGAGTTCTAGATGCCTCTCTAAAATTGTATTACAGAGCCACTGAAGGACAGGAGGCAGGCAAGTAACATAACCATATTTGCAATTTAGGAAGATCACCATTACAGTACTAAGATAATAGGTTGGAATGGAAACAAGATCAGAAGCAAGAAAAATAGTCAAGAGTCCTTGTAATGGTCAAAGGGAGAAAAAAAGGATCAGAACCTGATTAAACTGGTGGCAGTAGGAAATAACAAATAGAGAGGATAAATACTTAAGAAGTATAGATTAGATACAGCGACTGGTTGACACTGCGGGTGGCCTGCATGACAGCTATTCCTTCAACAGGCTTCCCTGCAAGCAGAGCCTACTCCACGGTACAGGCTGAAAATACCAACTAACTGCTTTCTTGGCTCACCTTGCAACTACAGCACGGGCATTTGATTCAATCCTAGTCAATGGAAAGTAGTGGGAAGTTTGTGTGCTTGTAAGGGGTTGTCCCATTCTGATATAACAGATACTCCCTCCCTCAGTGTTTATCTTTAGACAACGATGAGTGTATAAATTATTCTTTAAATTGCTGGATTCTGTGTGTTTATATTTTATCAAGAGTTTTGTGCTGATAGCTATAAATTAGTATAGTTTCCTTCTTTGATGCTGTCAAGTTTTGGAATGCTACATACATAAAGAGAATTTGTAGGATTATAAAATGAATTTGTGAGGCTTGGATGAACAGATAAAGCATGACTTCTACCTTTTCATTAGAAGCTTAATAGTATTCCATTGGTGTGCTACAGGTGAGAGGTGGACAAAGGAGACAGGTATCTTTGACATCTTATGGTATTTCTTCTACAGTAGTTGGTCTCTTTATATTTTCAATTTCTTTTGGAGTAGTTTTGGTCATTTATGTCACCCAAGAATATTACCAATTTTACCCATGTTTTCAAGCTTATTTGTATGGAACCTTAATTTTTAAAATTTCACCACTATCTGTGATTATTTTCCCATTTTAGTTTTTATTTTATGCACTTGTGTTTTGTTTCTTGATAAATTATGTTTAGCAACTTTCAATTTTGCCTAATACTTTCTACCAAAATCTGAAATCACAGATTATTAAATGTTACGTGGTAAGTAAGTCACTGTAGGATGAGGAACTACCCTTTGAGAAATACAGAAAAAGTAAGAGCTCTACTTTCTGTGCCATGGCTATACGGACACACACAAAATAAGAAAGTCCTGTTATAAAAATACTACCTATTATAACTTCTAGCACAATGGCAAGTCCTTATCTTAAAAAGGACTGGACCCCCAAACCACCTAGAAGGTCACTTAATACAATAAAAGTTGGTCTAAGAGGCAAACACATCCAATTCTAGCATTCATCTGTTCAAGTCTCCACTTGGTCTATCCTGCTTGTACATACTAGTACAATTCCCGATTTAGGTTTATAGCCCTAAACCAAAGGGATAAGAAAGCACTTCCATCTCATTGAGTTAAAATAATTAGACCAATTTATAAACATCAGTTAACAAATATGAATTCTGTATCCAGCCCCTCAATCTCTATCCTTTCTAATTTGAACAGAATATGATCTCTTCCAGAACCTAACCAACAGAAGACCCATTTTAGCATTCCATATTCTACATAATCACAAACCTAAGATTTTACTTACAAGTCAGAGGACTGGTGGACTGGCTTGGATTCTACCAATTTATTTAACATCTAAAATTAATACTAGCACTTTAAAATATGTTAGTAGGCAATTATAGATAGATTCTGAGTGTATTGCTTTAATAGGTGAAGCATACTATTTAAATCAGCAGTTCTCAAAATTTTTGGTCTCAGGACCCATTACACTGAGGACTCTCAATAATTTTTATTTGTGTCAGTTATAGCTATTGATAATTACTATATTATAAATTAAAACTAAGATTTTAAAACAATATTTAATTAAAGTATAATGATAATTAACTCGGTGTGACATAAAAACATTTTTAATGAAAAATAACTATATTTTCCCCCCAAAAAAAAATTGTGAGAAGAGGGGCATAGTTTCACATTTTTGCAAAGCTCTTTAATATCTGACTTAATAGAAGAAAACTGGATTTTCATATTTGCATCTTCATTCGATCTGTTGCAATTATGTTGTTTTGGCTGAAGTACATGAAGAAAATCTGGTCTCACATATGTAGTTGGAAAAGAAAGTTCTTCAGGACCCTATGAAAAGGTTTTAGGGACCTCGCTTTGAGAACCACTACAGGTAATATTTGTGTATAGGTAATATTTCACTTTTAACATTAAAATTCCCTCTCCATTAAAACAATCATCTGTTATACTAGCAGATTGACTTCTAAGACAAGCTTTGAAACTCACTTTAATCATTACTCACACTAAATTACACTTACATAGGCACTCGTATACTTAAACACACACAGCAGAGACCAAACTTGTACTGGTTTCACTTGATTATTGTCTAGTATTGCATTTTTATTTCTAGTAATTGCATATCCTGTACCTCCTAGTCTCTAGAGTAGCTAGTCCATTGTCTTCAAAATCTAATTCTACAACTTCTCTCCTCACTCTTCTACGAATAGCTTCCTATTTCCTTAAGAAAACATGTCTTTAGAATAGATATCCATCAATCTCAAGCCACCAACACCATAAATTTGAGCGCATTTACACCCTTTTTTCCACTTTTACTAGTGTTTAAATAGAAGCAGCCTCTTTCCTCCAGTCTAAAACTAATTAATCCACTCTCTACATGGCTTGTAAAGGTCTTTAATTACGCTCAAGGCTCTCCCATCTTAAAAACAACATTCAATAGAAAACAAAGCCACCAGTGATTTATACACTTCAAATGAGTAAACTTTATGGTATGTGATTATATCTAACAAAACCACTGAAGAAAAAAAAACACACACACGGTTTCTCAACCTCTCACTCCCTTTGCTACTCTGCCTTTATGCATGCCCTCCTCTGAAGACAAACTTTTGCATTAAATTTTTTTTAACATTTTATTGAGGCACAATTGACATACTATAAACTGTACATATTTAAAGTATACAATTTGCTGAGTTTTTGAACTATGTATATTTGAGAAACCATCATCACAATCCATGTAATACACAGCCATCACCAACAAGTTTCCTTGTGTCCCTGTACAGTATTTCCTCTTCACCCCTCCCTCTCCATCCTCATACAACCTTGTCTGACAAACTTCCTGAATTAGTAATCTCTAGATTTATTGTCTCCTTCCTTATTTTATACCCATTCTTTCCTCAGTGTAGATTCCATCCTATGACTCCACTGTAAATGCTATCATCAAAGTCACCAAGACTTTCAGGTGTTTAATCTAATGAAGTGTCGTTTGTACTTGATCGCTTGATAGCATTTGACCACTTTCTCCTTCCTTGAAACCTTGGCTTCTGAGGCCACACTCTCCAGGCTGCCCTTCTACCTCTCTAGCTACTCATTCTTAGTGTCCTTTGAAGAGACCCACTTCACTGCCTGTCCCTTCTATGAGTATGTCCTAGGCCCTCTTCTCACTTCCCCTAGGTAATCACGTTTACTCATGACTTTAATGACAATTTATATACAGTCAATCCTCATTATCTGAGGATTCCATATTCACCTACTCACTAAAATTTATTTACAACTTCAACATCAAAACTCACGGTCTTTTGTGGTTAGTGGGGATCTGCATGTACATGAACCACAGGAACCTCAAAAGGAATTCCTCTTCTCTACCTACAAACGTGCTCTTCCTCAGTGAGCATGCCCACTGCCCTATTAGTTGCCTACATGGAAAACTTTTTAAATCAATTCATCACTAGTTCAGAATTCTGTGGTCTCTGAGGCCAGGCCAGATAACACATCATTTGCCCAGCTATATCTGACTAAGGAAATGCATCTATTTCTAGGCCATAGAAAAAAATTTCGGGTTCTGATTCTCTTCTTCTACCCAGTTGTATGTAAGTGTGTGGGGTAGGATGGGGTGGAGAGGGGAAGAAAGGTAGGTAAGGGGGACACAACATACCAGAGGGAATAAATGTCTTCTAGAAAGGATTTCAAAAGGCCATTTGGAAAAGACTATACAAAAAAACACTCGAAATGAGATGCCTTACCTGAATAAGATATAAATCTTATATTTTATGTGCTTATCTCTAAAGCACATACCATCCAGCTGTTTCTTAAGATAAACGAGAATGACACTGAAAGATACTGGACCTTAATTATCTCACACAAAGTACTTAAAGGCTATATATTTCACAGCCAATCAGAAGTACTTTAATGAACATTACTTCAATTATTTCAACACTGTATACCAGCTCTCAGAATCCCGGGAATGAGATTTTAAAAACGTATATATATGTGCTTATTTATTATAAATGATGTGTTCACAAGAAATGTGACTAGTTCCAAAGGATATACACTGAAATGTAAAAGATCCCCAATCTTTCATTCCTATTCCATAGTTCAGAGTTGCTTGTGTGCTCTTACAGATATTTCTTACATATATAAGCACACATATTTCTTCTTTACTACAAACAGACTCGTATTATAGACTGCTCTGTATCTTGCCTTCATTACCTAATAATAAATGCCCTGAAGTCATCTTTCCGTATGAGCACATGCAGCTTCCGACGTCAGTGTTTCCTATGTCCATGATCATCACTTCTAACAGCTCAGGACAAGAAATTAGGTGTCTCCTCAATACCTCCCTTTTTCCTTCCCTTGATCCAGTCCGCCTCCAATTCCTGTTGCTTTGATCTCTTAATTACCTCTCAGCTTACTTCATTTCTTTTCATCTCCCTAGTCACCACCCTAGTCCAGCCTACCATCATCTCTCTCCACTGGATTACTGTCATAATCTCTCACTAGACCCCTTCTCTGGGCGACCTCCAAACCACACTGCAGCCAGAGTCCCCGCAGCTGGGGAAGATGAAAAGGTTCTGGGAGATGGATGATGGTGATGATTGCACAACAATGTGAATGTTTTTAATATTACTGTACTGTAGACCTAGAAATGGTTGAAATGGTAAAATTTACGTTATGTATACTTGACCACAATAAAATAAACAAATAAATAATGAAAAACACCATACACTGAATGGCTTCCCATTACCCTAAAAGTCCAAAATCTTTAATATGGCCTACAAAATTCTGCCCTACTTCTTTCCAGGTTCATCTCATGTAACTTCCTACACTACACCCTGCCTTTAGCTCCTTGGTATCATTCTTTTCTCCCACCATCAGGACCTATGTATAGACACATTCCATAATTCTAAAATGCTCTGCCTACTTTTTTATTTAATTCATCCCCAGTCAATCTTTAGATATCAGGCCAAACTTTATTTTTTTAGAGAAGCCTTCCGTGGATCCTCTAGTCCACGTCATGTTTTGTTACAGGCTCTTACAGAGTCAGATTCCCTTTTTAAAAAGTCTTTACCTCAGTTTGCAATCATGCATTATTAGTGCAAATATTTCATTAAAGTCTGTCTCCCCCACAAAGAGACTATAAACTCCACAAAAGCAAGAACTATGCCTTTTTTGTTCACCACTTAGTATATGCCTGGCACATAGCAGGTATTCAAAGAAATTTACTGAATACATGAATATAGATCTACCTTATTCTTTTTAACAGCAGCAAAGAATTCCACTTAACAGATGTCATAATTTCTTTATCCAATCCTAGAATGGTGGACATTTATTTCTAGATTTTTGTTATTACAAACAATGCTAGGAACACCAGTATAATGCCAGTATATCTATCTATTAATGTACTTAAATGTAATTCCTAATATATAATATAAAATTGCAGGTCAAATGAAAAGTCCATTTACAATTTTTAACTGATATTTACAAATTGCCCACCTAAGAGGTTGTAATTTATACTTTGAGTAACCAACAGTGTATAAGAATGGTCATTTCCATATACTTAATACTCAACTCTTATAACCAAATGTGCCAACTTCTTTGCTGCGGGGAGGTAGTAGAGAAGAGTGTTAGTTTTTATGTAAGACAGGTGTTTTTTTCTCTTCGTATTTTAATATTATACTAAACATTAAAAATTAAAATATTTATGTTTATTATTCCTATAACTAAGAAATAGCAAATGAGTTAAGTAAACAGAGCTAAGTGATTAGAAAAACACTCAGTTATTGGACAGACTGTGGAAAACTTTGTGTATTTTTAAAACCATGTATTTATTTAACCTGTAGATTGTACAAGTCACTTTTCCTGTCATATAGATTTTTTTTGTTTCTGAAGCCTTAGTCCATGTTTTAATCAATGGTACTGAGGCAGTAAAAACGAGGAGAAAATCACAGTAAGAATATTTACACATAAGAACATAGAAAAATAAAAATAATAATAATAATAATAGAGGGCCAGCCCTGGTGGCTCAGGTGGTTGGAGCGTGTGCTCCTAACACCAAGGTCGCCGGTTTGATTCCCACATGGCCCAGTGAGCTGCACCCTCTACAGCTAAGATTGTGAACAATGGCTCTCCGTGGAGCTGGGCTGCCATAAGCAGCCGGAGGTTGGCGTGAGCTGCCGCGAGCTGCTGCAGGCTGCTGAGTGCTGCCGTGGGCTGCTATGTGCTGCCATGAGTGGCCGGCAGCCAGCGTGAGTGGCCGTGGGCTGCTGTGTGCTGCCTCAGCTGGGGGGAACCCAAGGCTCATAATACCAGCATGGGCCAGGGAGCTGTGTCCTACACAACTAGGCTTGAGCTGGGGGGGTGGAGGTGAGGCGGAAGATGGGGGGAAAAAGAGAGAAAAAAATTTCAACATTTTATATTAAATTAACTTTTTCTTGGAGATCTTGACATTTTAATCTAGTTCCTTCTACTTTTTGCCCCCAACTCTAATACAAATCACAGTGTACTGACATAATTGTGCCTCTTTTCACTACACAGTACAGCGTCTACTTTTCCATGTCCTTAAATATGACCTTTCTTCTCCCAAGCTTTAAGTAGTAGTAAGAAAAAGCAACTGCACAGCACACCCTTCTCTAGATCTTCACTCTATTCTTAACGTTTGAACTTCCATTTCCTGTTCTGACAAATGAAGGCATTAAACGAACTCTACATGATTAAAAATTACAAGATTAAAGAAAAAATTCCTTTTGATTTAACTCTTCTGATTTAAGATTTTCCAGAATAAACCAGGCCTGTCTTTAAGAAAGCAGACTCCCACTACTTCTACTCTGCCACCCAGTAAGCATATCTCACAGAAATTAATTTGATTCTTGATAATTCAGGATTTTTAGACATTTCAGGATTAGTATTCTCATCATAAATGATCTTATTTGTAGTGATTCCAGATTATATACCTTCTCACATATTTAAATTTTGGATTACCATACTAATAAAAGAAACTAATGTCTTACAGATTTTGGTTTAGGGAACCAATGAATAAACGTAATAAGTATCTCTTTACAGAGGAAATCTCACAATCTAAAACCAATACCTCCAGTTTTCTGTTAAGTAGCTTTGCTCATTCTTTCCCTGAGGAATTTAAGTACCTCCACCAGCCTAAAAGATCTCAACTTGAGAAAAATGATGTGACAGAGCTGCATAAAGGAAATATCCTCTTTAAACATAAAGAGAAAAATCACTAACTATAATCTATTTTATTAATGTACCATTGGAGCAGAATATGAAGGGATTAATTTTTGGAGGGTTTTCTTTTAACTGTCCTAATTAATGGGACTTCACATACAATAGACCATCAACTCTTTTCCACATAGAGATTTATAGAAACATGAGCTTTTACCTTAACTGGGAAGCTGCATTTTCCAGTACGAACCCCTTCTTCATCGGTCTGCCACTGATGCGGACGACTGGCCTCTGGAACATAAACATCTTTCTTTCTCCTAAAACTTTGCCGTAGTTTGTTCATTTTAATTTTTACAACCTGTAGACACAGTAAAAGAAATATAAAAAAGAAGTTATTGCTGTCTCACATATTTAAACTTTGGATTACCATAAATAAAAAACTAATGTCCCAAAGTAAAGATTTTGCTTTGGGGGAAAGGAGCAATTAGTACACTTTCTCTTAGAGGAAGCCTAAACTCAAACAAATCATTCCACTTTTTGAAGACCAGTGTAATACTAGTCTTATTAAACAACAATAACCTCTTAGGATTCGAAGAAATTTTATTCTGAGAACTTTCAAGTACTCTAATTGTAATAATCCAATGAGTATCCCTACTGACCTACCTTTCAAATCCATTCTAACTCCTGAAAATAAAAATCTGTACATATTTGTCCCAAATTATAGAATGCTAACAATTTCTGAAAGCTTTCATACTTATTAGGGTAAAATCATTCTGAAACACTGACATTTGGGGAGCTTTCTGGCTTACTATTAGAAGACACCAAGCAAAGGAGGGACTACAACACCTTTTTTATAAAAGATGTTTTACAAAAAGGAATAAAATAAAGTTGCCTTGAAACATACTTAAAGAGAATGCTCTACTAGGATGAAATTATTCTAAAGAAGAAATTTCTTGCAAGCAATATGACATCAGAATGTACTTTCATATCTACAATCATTACAGATATGAAAGTAGTCTGTTTTCAATGACAAAAGTCCATGTCTCATCATTAACTCTGTCAATTAAAAAGTATTAAAGTATAATCTGTTTTTTGTTTTGTTACTGGAAAAGGCACTTCTCTAATGCTTTCAAAGGTGCAGCAGAAATCACAAAACTACAGGGAAGGAAGACCCAACTGATAACAACAGAACATAATGAGTAAGTGTCCTTTTACAGAGCAAATCTCAAAATCTAAAACCAGTATCTCTAGTTTTTTGTTAAGTAGCATTCCTCATTCTTTCACTAAAGGATATAAGCACCTCAACCAGCCTTAACTTGAGATCTTGAGAAAATGATGTGACAAAGTTATGTAAAGGAAACATCCTCTTTGTCAGGAGTGTTAAATAGCAAGGGATTGAATATTAATTCCTACATGACACCAATGAAAGACCTGAAAATCAAAGTTTGTATTCTGAGGAAAAGCATTTTTTATTTTAAAATGTGTAATGCCACAGCAGAACTATTATCAAATTAGCTAATTTACACAGACAAGTCAATCATAGCTTCTTAAAAGGTAAAAATTCTGACAGACGAATGGCAATGTAAAAAAATCTCTGGATTTTCTAAAAATAAATTTATTTCTCAATTCAAAACTGATTTACAGAGTCTCTGAAGTAGCTATTAAATAATCAAAGGACTGGACAAAAGGTACTCCATTTCTCTGCCCTTAAGTAAATCACTCATTCCTAAACTAAACTAAATGAGAGTCTACCTTAATCTAACAGACTTCCAAAAAGAATTCCATAATTCCAGCCTTCCTTGATAATACATCCTGTTAAACTCTTTCATATTACATTTTAAAACTATACAAACGTTTTGTACACCTGAAACTAATAAAATATATACACAAGCACAAATAAAAGAACATAAAAGCACCTATCTCCCTGCTCAAGTTGGCACTCTAAGAATATTGAGGCAAAAAGCCTGTATGATTCCTTTCTTCTTAACTTCTTTCTCTGAATAAAAAAGACCCAAGCGCAACACCTGAAAGCCATCCCTGCATTTACCTTTTCTCTGATCAATAACTCTGCTGATTGTACCTCCTTACTATATCTTCATGCCCCCGCCCTCACCATGTTAGTCTACTCTTCTTAGACATTTTTGCTTAAATTATTGCAAAAGCCTATTACTAATGGTCTCTTTGCTTCCAAGAGAGGTCCATTTCACTCTGTTCTCCTGATACTGCCAGAGTGCTTTCTAAAACACAAATTTAACCATACTCTGTTTAAAATCCTTCAACTGATTCACATCACTTGCAAGATAAAGTCCAAATTCCTAGGCATGGCAAACACAGTCCTTTTCATCTGGCTTCACTCACCAGTCCCCATTCACACGCTAAGCTCCAGCCATACTAAGCTACTTATTACAGTTCTCTAACAACAAGCCTTCTTTCAGAGCCTCTGTAGATGTTCCTTCCTCTGCCTAGAAAGACCTTTCCCTACTTGCCTCTGGTTAAAATCTATTCATCTTTAAAGAGTCAGTTCAGTTCAGGGGCCGGCCCAGTGTCTGCGGCGGTTAGAGCTCCATGCTCCTAACTCCGAAGGCTGCCGGTTAGATTCCCACATGGGCCAGGGGCTCTCAACCACAAGGTTGCCAGTTCAATTCCTCAAGTCCTGCAAAGGATGGTGCCTGCAACTAAGATTGAGCACGGCACCTTGAACTGAGCTGCCTCCCGGATGGCTCAGTTGGTTGGAGCGTGAGCTCTCCACCACAAGGTTGCTGGTTCAACTCCCGCAAGGGATGGTGGGCTGTGCCCCCTGCAACTAGAAATGGCAATTGGACCTGGAGCTGAGCTGCGCCCTCCACAACTAAGACTGAAAGGACAACAACTTGACTTGGAAAAAAGGCCTGGAAGTACACACTGTTCCCCCCAATAAAGTCCTATTCCCACTCCCCAATAAAATCTTAAAAAAAAAAAAAAAAAAGAGTCAGTTCAGTAGTCTTCAGGAAAGCTAGCTAACAGTTTTTTTCTGACAAGTCCCTACCTGGCCTGGGTTAGGTCCTTCCATTTCATTATCATTCCCATTAACACCTTCTGCATACTTCTTGTACTTCTGTTACTGTACTCATCAAACCTTTTAGCAATTTTAATGGTAGACTACAATTTATTTGTTTAAATAGTACCCCTGCATCATAACACTGCTTGTCATATATGTGGCATACTATAAATTTGAAAAAATGAGAGAGAAAATAGATCCCCATCATATTAGATATTTCCTAGGTAGGATAAATGTAGACATATAACATCAGAGAAGTCATCAATGCTGGAAAAGGTAACAGTAGGCCAACCTCTCATTGACAAAGGAACCACTTTGACAGTTTTCCTTAAAGACATTCAACCTCTATATAAAATACCCAAGTATAAATGTATCTCCTCTTTGGGCAGCTATTTATTGTTGTACCATTCTACTGACCAAAAAGAGTGGAAGTATCGACCAATTTGGGGTCTAAATATCTTGTCATTTTCAGTACTAAAATGGTCTGCTAACAGCATTTCTACAAAGAGTATTACATATCAGTGATTCTCAAACTATGCTTTGAGTAGTCCTACGTTATTCCCTGGAGGAGACCCAGGGGGCACTGGCTGTTTGGAGAGAAAGTGCAGGAGGTGAGAAGACTGGACACAACTCGAAGGAAGGGTGTCCAGTCCTTGTTACAGCTTCAAACAGACAAGCTCCATTTTTTCTGATTTATATGTTGGAGTTGCAAATTATTTACAGTGAGTGGTGTTCTGGGTGACAAAATCCAACTGTTCAATTTTTAGCAAGTTGGTAAGCCTTTATTAAAAATAAACTATACAAACTTATCAGTTATTCTAAAGCAAATGTAATAAATACTGAAAACTTATTACTTCCTAATGACTACGTTTTACTATGATCTATGCTTCCATGGTTATTTATGATTTCTGTATCTGTATGGTGGAAATGCTATGCAATGCTGGGCTAGTGTACATCTCTTCCCAACTTCATGGTTGTAGCTTGAAATTGGCTTTGGTGGAAGTATTTATACTACAGAATTTGGCAAAAAAAACTACCAATCATAGCTTGATTAATGTTTTGTGATTGCCTAGCTCGAAGAAACTGATAGAGCAAATGTTAATAATGCAGATTAAACTTAACAGTGTGGAGTGTCTATAACCATTACACTATGACTAGCACACAAAAAACAGAAAATATTCTTCCAGTATTTGAAAACTATTATCCAGTTCAGCTAAGAAGTATTTCACATCATTGTGAAATTTAACATCTTTGTTGTTTCCGTTTCACCTTACTCATTAACACAGACAAAAATATCAACCATCGGGGTGGCCAGTGAGCTCAACTGGTGAGAGTGTGGTGTTAATAACACCAAGGTTGCTGGTTTGATTCCCGTATGGGCCACTGGGAGCAGCGCCCTCCTTAAAAAAGAAAAAAAAAAAAATCAATCATCATTCATGTCGGAACTACATTTGGTGAACTAGTTGAGCAACACCAGCATACCACCGACTACATGGTATGTTAGAAGATGGTAAATGCTATACAGAAAAAGATGACCAGGGTTAAGAGGGGGATTAGAAGTGCTACAGGCAGGGATAAATTTTTAAATTAAAGGAACATTGGAGCAAAGAAGTGAAGGAGGTAAAAATAAATGAGCCACGCAAGTAGGATGAGGATTCCAGAAAAAGAAAATAACCAATGCAAAGCTCCTGAGGGGCTAGCTTGGCTAGAGTGTCTGACAACAGAAAGGAGGTCAGTGTGTCCTGTGCAAAATGAAGACAAGCAAGTAGGAGGGACGAGACCAGACAGGTTACCGAGGGCAAAGTCCTGTAGGCCAAATGCTTTGATTTTTCCTCTGAGAGAAATGGGGAGCCATTGGAGGGTTTTAAATGGAAGAACTTACGCTTTACGTTTGGCTGCTGGATTAAGAATGGACTGAATGGAACAAGAATGGAAGCGAGCAAACAATTAGGAGGTAACTATAATAATCCAACAAATGAGGGTGAACTGGATCCAGATGATTAAGCTCCTGAATCTTGCTTCCACACCAGCTCTGGAAAATTCACTATTCACTGATACAACATCTGTTGAAATCAGGCTATTTAAATGTGGAAAAAGTGTACTAGATTCCACTATTAATGCTGGAATTAAAGACAGTTTTCTAAAACAAAGCTCAACTGTTTCAAATATGAAGTCTTATCTACAATATCAATCAAAAGATCAGCTGAATTGTCATAGTTTTCATGGCAATTAACCTGTTTAAACAGATTTCTTGAACACTGCCTAAGTAGGTAAGTGTATGAAGGATTGCACACATACTAAATAGTTCACTCTAACCAGGAAAGAACAAAAAAAGAAGAAATACTAAATACTAGGTATCCGCCTGTGAATGGTCGTACACTAAGAGGTTCATGTGCAAGTTTACAGACTGTTAAGAAATAACTGTCCCTAACCACAGGAAGCCCACATTTTAAAGGGAAGAGACAGACTAACTGCAGGATCAGCTCCCAAATGCTCCGAATAAAACAGCATATAGAAAGAATGACAAAATAAAACTCCAAAAAAAGCAAAGCTTTCTAAATGAATTCTCTGTAAAAAAGACTTAAGGGATAAGCAAAGTTGTATCCAACTTGTTATACTCACCAACTAGGTTAAATTCCTAAAAGAATCTTCTATAGCCAGTTTAGTCATGTAAGGTATGCTACTCCACGCCTTCAAACAAACAAAAATTCTCTAATAGAGAATAATTATGCTTCATATGGTAAGCTATAAGCAAGAAATGGTCTTGTCTGCTAGAAAACGTAATGAAACTAAAAAGACCAAGATTCAGTGGCAAAAGTATAATTTCCAACAATGGCTTCTCAATATTGCATATGTAGACAGCTTTACGGTTCTAAAGTTGGATTATTTTAACATTTAAAAAAGCTTTGTAAGAACTACTGGTCAGTAACTCTATAACAACAGACTTTCTATAGTGGTTATTTACATTGGAATGGATTACTCAGGAAGACTATAAAAGTCTCACATTTTTTGATGTATGGTTTAAGAATTCTGGGAACTATATACACTTCAAATAAGACATTGGTCTAACAAAAGAATTTCTCCTGGTGTGGCCGGTTAGCCCAGTTGGTTAGAGCTTGGTGCTAATAACACCAAGGTTGCAGGTTCACTGCGAGCTGCAACTTGCTTAAAAAAAAAAAAAATTTTCTCCTAATCTGTAAATTATTTACCTGAAAATGGAAAAATAACACAAAGTAGGAGAATATATGCCAAATATACAAACAAAATATTAGTGTCCTAATATTTAAAGAATTAAAAAAATTAATTTATTTGATAAATTTTAAAATCAAATATCAGTTTAAAATAGAATATCAACAGAAAATGGGCAAAACATACAACAAGCATTTTACAAAGGAACAGAAATAGTCAATGAACCCATGAAATAAATGCTCTACTTCATTAGTAATCAGGAAAATGCAAATCAAAACACTATATACCATTTTACATCTATCAGTTTGGCAATATTAAAGAATCAGACAATAAAATAGAGAGCAACAGGCACTCTTATGCCCCTATCGGAGCATAAATTGGTGCAAACATGTTGAAAAGTAATTTGGCCTCATCTAGGAAAGTTGAAGACGCACATACCCTTACTCCTCTGCCAGTTTCATTTCTAGGTGTATATTCTAGAGAAACGCTTACACATGTGTACAAGAAGGTGTGCAAGACGTCTGTGTAGCATTGTGTATGTTTGCAAGTAAAATAAAAATAAACACTAGAAGCTAATTAACCATCAACAGAAGAAATACAGAATACTTACACATTAGAATACCATGAAGAAGTAAAACTGATACCCCAATAAAAAATAATTTAAAAAAACCTCAATTAACAGATAGTCAAGAGAAAAAGAAAAAACAGTAAAAAGGAATGATCCACAGCTTAACCATCAACATGGATGAATCTCACAATCATTGTGTTGAGGGAGGAGGGAAGCAAATTGCTTTTATTATGAATCCTTTATATAAATACTAACGACACTTGACTATCAGAGAATACTGCCTGTGGACCAGGCACTGTGCATGTTGCATATGATGACTCATTTCATCCTCACAATAGCCCTATCAAGTAGCTTCTATTTTTAATCTCCATTTCATAGACGAGGAAACAGGCACTGAGAAGTTAAGTAATTAGCCCAAATCACATGGGTGGTACATAGCAAGACTGACTGGTGCCAGAGTCTGTGCTCTTAGTCCCCTTGACATTACAATACCTCGCAATAAATATGCAAAACTAAACAAGATAACTTTTAGCTACATATATATATATACATATATATATATGTATACACACATACATATACACACACATACATATATATATAATTAGCAAAACTATAAAGAAAAACAAGGAAATGATAAACGTAATTAAGAGCAGTGTTACTTCTGAGGGAAAAGAAATGGGGACATAATCAGGAAAGGATGACATGGGGACTTCAAAAGTTTTAATAATGTTCTAATTTATAAGCTGAGTAGTAGATACACAAGTTTTCATTTCATTATTCTCTATAACTTACATATGCTACATATATTCTTTTGTCCATATCTACTATCTTATTATTTTATTTAGGTGGAAAGCAAGTCACCTAAAATCGTTTCTGGAACTGAGGACACAGATGGGGAATGTAGAAAAACATACACACATATAATTAATGTAGAAATGTAAATACATACACACATAATTATGAGATCTAATAAAGAGTAAGAAAAATAAGTCACATTTAGTTATAAAATTTAAGTTTCATTTTTCACTAAAAAAAAAATAAGTTATTGAAAATTTGTCTGTCCAGCCAACTCCTGAATGAACCAGAGGCTTCTGAAGGGCCTAATGGCAAGCTACAACTCTTAGGGAAATGGAGATTTTTCTTTTTAGAGTTTTTTCCCTCCTAAATTATACTTGTTTACTTTTCTTTGTTCTATAGTCACAAGTACACCTCCAAACTTCAGACCCTTCTCATATATATATTATAAGAAAGATTGTACAAGACAGGAGTATGCTTTAGAAAATTCACTAAAAAACAAAACCCTCAAACTGCAGCACATACTTGATGTACACAGTAGACAGAAAAGACACACTCAGGAAACTTGACCTTGACACTTAAAATTGTTTCCCTACAAAGGGGAAAAAAAGAACCAAAGTTAGCCAAAATAGTAAAATTACTCTATTTTTTACAACAGTATTAGTTGGTTCCAAATGTAAGAACACATAAACAAAACTATAAAACCATGGGCACCATTGTGAATATTGCAAATACCTTAAGTACCTCCATAAAGTATACTACTGCACTATCTTGCGATATATCCAACACAGCCAGGGATTTCTCCTAGTATGGAACAGTTTGCTGTTTTCAACAGAACACAGTTGAAGTGGGAAGCTTATGTTCATAGGATTTATGCTGTGAGAAAAATATCTGTATAACACTAGAACCACACTGCATGCTTACACTACGTGAGGGATAAAAACATTGTACAGTAGAAACTCACTGAGCAGAACGATGAGAGATCTAAATTAAATTGAAAAAATTAAATTGTTGAGGTGGCTGGTTAGCTCAGTCGTTTAGAGTGTGGTGCTAATAACACCAAGGTTGCCAGTTCGATCCCCACATGGGCCACTGTGCGCTGCGCCCTCCTTTAAATAAATAAATACATACATAAATAAATAAATAAATAAATAAATAAAGTTTTTCAATTTTCACTTTTATTTTACTGTCCTCTGAATAAACATGGTTGAATGTGACTATATACAATTCCACTGTATTCTTCATCACACTTCTATTCCAGAATTCTACAGGGGCAGTTACAAAAAAAAAAAAAAAAAATGTTGACTATTCATCCACCAAAACAAAACAAAAACAGTTGTTCTCATAAAAATACGGTGCTAAATCATCACTAAAATAGAACGTTGTATAACAAGCACAAAGTACTTCATTTCTGAATTTTCTATCTTTGATTTTTACTATTTCTTATGATGTAGAGATTGCTTTCAAGATTTAGAGTGAAGAAAAATATTTTTTTTATTTGACCAAGTTAAGTGAAAAAATGTAAGGAATCCTAGACTCTCAGCCATCCAAGGATTTAGAGGTAGGTCATCTACTCAATCCCCTACTCAATCAATGAATCCTAAGAATTCTGGATTATATTAAATGTTGGTCTAAATAGCATAATTTCCCTAACAGGAAACAATTTATAATTTATTAAGTTGTACTACTGGCTCAGTGTTCCATTCAGGCACTGAGCCAAATGAATAGCAACAAAGTACAGCTTCATCACCAATAGTGAAATAAATACAGTATGTCGAATACTTAACTTACAAGACTAATAAAATTCATTTTAAAAGTTCATAGTCAGTTTTGTGATAAAAGTTAATTTACAAACAAATTCATGGAAAGGTAAAAAGAACAAAGGGTTGGGTTTTTTTTTGGTTTTTTTAACCTACTTCTCAAAGGAAACATTCATTCAGCTCCTGTATAAACCTAGGAGTCAGTAAATTTAAAATCTGTTTATATTTCAGGTCAACGTTTTTATTAACAGGCTACATGTTAGGCTATCTTGAATACTGAATTACGTTATTTCGGAAAAGTGCCACCTATGGCATTTTCAAATAAAAAAATTTTAAGAACAGATTATTCTGATTTTCCAATAGCTAAAACTAAACACTATTTTGCTTTATCAACCGTCAGACCAAAGACTTACAAATAACAACACATTAAGTCTTGGATGCCCTAAAAATAGGTATTTGAGAAGAGAGCACTGTCACTCTGAATATTGAAGCTCTCCAGCCACATACTCTCCAGCCCTGATGACCATCTAGACTGTGTGTTCTCAGCCAGGGCATCATGTGCTCCACAGGCTCTCCAGGTTCCGCAAATGCCCTAAACTTGCGTACAAATCTCAATGTACATGTGTCTTGTGCACTTTCTGGGGCCAGATTTTTCAACTTACATCCGAATCTCAAAGGATTCTGTCACTACCAAAAATGTAAGAACCACTGAATGAACAGTAGTCTGTGGTCTTTATCTATTATCTGACTTTAATTTCAGGTTTCTGCCTTACTAGTTTTCATCTTCCCACTCATCTTGTCCACAGAATTCTTTCTTTTGTTTTGATACATGGCTTTATTCACTCCTTTATTCACTCCTTAAAGATAGTAATGGAAAAATCAGAGCTTCACAAAATGAGGAAAGACGCTATTCAAAATTGTAGTCAAAGGTGGTTTCAAAAGCTGAACCTGTATATATTTGAGAAACATTTTCTTCTAACTGGTTACAAAACCAATTTTATCTTTTAGTTGATCATTTGCCTTTCAACTGAGAAAACAATTGGTGAGCTGGATTTACCTTTACCTTTTAAGGTTGGTTAAAACTTCAATAAAAACACGTATGCCCATCACCCCTGACCCCACACAACACAGATATACACAGACTGACTTCATTAGGATGGTGTTCTTCAAGAATTAAATCTTTGCTTATAGAACAAAATGGTTTTGCTCTGATATAGCAAGGACTGATTTAGCAAGGAACATCTTGAGGAAAAAGGGCAGAACTGCTGAGAATGCTAGCCTACTTTTTACACTGACTTTCCTTCTCTAAGCATCTGTCAAGTGTGGGATGAGAAAAAGGTGCTGGAATCTGGAGAAGCAGACTAGAATAAAAATATATCTGGGTCCAAGAATTTAAAAAAGAGAGACAGAAATGCCACTGGAAAAATTATAGAAATAAGAAGGTCAAAAACAGTACTGCTCCCCTTCACTGACAAATAACTTTACAAATTATGCACATCATCTCTTCAATCCTTTCAGCCTCTGATCAGACTCCTTCCTTTCCCTCACAACCCTTACGCTTTAGCCAAGCCATCAACAAGACATGTACCATACATCTTAAATCTGTCTGCTGCTCTTCATCTCCACCATCAGAACCATGGTCCAAGACAACTTTGTCTCTTACCTGGACTAGTATATAAACCATCAACCAGTACTTATCTCCATTTTTTCTATTGTTCCCCTCTGATCAACTATGTACAAAGTAGTTGATGTAAACTTTCAAAATGTAAAATGGATCATAGCATTGCATCATAGTTCCATGGATTTCCAATGCATCTTCAAATTAATTCAAACTCTCAGCATTCAGGGAGTCAGTATGGCATAACAATTCACACTCCTCAAGAAGGGCTTGCTTGGAACAGTGCCCAGTACATCACAAATGCAGTAGATGTTAGCCTATTAAGGTAAGGCCCCAGCCTGCCTCACTTACCTTGAGGTGGCACTCTCCTCAACTATGATGATCCTTTCAGTTAACTGCAAGTCCTTCCCACTTTGGGCCTGCTGTTTCCCTCTGTCTGAAATGCTTTTCTCTGAGACCCTTCAAGAACTGTCTCCCACTTACACTTAAGTCTGAGCCTAAGTGTCATCTCATTGATGAGGCCTCTTTTTCCTCTTTCTAAATACCATTTTCTATCATTCTTTATTGTACTACACTTTTCATTTCCTTCATTGTACCTTACAATTTTATATATTTATAATTACTTTTTTGTTTCATTGGTTAAACTTCTTAAACACCAACAGATGACTAAGCATCCATCCAATAAAGTATCTCGCTTAATGTAGGCAGAATTGGGTTCTGGTCTTTCAATCTAAAATAATCTTAACTAATGTAGGTATTAATCTCTTTTCACCAAGAAACTAAAAATTTGGTCACTAATATAAATATGTCACATCCTGTGCTATGATTCATTATACCTACACACTTCCCTTAATTGTTAATTAAATATAACCCTGTGTCTAATTGTGCTAGATGCTTGGAAGAGGAGGAGCCAGGATGAGAAAAGAAAGAGTACTTCCTCCTTTTAGGTCTTCAATGATACAAACATAGGAGAACCAAAAAGGGGGCATTTCAGGTATGGGACAGGTTGAAACGAAGAGTCATCATATGTATGTAAAAGTGTGTATTTCATCAAAGCTAAATCAATTGCAATATGCACCATTATTTTATTTTCTACTAAGAAAACAAAATACTGCCTGAATTGTTAATTAATAATTGTTCAATATCATCCATAGTAAGAGGCATTGCAGTATGAGACATGCTTCCTAGTTTCAAAGATGTTAAAGCTTGAACAAAATAGGGAGAGAAGAGACAAGAAGAGGAAGAAAAGAAGGGTGAGGAAAAGAAAAAGAAAATTACCATTCTGTTATTAACACAGTCTTCCAGGAACCTCAAGAAGTCTCAAGGATACGCAATATTGGTTATTCATTAAAGTTTGTTATCAGGAAGGGGAGAAACAGCCACTGAAAAGAGTGGTCACAGAGTAACCCTCGCTTTCTTCTTGTTTCCATTTTGCCTTGTATATCTTCACTTTTCCTTTTACTTTCAGCGTTAAACCCACTCTACCCATTTCCACATCTCATCTCCAAAGGACAAGGAAATTTGTCTTCCTGTTGCAGAAGAGAACAAGGATTTCTAAGCAGGCCCACACAGATATTTGCAACCCAAATTCATCCTATTTGGGTGGTCCAAAACCTCAAGGGATAAATTTAGTCACCAAACTAGTACCTTGAGGCATCTGGAAAAACAAAACAAACAAAGGTAAATCCTCTTGAAGCAATGTATTTCCTTCCTGGGCCTTATAGAAAACCCACAAATGTTTCTTCCAGGGAAAACAAGCAGTTCACAAATTCTTACACCAGGTAAATAAAAAGAAATCTATATCTAGGGACAGCATATGAAACTTCAGAAAGCCAAAAAAACCAAAGCTCAAAAGCAGCCCAAGCTAAAAATGACAGATTCACTCAAATGAACAACTATTAGGCAGCTAATTTATCAATAGCAACAATGGAAACCAGAAGACAGTGGAATTATTCCCTCCAATAACTAAAAAAAAAAAAATAACTGCCAACCCATAACTTTATACCTAATGAAATAGCTATCAAGAATGAGGGTGATAAAGAGACTTTCAGATAAAACACTGAGTTTACTACAGAAAAATCTCATTAAAGAGAATTCTAAAGAATACAATCTTCAGAAAGAAAAAAAGTAATCCAGATGGAAAAATCTGAAATCCCTGGGAGAATCAAGAGCACATAAAGTTGGAATTGACTTCAAATTCAGAGGCTCATTGTCACCATTTTCTGTCATGTTCACTGAAGAATAGAAAAGCCAATTGTTGCCAAAGAGAAAGAAATAGGAAAGGAAAGAAGAAGTAAGGTTTTACGTAGTAGCATTGTAAGTAAGCCCCTGGTTCCAGCTGTTCTTAAGGCCTATTGAAAGCTTCTCCTTGGAAATTGGGAGATAGCCCAGTATCCTTATAATTTAGATTCTGCTATTCACTTAAAAGAATGTAGAAAGAAGAAAGGCCAGAAATTAACTAAACAGAAAACATACAATACATGAAATCAAATTGTAGCACTGGTCTTTTGATAAGGCTAAGAAAATATATAAAATCTGTACGAAGACTGATGAAGGGAAAAGAGGGCACAAAAAATATTGGGAATAAAAAAAAGAGAAGGAAATATTATTTAGTAAAAATTTAAAATATAACAAAAGAATGCTTTGAACAACTTTATGCCAACTACTTTAAAAACGCAGACAAAAAAAAAAACTCAGACAAAAGGATTCCTAAAAAAAGAGGGAAAAGAAAAACTTGCTAAAAACTGACCTAACTAGGAACAGAAATACTAAATAAAACCATGTAGAACGTTGAATACATACTTCCCTCCCAAAATACTGAGTCTACATGCCACCTCCCCCCCCAAAAAAACACACCACTAAGCCCAGACAGTTGAACAGAAGTTCAACCACACTTTAAAGAAACGGATCATTCCAGTCTTATATAAATCCTTTTAGAGGGAGGAAAAAAAGATTAGTTCCCAACTCATTCTTCCCCCCCCTTTATCTGCGCCCCCCCCCAACTCTAGTTCAAGCCGTTGTTTCTCAGTCTAGTTGTGTAGGACACAGCTCCCTGGCCCATGCTGGTGTTATGAGCCTTGCACACATGGTAGCCCACGGCAGCACACAGCAGCTCATGCTGGCTGCCGGCCACTCATGCTGGCTGCCAGCTGCTCCTGGCAGCACACAGTAGCTCATGGCAGTACAGCAGCCCACGGCAGCCCATAGCAGCTCACGCCAACCTCCGGCTGCTCACAGCAGCCCAGCTCCAGGGAGAGCTGTTGTTCACAATCTTAGTTGGTGAGGGCACAGCTCACTGGCCCATGTAGGAATCGAACCGGCCACCTCGGGGTTAGGAGCACAGCGCTCCAACCACCTGAGCCACCAGCCAGCCCCCACAACTTATTCTTTGAGGCTGGCATAATCTGGATACTAAACTCAAATAAGGGGAATATAAAAAATAAAAATTATGGGCCAATTTCATCTATGAACATAGATGCAAAAATCCTAAATGAAATCCTAATAAAATAAATCGAATTGTATAGTATAAGAAAAGACCATCATGACTAAGTTGGGTTCATCCCAGCAACACAGGGTAATTCAACATTAGAAAAATCTATAAATGTCAATCACCACATTAGCAGAATAAGAAAAGATAACCATATGATCATCTCACAATGCAGAAAAAAATCACCTGACAAGATTCAATATTCATTCTTCACATACACACAAAATCTTAGCCAACTATTAACAGAAATGTCTTTAACCTACACAGTATCGATCAAAAATCTATAGCAAATATTATTCTTAACAGTGAAACATAAGGAGCACTTCCTTTTAAAAAATAGAAAATTAGGTACAAGAGTATCCACTATTAATACTTGTATTGAATATTACTATTGGAAGTCCTAACTAGCATGAAAGTCCTAAGGCATAAAAAAGAAATGGTGGGGACAACTGGATGACTCACTTGGTTTAGAGCGCGAGCTCTGAACAACAGGGTTGCTGGTTCAATTCCCATATGGACCAGTGAGCCGCGCCTTCCACAACTAGACTGAAGACAATGAGCTGCCACTGAGATGCTAGAGGGCGGCCAGATGGCTCAGTTGGTTAGAGTGGAAGCTCTTAACAACAAGGTTGCCAGTTCAATTCCCATGTGGGATGGTGGGCTGTGCCCCCTGCAATTAAAGATTGAAAATGGCGACTGGACTTGGACCTGAGCTGCGCCCTCCACAACTAGACTGAAGGACAACGACTTGCGGCTGTTGGGCCCTGAAGAAACACACTGTTCCCCAATATTCCCCAATAAAATGTTTTTTAAAAGAAGGAGAAGAAATGGTGTAGTTAGCATTGGAAAGGAAGACACAATTTGCATTCATACTTTAATAATTTATTTTTTAAAAGTGGCTAAACACACATCTACATACCAAACAGAAAATGGAAAGAAAAAAATGGAAGAATATATTATGTACAATAGTTAACAAGAAATAAGGTTTCTAATAACTAAATCTAAGAGAAGACTTGAGAGATCTTTATGGGAAAAGGAACAATTTACTGAAAGATATTTTTAAATATCTAAATAACTAGAAAGATATAACATGTTTAAGGATAGAAAGGCTCAATATGACAAAGAGAATTAAATGCATGTGTAGACTAAAAGCTACAGAGATCCTGGGCTTATCCACAAGACAAGTCCCCCCCCCTTTTTTTAAATTTTTCAAGTGTGTTTTGCCAGGACCCACCAGCTCCAAGTCAAGTAGTTGTTTCAATCTAGTTGTGGACGGCGCAGCTCACAGTGGCCCATGTGGGGATCGACCCAGCAACCTTAATAGCACTGTGCTCTAACCAACTGAGCTAACCAGCTGCCCCAAGTCCCATTTTTTAATAACAGCTTTGAGAGCTTGTTTGGAAGTTCTAGCAGAGGAGCACAGCTACCCATACACCCTTGACAGAAAAATGGTCCTCAACTCTATGGGGTAGGCTGTCCTCTTCCATTAAGTGGCAGCTTTGGGAGGGACGCACATGGAGCAGTGAGGAAGGGGACACCCACCTAGCCAGCCAGATCAGCCAGATCAACCCTGGAGATCAATGGGGTGACAGATGTTGCAGCCAGATCGCCCTCACATCCTAATTACAGGTTTTGAATTTTTGCATAATTGACTCATATTACTCACTCCCATTTATGGGTATTTTTGCAATTGGTATACAATTATTAGCCACTAATCACAGGTATTTTACTTTAACCAAACTGTAGTAATAGTTGATATGGCACTTAAGAATTCTGACAGCTGCAATGAACAAGCATGAGGGAAGGACACATGACAGTTTACAGCTAAGTTATGGTTGAATGTGCTATGGTCCCATTGGTTCAAAGGTCAGTCAAGTGTGCACATTCACCACAATGTAAGATGTAAGTTCTGATAACCACTCCTGCAAGTGATGAAATGTAGCCAACATTTCACATAACACATAAGATTTTGGTTCTTGGTAATTATCTGTGAACACTATCAAAACACCATCTCCTTAAAAGCCACCTAAAAATGTAAACATTTATTCTGAATAGAAATTGCATTTACAAGAGGAAAACAGACAAAACACATTCATAATACAGTGATCATACTGGGCTCAAAGGGTTACCTGTACTGGAGTTAAGTGTGGTCCTTATTTATACATACAACACCCTTGTACATGTGAGACCTACAAGCAGTTGCCCAATTGTTTTACAATAGATCTGAACTTGATCAAATGTTTGATTTTCTTTAGGTCCATCTTATTCAAATTTAATTTTGGTTTATGTAAGTGTTGTGATATTGTATACTGCTGCTTAAATTTGGCTTTACCCAAATTTCCTAATACAGAATTAGAAGTAATGATCATGTTTTACTGGTTGCTAGATGATAACATTAAGAGTTAACATTTATTGAATGCTCACTGCGTGCCCATCACTGTTAAAAGTGCTTTATATATATTAAATCATTTAATCTCCACAACAACCCTATCAGGTGGGTAATATTACTATGACCATTTTACAGATAGGAAAACTGAGGCACAGAAAAGTTAAGGAACTTTCCCAATGTCACACAAGTGAAGAAACTTAGGGATTCATACCTAGGTAGTCTCTCTTCAGAGCCCTAGACCATCAATTATTGTTATACTTCTTTTCACAATATTTAAAAGATACATATATTATGGATGAAAAAACTCACCATTAAAAAATTATCAGTGTTAAACATCAGTTAAGCAATACTAATATCAATACAACTTATCATAGGTTGATACTTCACAGCTATTTCAAAATTTCATGGCCATGATTAAGAGTTTTGAAGTTGGACAGACCTGTCTCTGAATCTTGGCTGTGCCCTTTACAAGCTGTGTGACTTTGGACAAGTTTCGTAACTTCACCAAGCCTCAGTTTCCTCATCTGTAAAATGAGAATAATAAACATCTCACAAAATTGTTATTAGTAACATAATTATTGCTACATTACACTGATATGCTAACTCCAAACAAAACACAGTACACAAAATAAAAAGAGGAGGTTCTCAATGTCTCCCAGAAAACAGGAGTTTATTATAATGATATAACAAAGATGACCACGCCAAGTCACTGGAGCAACTGTAAGACCCACACACTAACGTAGAACCACAATCTCCTCTAATTCATAATAAGTAATTCATTCCCCTAGATAAAAGTCAAATGTCTAGAAGTAAATTATTGGGTCTCTGAAATATAAAATACTGTATATACACAGAGGAAGAGACAAACAAATAAGACATTGGTATTTTTTCACAACTCCCACAAATCCCATTACACACATATCCTTTGTAAGACTAGTAGTGTTCAAGGGGCCCGAAACAGCAAGAGCTGTGTCAAGAAGGAGCAATTCCTGGCATTGATAGAAAGGAATTTTTATAAGACAAAAACAGAAAGAAATAGACATGTCACTATCGTTATCACTGAAGAATGATTATGTCCATTATACCTGGCATTTTACTAGTCAAAATAACTTAAATTGTCAGAATCTCAATAAAATAATTTTAAAACAACCACATTTCTACCAATACCTGGTAATGTATCTGTCTGTGATAAGGTTAGGTGTTTCTTTGAAGGGAATGATTTTAGCAATACAACGTAAAAATCTTTTTTAAAAAGGAAAAATAGGAATATTTTACAAAAATCCTATAGGATAATTTTGCTAAATGGCTCATTAATACATTATCAAGGCGAGTTTTTATGAAGATCGCCAGTC
This sequence comes from Rhinolophus sinicus, assembly GCF_036562045.2. Classification (NCBI taxonomy): domain Eukaryota; kingdom Metazoa; phylum Chordata; class Mammalia; order Chiroptera; family Rhinolophidae; genus Rhinolophus; species Rhinolophus sinicus. The sequence continues at coordinate 24,979,714 of NC_133753.1, read as the reverse complement.
CAATAATTGAATTATATTATTAAAATGACTTATCACATAAAAATAATTATTAAAATGATGTGTGTTCATTGAGGCTCAAAGATTTGGTTAAAAAAAAAGAACTTTCACTCCCCAAAATATCCACTTTTAATAAATAATTGCAAAATGACCTTCAAATTTTCTTAATAAATTTGTAAAAGTATCTGTCCCAAAGATCATCTAATTTTTACAAAGTACTATTTCTTAAGAAAATTTATTAGTCATACAGGAAATGTTTAAGCAATCCTTAAAATACCTATTTTATAGGATATGAGGTACTCTAGGTTACTAGGCCATGAACTCGAAACAAAAAACTCAGTTCCTTCTGCTCTGTATCTTAACAATTTGGAATTTTTCTATTTGATCAGCATTTCCTTCACTATTTTACTTTCTCTTAAAGAATAATTTTTTGTTCTTTCTACGAATCCTATAAATAACTAATAAGGTAAAGTTGGTTCAATCACAACTCATATGAAGTTTCGGTTTTTTTATTTGTTTTGGAAACTGTTTCTTTTCCATCAACCTTATTTCCATTTTGCTTAAGAATTTGTGAAGAACAGCTTGGACCCACTCATCGGTTGGTCCTACCCATTCAGTGGCCTGAGCAGTGGGGGCTGCAGACCAGTCTTCAGAGGGAGCTGAGCACCTGGGGCTTCAGTAGGAAACTGGTGAGTAGGCACAGAGGGCACCTGCATGCCTTCAGACCAGTCTGCGACCTCAGGCTGAGCAGCAGTCAACTCAGGAGCTGGAACAGTCCATTCACCCTGAAATTCCTCCTTGGTCACAGCCTTTTCAGCAGTGGCCTGCTCTTCCTTTTCAATCTCTTCAGGGTCTCTGTAGAAGCAGAGATCAGGCATGACCTCCCATGGGTGTTCACGGAAGATGGTACCACACATGCGCAGAACTTCCCAGGCTGGCATCCACCACCTCAGACCCACGGATTGAACACCACTGTTGTTGCAAGGCATGGCAATGTCCGCATAGCGCAGAGTCTGTGTTACACAGAGCAATGGTTGGCAAGTTAACATGTGACGCCTCTGTGAGAGGCTGGTGGACTGCCCTGAGAGCGGTAACCACCAGAAGTCTCCGCTCCCAGAAGGCTGCCTAGATCTGGTTAGTGAAGGTCCCAGGAGTGAAGCGGCCACCAATCGGAGTGGCTCTGGTGGCAGCAGCAAACTTCAGCACAGCTCGCTGGCTGGTACTCCTGGACGATATGACACTGACATCAGCTGGGTTTTCAATGGCAACAATGGCACGGGCTGCCAGCTTCTCCCAGATTCTTTTCAGATTTATGATGTAGTAGCTATCACTTTTCCGTTTGTAGATGTACTGTTCTATTTGGAAGTCAAGGCTGGTGCCACCTAAGTGGGTTCCTGCTGCAAGGAATTTGAGAAAAATTCCCTATAAGTTACGTGGGAACCAAGAACAGGGCCGTATGGGTCCCTCTCTGGGTAGCGCAGAAACTGAAGATTTCAATTTAGCAATTTTTAGGTAAATTTTTATCTTTATATAACTTAGAGAAAATTTGAAAATACCACCAATTATTTGCTTTGTCAATCTCTCTCTTTCTCACACATTTTTTTCTGAACTATGTGATAGTAAGTTGCAGGCACTGTACCATTTTAATCCTCAGTATTTCTATGTATTTTCCTAGGAACACGAACATTTGCTTAGAAAACTACAGTACAGCTAACCAAATCAGTATTGTATCAATGTTAAAATGTCTATTACATAATTACAGTCCAGATTCAAATGTCATTAATTTCCTTAAAAATGTCCTTTAAAGCTACTGATTTCCCCAGTCCAGAATCCCATCCAGGATCATGCATTGCATTTGGTGGTAATATCTCTTTAGAATCCTATCATCTGGAACAGTTCCTCAGTCTGTCTTTCAAGACTGATATCTTTAAAGAATACAGACCAATTATTTTGTAGAATGTCCCTCAATGTAGGTTTGTCCGATGGTCTCACATGTTTAAATTCAGGCCACAAATTTTCTTTTTTAATAAATTTTATTGGGGAATATTGGGGGACAGTGTGTTTCTCCAGGGAGCTGTCCTTCAATCTAGTTGTGGAGGGCGCAGCTCAGCTCCAAGTACAGTCGCTGTTTTCAATCTTTAGTTGCAGGGGGCGCAGCCCACCATCCCATGTGGGAATTGCACCGGCAACCTTGTTGTTGAGGGCTTGTGCTCTAACCATCTGAGCCATCCGGCCGCCCCTCCAGAAGCTCAGTGGCAGTTTGTTGTTTTCAGTCTAGTTGTGGAGGGCACAGCTCACTGGCCCATGTGCGAATCGAACCGGCAACCCTGTTGTTCAGAGCTCATGCTCTAAACAACTGAGCCATCGGGCCGCCCCAGGCTATACATTTTTTTGTAGGAATGTCACAAAGTAATGCAGGGTCCTTCTCACTGCATCATATCAGAAGCTGTAAGAGGCTACTGGGTTCTATTATCAGAGATGCTTACTTTGATCATTTGGTTAAGGGGTACCTGCCAAGTTTCTCCACTGCTAAAGTAACTGTTTTTCTTTTTGTAACAAGTAAATATTTTGTAAGGAACTAGCTTAAAGCTGTGTAAATATTATATTCCTCATCAAATTTTCACCTAGTAGTTCTGGTGTGAAAGTATTATTTTAATTTTTCCAAAATGGTCAATTTCTGACTGTAACAGTTCTACATTTGTATTTGCTCTTTTAAGGAAAAACTTTCCCTCCTCCCCACTTAGTTATTTATTCAGTCATTTACTTATAATTGTGTGACCCATTGGTTCTTATTTTTCAATGGGCTATAATCTATAACTATCATATATTTGGCCAGTGGACACTTCTGTAAACAGGTTCTCATTCCTTTTGACATGTCCTCATCATTCTTTGACTCCTTACTCTGTGAAACAATATGTTCTAGGCTCCTCGTGTACTTTCCCTGATCTAATTCTTCCTGGGATCAGACATTTCTCTAAGGAGCTCTCGTTTCCTTTTAGTGAAGAATTGTTTAGAATCTAACATATGAGAAAGCTAGATGTATTCATTGTTATGAAAGACGTAATTACTTCTAGGCCCTCTTAGCAAACAAAGCTGGAATATACATACATACACACATATATGCATTTGTGTGCACATACATATGTATACATACAAATATACACGTCTAAAAGAGAAATATACATAAAAGTGTATGCATGCATACACACATATTTCTCCATCTTTATATAAATATTAAGAACCATGAGTTCATAGCCTCTAATTCAAATCTACCGCCACAGGGTTCATTCTAGCCTTCTTTTCCATATATAAAACTCCATTCTCCAACAATGAAAAACCTGGCTCCCATTATCCTCCATACATTATCCGTTTGTTCAATCCTGGACTAGATAGAAAATAGTTTCAAAATTGCCAGTTCATACCATTCCAAAAGAAACCCCAGCCTACAAACTAGGGTCCATTATTTGTTTATAATTGTTTTCATTTTGAGTTTGAAAGTACACTATGCTCAAAATTAAACTGACTCTCAAAAAATCTTTACGTAATGTGTTTTAAATTCTAACTTGCTAGATTTAGTTAATCAGACTTCAAATCTGTCATCCAACATATATGCTATCTTTCAAAACTTTAACTTAATATTTGATCAATATGCTATGAAGGGGTCCAACCAAGCTGTTAATAAAAATGTGACCAGGAATATTAGCAAATTGAATCCAACAATGTATAAAAAGAATTATATACCACAACCAGGTGAGATTTATCCCAAGTATGCAAGACTGACTCAACATTATAAAATCATTTTATGGGGTGGCCGGATGGCTCAATTGGTTAGAGTGCGAGCTCTGAACAACAGGGTTGCTGGTTCAATTCCCACATGGGCCAGTGAGCTGTGCCCTCCACAACTAGCTCGAACACAATGAGCTGCCGCTGAGCTTCCAGAGAGGCGGCCCAGTTGGTTAGAGTGCGAGCTCTTAGCAACCAAAGGATGGTGGGCTGTGTCCCCTGCAGCTAAAGACTGAAAATGGCAACTGGACTTGGAGCTGAGCTGCGCCCTCCACAACTAGACTGAAGGACAACGACTTGGAGCTGATGAGCCCTGGAGAAACACACTGTTCCCCAATAAAAACAACAACAACAACAACAAAAAACCCACAAAAAAACCACTAAGATACTTTTTAAAAAAATCATTTTATATACTCGATCACATTAAAAGGCTAAAAAAGAAAAATCACATGATCATATCAATAGATACAGAAAGACATCTGCCAAAATCCAACACTCATTCATGATAAAAATTCTCAGCAAACTAAGTCTAGAGGGGAATTTCCTCAACTTGATAAAGAACCTACAAAAACCTACAGCTAACATCATACTTAATGGTGAGAAACTAGAAGCCTTCCTGATAAGATCAAGAACATGACAAAGATGTCTCCTCTCACCATTCCTTTTTAACATCATATTGGAAACCTGAGGTAATGGAATAAGTCAAGAAAAGGAAATAAAAGGTATCTAGATTGGGAAGGAAGGAATAAACTGTCTTTGCTCACAGGTAACATGATCACTTATGTAAGACTTCTCTCAATGATCAAGTGGGCAATGGAACCAAACATGAGTATGCTTGCTCTTTGTGTATAGCCTTTCACCCAGTTACTAACTCATCTACCTGATTAGGAAGCAACCCACATTTCTACATCTTATTCAGAAACATGTCTCAAAAGACTAGTATTTCCTTTTCCTATATCAGACAACATCTAAGCATGCCTTCTTAATTTAATTCTATATTCTAAAATGTAGTTTGTAAAAAAGATTGTGATTTGAACCAGAAAACGTCCTCATTCATTCAACAAATATATTGAGAACCAAGGACATGATGGAGGTAAGGCAGAGAATGAACCAAAGTCCCTACCTTCCTTGTGGTATATTCTATTGGGGAGATTGTAAAAAATAATAAAGAAATAAATATATAATGTGATATAAAGAAAAATCAAGCAGAGTGAGAGGAAGAAAAAATGTTGGGGTTGGGGGTGGGTGAAAAGGAGGATGCTCTTTTAAATAAAGCAGTAAGAAAAGGCTTTGCTCATTAAGTTATATTTGAGCCGACAGATCTGAAGGTATTGAGCAGCGAGAGGGCCAGCCCAAGTAGATAGATGGAGGAGAGGATTCCAGGTCAAAGGAAGAGCAAGTGCAAAGGTCTTGAGGCAGAACTATATTCACTGTGTTAGAGGAATAGCAAGGAGATGCTGTGGCTACAGCATCCTAAGTAAAGGAAATGAAATCAGAAATAAAGCCAAGTGCTTCATGGGGTTTCATGGGATATTGCAAGTACGTGGATTTCTGTTCTTAGTAAGATGAATGCCATTGGAGGGTTCTGAGCAGAGGAATGATGAGATTTATATTTTTAAAGGATCGCTTTGGCTACTGTATTATAAACAGATCATAAAGCTGGAACCAGTTACAAGGCTATTAAACTAACCCAGGTGAGAGGTGGTAGTGGTTTGGACCAGGGTGACAGCAGTGGAGGGAGGTAGGAGAGATGATCAATTTTCTATTTGTACCCCCAGCCCTAGGAGACACCACATCTGAAGCAGCAGTTACAAAAAGAAATCACCAAATGAATACATTTTAAATAATCCAGTCATTTTCCAGGCCCTTCCCAAACTGGTAGGATTCTGGCTCTATCTTAAGAGTGGAGCTAACAGGATTTTGTTAATGAGTTGGATGTGCAGAGAGAAAGTGAAGAATGAGAGATGACCTTAAGGGTACTCGCCTGAGCAATCACAAGAATGGAGTTGCCACTTGCCAAGATGCAGGAAACAGAATGTGGGATAGGTAGAAGGGGTCACATCAAGAGTTTGGTTGTTAAGGCTGATAAAATGTAAAAGTTTATGAATGATATAGTTTTACGTCTAACTTTTGAAAATGGCGAGCCCCAAGTCTAGAACACGTTACATTCATCATTAAATAGTCCTAATCTCCAAGTCTGAATGTAGTAGTATCTCCTCCCTCTGAATCACCCCTGTTTTCACTTCTTACAGCATTTATTACCTTTATGTACTATAACTAATGGTACATGTCATGTTCCTCAGAACTTAGGCACCTTGAGAGTAGAGTTCATGCTATGTAGTAAAAAGGACCATCATTTATTGAGCACACTCACCAATTAGCTAATTTAATCCTATTATCACTTCTAATATTAGTATTTAACACGAGAAAATTCAGGTTCAGAGATATTAAGTAACTGAGGTAAAATTACACAGCTCATAAATAGGCTGACATTTAAACTCAGGTTTGTCCGAATCTAAAGCCAATGTTCCATGTTGTCTTTAATCAACCTCAGTACCTAATTTAAAACCTTGCCTGCAAAAGGCACCTACTATATTTGTATTGGATAAATAACTAGATAAAAAAGTAACTCTTGTCTTTGGACAGAAAGTGAATTATAGTCAGACCAATGATCAGATCAGAATTGGAAGAAACAGGAAAAAAGGATATGAAAATCCTCAATAAGGCTTACAAAGCTTGGCAGAATTTAGCCCAGGCCTATCAGGCCATCCATGCCGGCCTTCTTAGATGCCTTAAAACAGCCATGGTTCATTTTACCTTAAGGTTCCTAATCTATAGTTCTGATAACCTTTACTTTTCCCTAAATTAATTCCATTCATCCTTCAGAGCTCTGCTCAAATATCACTTCCTCAAAGTGGCTGCCCTTGACCACCACCTCTCACTTGAACTAAATCTCTATGAGCTCCTAATACCCTGTACTTCTCCTTTATTTATCACAATATAAGTTAATGTGTACTTAATACCTCTCTTCCCCACAAGAATATAAGCTGCATGAGGGCAGGGTCTTTATATGCTTAGTTCACTGCAATGATTAATATATGCTTAATATTGTTTATAATATTAATTATAAATTATTAATCATATTATTTAATAAATGATTCAATAAGTACAGATAGCTATTAGAAATTATTACAGAGTAGATTGTATCAGACCAATTTTCCTGGCAAGAAAATCTGGATTTAAAAACAAACAAACAAAAAAACAAGGCTGCCAGCCTATGAGAAGCCAAAACACCAGAAAAAAAGGAAATGTAGATTTAAGCCTTACATTCTCCACAACTTTTTCTTCCCGAGGCAACTAGCTTCAGATTCGAGCTTTTGACAATCTCACAGGGCTACAGAGACAGAATTTAAGAGTTCAGGGCTTATTAAGACAGGCAGGATCTGAGGGGCTAAGATTCCAGAGAAAAGGCAACCTCAGAAAAGTGAATCTGGACATCATGTCTTGCTTTGCCTTAGGGTATTTACCGAATCCTAACCTGGATGGGGGCAAGAGGCCAAAACCAAGCAAAGTGCCTATTGTAAAGCAAAACAGGTAAGCAGAACTTTTGGTAGCCTCACGGTGCTACGAAAAGAAAAACTCAGGGCCTGCCAAGAAGGGGCTCTGGCAAACACCCCAGGATTCCATTTGATACCTCTGAAAGACAACACTCTTGCAGTAAGGGGAAACTGGATTTAAAGCAGACCTTAAGAAGCCTAAAACAAAGACTCAAGTCATCTCAATGCTGTATTGGATCAAGGTCATCTGCTTTTACTTTTAACTACCACCAGAAGAAAATTAAATCCTCTCTAGAGAACAATATCATCATCAAGAGCCTCTATAATTTCTTATACACAATGTCTGACATTGATTTTTTTAAATTACCAGGAATGCTATGAGACAAGAGCAAATGATTGAAAGCAAAGAGAAAAAGCAGACAACAGAAAAAGACCAAAAGGGGATCCAGATATAGTAATTATCAGACACAGACTTTAAAATAGCTGTGATTAATATGTTCAGGAAACTAGATGACAAGATGAGAATTTTACCAGGGAACTGGAATCTATAAAAACAAGTAAAAAATAAGTAAATTGAAATTCTATAATTAAAAAATATACAATATAAAATTAATAGTAAAACAGATGCTTGTAACAGCAGATTGGACACTAAATGAACTAGAAAGTAGTTCAACAGATATTATCCAGATAAGAACAGGGGGGAAAAAAGAAAAATACAGAAAAATGCATAAGATATAAAGGATGCAGAGAAAGATCTAACATACAGATATCCAGAATCCCAGAAGGAAGTGAGTAAAAGAGTGGAGCAGAAGCAGCATCAGAAGAAATATTCTAAACCTAACAATAGACATCAAGCGACAGATTCCAGAGGGTGTATGTAACTCAAGTGTCTTAAATACAAAGAAAAACACTTAGAAGTATTATTGAAAGCTGATGAAAACCAAACATATTACTTCTCTAACAAAAACAATGGAGTCAAAAGACAATCGGACGATGAAAGAAAATAAATGACAACCTGGCGTTCTATGCCCAATGAAGACACCCTTGACAAAATAAAAAGTGCTTTCAGACAGAAAATAACATTCACTACCAGTAAACTCAGACTAAAAGAAAGGAATTATCTATGAAGAAAGAAAATAGTCTCAGATGGAAGCATGGTAACACAAGAAAAGAATCAAAACCACTACAAAGAGGTAATCTGTGAGTAAAATTAAATAACTAAAATAATAAAATTAAAACAAAGAAAAAAGGAAATAAAAGGGGAATGTTAAGCAGAATGGAAAGGATGTAAGGTTGCATCATCCAGAAAATAACAGCAGTAGACTGTGAACAATAATGGCCATAATAACTTTGTATCTTATGCACATTCCTTTATGTGACTTTGCTACTCCTCTTATCAAGAGGTGGAATCTATTTACCTATCTCTTGAACTTGGGCTTGACCATGTGACTTGTTTTGGCCAACAGGACATTAAGAAAAAGAGCTTGCACATTGGAATTTGTCCTTTCTTGCTACTCTTAGAACTTTGAGACATCAGATCAATGAATCTGCCTGTTGCAAAGGCCACATGGAAAACACACTTCCCACCACTATCCTGACCAAAAGCCTGCCAACCTACAAATATATAAGTAAGGCTATTCTATACCATTTGGCCCCAGTCACACCACCGACAGACCACAGAGATAAATACAGCCAAGCCAAATGCCCACTCACAGACTCGTGAGCTAGTAAGTGATTTATTTTAAGCCACTAAGCTTTTTATGAAGGAAAAACTAACATATAAGTATCTAACTACATATAAGTAGATCAGTGAGGCTCAAACAAAGCTGACACTGCTTCCCAGTGGACACATGGCAATGTCTGGAGACACTTTCGGTTGTCACAACTGGGTGGATGCTACTGGCATCTAGTGGGTAGAGATCAGAGATGCTGCTAAACATCCTACAAGGCCTCTACAACAAAAAATCCAGCCCCGAATGTCAACAGTGCCAAGGTTGGGAAACCCTGAAGTAAAGCATGACAGAATGAGGCAACCTTCAGAACAATCCTACCCAAACTTTCTGCATAATGAAAATGTTCCGTATCTGTGCTACCCACTATACATTTGGCTAATGAGCACTCGGAATGTGGCTAGTTTGATGGAGAACTACAGTTCTTATTTTATTCCATTTTAACTTTTAATTTAAATTTAAACAGCCACATACGGCTAGTGGCTTTTGTATTGGACGGCACACATCTCAAACTTACATGTCGTGAATTCAGAGTAGTGAAAATTAGGTTGGATCATAGTGAAAACAATGAGTTTGATAAAGTTAAGGCCCACTGTCACTTGCTACAAATAAATATTCCAAACATTCTTCACCTCAATATCAATAAATTCTGAAATGTACTATACTGATCAAATAAACTGAAAAAAATTTAATAAATTTACCATGTCCTGCAATAAAAACAATTATTCATGAAATGCTGGCTGACAACCATTAACTAGAGGGCTTTTCTAGATTATTAGCGTGAAAGTCCTAGGAATTTCCTTTGCTTTTTTTTTTTAAGTCAAAGTGATTTAAGAACTAACTGTTGAATGTTAGAGGCCTTCAAATTGTACCAAATGAATAGCTTTTAATCAAATCATTTCAGGTAATTAAATATTCATTTACTATATTACTTACTCCTCCTGCAGCAGTTCACTATCCTTTCTTATCCTCTTCTCTACCCCCACCCCATCTACTACAAGACAAGGAAGAAGTTGGTCCAATGCTGGTACAAGTCCACAGATTTTTTTTTTTTAACTTGTCAGCATTAAGTAGGTCAGTTTTTTGCTCTAGTGAGAGTTTTGGCAATAGGTTTTCTTACTAGAATACAGTGGCTAGTCTGCCTGGTAAGCACATACTACAAAGTAAAAACAAGACTGAATAACTCTCCTAAAAGAAGAACAGGCTGCCTGATTTCTAGAAGAAAATCCCTGAGTCTTAACTGAATACTGCCAGGAAATTCTGACAGAAAACAAAATGAAACAGAAATAAAGAAAATTCCAATTCAAAATTTGTTCTATATAGTGAGATCTAAAGATTTTAAAGGCCCTCAGTATCTAGCAACCCACAAAGATTTTGTTGGGACACGGATTATGTGCTCAACCCAGTTCTAATCACAAAGATTATAAATTTAAAAAAAGGTAATACAGGAGACTCGATCCATCAGATGTTTTGTTAAGAATTCTAATGGAAAAAACCTTACCACTACAATGAAAAGCTGGAAAACCTTTTCCTTGTAAGACAGAACTTCCTTGTGAGGAAATCTTTTTTTAAGTTGGAAATAACTTAAAACTTTTAGTGATTGTATTACAGCAGAAAGTTTGGTAGAAGTTTATTAGAATAAATGACATACATAATTAGGTTATTCTTATTTCTTTAAAATATCAGTATTGTCTCTCTACTGTGGGTCTGAGACCTCAGTTTTACATTTTTGATAATCTACATCAAATATTAAAGAAGAAATTTGACAGGTACACATTCAATCAGTTAATTTATTTCATATCACTTCAAAATTTCCAGCAGGGTCAAGATTAATATTCCCTATTAAGAACAGTGGTTCAGGGCTGGCCCGGTGGCTCAGGGGTGGTTGGAGCGCTGTGCTCCTAACACCAAGGTCGCCAGTCCGAGACTGAGAAACAATGGTTTGATCAGGAGTGGGGAGGGGAGGCGGAAGAAAGGGGGTGAAAAAAGAACAGTAGTTCAAGAAAATTCCAAAATTTTGATAAATCCTAGAAGACAAAAATACAAACCTTACAAGACAGATCACTAGTTGATGTAACTATCGAACACACATAAGCTCACTAGGAACAAATTACATGAAAAAAGAATTCATTGCGACCAATATTCACATTTCTATAAGCTGACATTCATTTTACCATACTGCACTCACTGTTTAGAAGCAAAATATTTAGAAATTTATAAAATTCCAGATAAAATATAAATTCCTGAAAAAAGCCAGAAACTCACTAACATTCATCTTAAGAACTTCTGAAAGAAATGAAATGTACTGCTAGACTTTTTATTTTCTTGACGAAAAGGAGGTTCTCTCAGTCAAGAAGCTAGCCACTCTCTTCTCCTCTGCCAGATGTCAAAAGTAGATCAAATCAAATTTAAATGAGTAAATAATTTTATCTCTGAAGGTCAAAATATACAACAGCTATATTTTAGGTTGGTGCAAAAATAACTGCGGTTTAAAAAGTTAAAAATAATTGCAAAAACCGCAATTACTTTTGCACCAATCGAATAGGAAAAAATTCCCATTATCATAACGAATTAACACATTCTCATCTTTTAGTATATTGCTTTTGAATACACTTACTCCTTGACAAAATGTCATAAAGTTAGCTGAATGTCATAAATAACTAAGATAGAGATTATTTTCAAGACCAACAAAAACCACCAAAAGATATGAGACAGTAATTAATCTATTTTGAAATTTCATTTATACATAAAGCAGTTGAAGATAACAAGGTAGTTAATTTGCTACATGGCCCATCTAACTTCTATTCATTCCTTCAATTCTAACTTTAGTTCCCAGAATTCAGACAGTACCCAAGATGACTACGATACTTTTGTGAACCCTGGAATCATTCTGGAGCTAGTAAGCTAATAATAGCTCGTTAACAAAACTACTGGGGTGGGGTATGTGGCTATGTACCCAAAAATCCACTCCATCCTTGAGACCAATAATCACCTTAAGAGAACTCTCTCCACCTATGGATGAAAAAAAGCTTCCTTAGAGACAAAAACCCAATGAACTAACAATGTTTCTATTCTCTAATATTTCCTTTTTTTTAAAAAATTGTATTGGGGAATATTGGGAACAGTGTGTTTCTCCAGGGTCCATCAGCTCCAAGTCGTTGTCCTGCAACCTAGTTGTAGAGGGCGCAGCTCAGCTCCGAGTCCAGTTGCCGTTTTCAATCTTAGTTGCAGGGGGCGCAGCCCACCCTCCCTTGCAGGAATTGAACCAGCAACTTTATTGAGAATTTGCGCTCTAACCAACTGAGCCATCCGGCCGCCCTAATATTTCCATTTCTGCTTGTATCTTCTTATATCATAGTATTATCTATGAAGACACAGTTCTTCTAGCTCTAATACTATCATTTCTATAATTTTCTCTTTCATTATCAGCATTGTCCTAGCCATCTCAGAATCTACTCTTCTGTTCATTTAAAATTCCACCCTAATCTCTGCCATTAACTTGTTTGGGACAGGGAGTGAAATTCCAAGGTATGTTTGTTTTTTTAAAAGACTGTTTTTTAAAAGACAGTTTTTGGCAAAAACTGACAGATGGTTTGATGTTACATACTCATATATGCTTTTTGTTCTATTGTTCTTTTGCTCTGTACACTGTAGCTCCAATAGGGATGTAATACAGTAATATTATAGAATACTGGACTTGAAGTCAGACAGACGACCTGTGCTAAAAACGTGACTGCCACTTTCAAACCATATGACTTTAAATAAGTCATATAATGTCTCTGGCCTCCATTTTATACATGCCTTCTCTCTTAATAAGGTGGGGAAATAAAGCTAATACTATTCTTATGTCACTGGTAGGGAAATATGTGCATGATGAAACAACTTTAAAATCATATGTTTAATAGTCATATTTAGTCACTATTTAAGATGGGACCATAATGTTAATCTCCTGATTTCTACTGGTATTCTTTCTGCTCTGATACACTACCTTAAACTACATTATCAGAGACACACTGGTTATGGGTATCACCTTACTCCATAGGCTTACACGCCAAAAGACCACCAGAAATTAACGTTTTATCTACTTATCAACAAAAATTAAAAACAAATGCACCCAAAACCCCTATAACATAACCCATGTTATGAAGACATAACATGTAAAGAGTATTTTAAAAATAAACAAAAAAAGGACAAAAGACAATGACAGATCAAAGTAAGAAGTATAAAAACAATAAAAATATTTGGTCCAGCAATTATTTCTAGGAACTATACTATGGGCATAATATAAGTATACAAAGATGAACATTAAAAATGTTCATTGTAGCACTGTTTATGCTAGAAAAAATTGTAAATAAATATAAAAAGTAGGGACCGGTTGAATAAATTATGGTACGTCTAAACTGTGGCATTCAATGTAGCTCTTAAAATTATGAAGTGCTAACAGAAGCCCATCATTTGAGAACACATTAGACTACAGGGATAGAGGGCAAAGGTAGTTTGAAAAAAACATTCTAAAGTTATCATTGCTTTGATTTGCTTTTAGAAACAGTAATTAATCTATTTTGAAATTTCATTAAACATGAAAGCAGATGAGTTTTGTGTTTATCAAAGGAATTTTTTAAATGTTATCTACTTAAACATCAAAGATCACATCCTTCTTTGAAGCCTTCCCCAATCCTCCAGAGCAAGTCAGATATTCCTTCCACTGGTTCCCAAATCACTCTTCAGATAGCTGTGTTGTAGTGGTCATTATCCTTTACTGTCTTCTTTATAAGATTGAGTTCCTTGAGGACAGAAACTAGATCTTAAGCATTTTTGTACTTCTGATACTTAGTCCCAGCCCACAGTAGGCCCTCTATAAAATGCTTGTTGAATGGCTACATTCAAATTCCACTTTTCTACTTATCAGATACAATATCTGAGGCAAATTTTTAAACTTTTTTCAGCAACAATGGGGACACAAACCCATGACTTATTTTATAACAGTGTGTGGGGTTAAAGTACCATGTATAACAATGGAATACTATTTGGCAGTAAGAAAAGATGATATAGGAACATTTGTGACAACATGGATGGATCTTGAGAGTGTAATGCTGAGCGAAATAAGTCAGACAGAAAAAGCAGAGAACCATGTGATTTCACTGATATGTGGTATATAAACCAAAAACAACAAAAGAACAAGACAAACAAATGAGAAACAGAAACTCATAGACACAAACAATAGTTTAGTGGTTACCAGAGGGTAAGGGGGGTGGGGGGTCGGAGAAGAGGGTAAGGGGGGTCAAATATATGGTGATGGAAGGAGAACTGACTCTGGGTGGTGAACACACAATGGGATTTATAGATGATGTAATACAGAATTGTACACCTGAAATCTATGTAATTTTACCAACAATTGTCACCCCAATAAATTTAAAAAATAAATTAAAAAAAAAAAAAGCACCATGTATAAAAAGTATTTGGCATAACTGGTATATCGAGTGCACCAAAAAATGCTACTTTGCTGTCCTTTTTCTCCCGATGACAGTGCATCATAAAAAAGTTAGAGAAACTCATCTCCTTAAAGAGAACTGAAATGCTTGAAATGAACTGCACAGACAATAATCTTGCAGAAATTTAAATTTAAAAAAATAATTTCTTATCATCAATAAATTTTTCAACACATATTTTTGGAGGGCCTATGATGTTCAAAGAATTAAGATAAATCCTATGTTGTATATTTATATTGGGTACACAATGTACCATAATTAGGGTAGAATCTATGATATGTCCAGGCCTCAATTACTACAGATTCTGTCATAAAACATTTTATAACATAGAGGGGATGTACACATAAAAAAAAACTATATGCATCAAAGGATGAACAATATTGCAAATTTTCAACGTAACATATATGTAAAATAAAATTTTAAGTTACTAAAACAAAAACAAAATTTCCAGTTATGCTTGTTAAGGACCATAATAAAACTACCATTTCTAATGGTGAAGATTCCTTTTCTCTTTTGTTTCAGACAGCTGTGAGCACCAATGATACAGACCAGTGGTTCTCAAGCTTTAGCATACATCAGAATCACTTGGAAGGCTTGTTAAGGTACAGATTGCTGGGTCCTTCCTGGAAGGGTTCTGATGCAGTAGGTCAGGGAAGGGGCCCCAGAATTCATATTGCTACCAAGTTCTCAGATGATGCTAATACTGGTCTAGAGACCATTTATATAGGTAATTCGGCAATCAAGTCCAGTCTTCCCCAGGAATTTTTGTTTTCTGACACCATGGAGAAGATTACCTCTCTTTCTCAGAGACTGCAAATCCAAAATAAAAATAAACTGGAGTTGCTTGCAGCCATCTTCCCTGAAAGCTACCTGTCTTAGAAGACAGAGGCAAAGGAAAACAGCTGAGAAATAAGGAATAAAACTGAGAGCCCCTGACAGTCCTTTGAGCCCCTCAATTTCTGCTAAATCAGATTTGACTCTGGATTATTCAATTACTTGAGCCAATAACTCCCCTCCCCCTTAAGCTAGGTTTCTGTCCCCTGCAACTATTAGAGTCCCAGCTAAAACTGTGGAGTAGGAGGGGAAAAGATGACGGCACGCGGCTCTAATAACAGAGACATCCATGAGAATACTAATTGAGAGTGAAACAGCAAACTTTTAGATGAGATAACATTTTGGCTATAACCTGTAGTCTGAAAGAAGTTACTTGGAAACTGACTTTCTGGCTAGAATTTGTGACCAAAACCTTTTCACAAATAAGCTTCAATGGGGACTGAAGGAAATTAGAGACTTGTGCCTTAATCAATATCTAACCTCACTTAACTTTATTAGCTGTAGTTCACAGTGAGCACAGATCTCTGTCTAGTCACCCAGTGTCATAAAATGTATCCAGCCTAAAATATCAATAATTGAAATGTGTGATGTATCCCTCCAGTCATTTATTAAGTCTCTGTTACATAAAGATACCCTGATTCATATGTCCAGCAGATAGAAGTTCACAAGAGAGAGAACCAGATTTAGGAGCCATCTGTACTGAGATGACAGCAGAAGCCAGGAAACTGCAGTCTGCCAAGGAGATGACGTTCTGAAAAGATCCTTAACCTGATTCACAGACGAGCTTCAGGGGAGACTAGAAAGTTCCAAAACTGCAAATAAAGTAAAACAGACATATCTGTTCTTCTGGTAAGAGGGGACATTACTTATGTCAGATTCTGAAAGGAAGGCAAGACCCCAAAAAGGGTTAAGAATTACTGGTGTAAGGAGAGGAAATATCAAAGATGAGACCTATGAAGAACACTTATATTAAGAAGAAAGATTCAAAGGAATCTATCAATTACTCGGTGCTTATGAGAAATGTGCTATGCGCGTTACAAATCATATTGCATTTAATACTGGTAACAATCTTGTGAGATGAGTATTGATAACTCAATTTTGCAGATATGAAAACTGAGGCACAAAAAAATTAGGTAACATTTTACTAACCACTGTCACCCCAATAAATGTAATTTAAAAAAGAAAATTTAAAAAAAGGGAATTAGGTGACATGACTACGGTTAAGCAGCTAACCAAGCAACCATACTGTAGTGGAAGGTAAGATAAAACATCAAAGAATAAGACGGCTATCATTTCAACTCCAATGTTCATCATTTCTTTCAGAGAAGCATCTCTGAGATCCAGTTGTTCAGGTCAGACCATAAACTTTGGAGATTATCAAGAAGAACAAATTATTGAATGCTTAATTAAGGTAATCAATTATTAAATAATCAAATTATTTCTAAGGTTGTATAAATCTGGGAGCTTGGCAATTTGGCAGACTCTATTAATGCCATCATAACATTAATAGTTTTTTAAAAAGTCATTTAAAGATGAAGATTGGGATAAGAGCCAATTCTAGTGTTTACAACTGCTCTTTAATAAAAGCTCAAAATGAGAAACACTAGTGCCAACAATTAGGGCCAATGAAATATGGCAACTATGCCTAAATTATCCTTCTTTTCTGCAATACTTGTAAATTCTGGCTCCTAAATTAATAAAAGTCTTTAAAATAAAGCACTTCCAGCTTACTGTCTAAATGAGCCAAGAAGAGTCACAAGTTCTTGCTGGGATCTTTTTTCCCTCTCTAACAGCTTGGCACCATTAGCAGCGACTTTCATAGCAAGTAGGTCTTCATCTGTTTTAAAGTGGTGTTTCAGAATGATGTAGCGTGCCAGAGGTAAGAAAAGAGGCGTGGTCTAATCATTCACACGGGGATTAAAGGTAGGCACTCACAGTCATAGCCACACATGATGCTAGATGTGTTCTGCAGATAAGGCAGTTTTTTTTTTTCAACTGTCCTCTTCGTTAAAAGGGTGAATAACAGTAAAATATGTTGAAGACAATGCAAGTGAATTGACACAGACACAGCTAAAAGAGAAGATCTATAACATAGGTGTTTTTCTCTATCTGGAAAGAGAACCTAAAATAAAATTGATGTAGACTTCAGGTGAGAATGGAAACTAGTACAGCTTTTTAGAACACAGTTTGGCAATATGCACCTGAAGACTTTTAAATGAACATATACCCAGGAATCTATCATACAGATATCATCAGGCCAATCAGATAATTTATGGAACATCTATACCAGTGGTTCTCAAGCTTTAGCGTGCATTAGAATCACCTAAAGAGCTTGTAAGACCACAGATGGCTGAGCCCCAACAGAAGAGCTTCTAATTTTGTAGATTTGGGTGGAGGCCAAGAATTTGCATTTCTAACAAATTCCCAGCCAACATTGATACTGCTGGTCCAAGGACCACACTGAGAACCACTGATCTATACAATAAACTTCTATGAACAAAAAGTAGATCTACATTTGTTGATATAATGTATACATGCAGTAGTGTGCTGATAAACTGGCTCTGGGTGGAACTGGGCATGGAGAGGGAAGCCCTGATTTGTGGCATTTGCCAATTTCCACGGCGTAACTACTGCCACCAGAGCTAATAAATTACCAATGATTTGGGCTTGCATAATTCCTTCATTATTGGCTCTGTTGAGCCAGTGCATACCACCTAGAAAAGCATCTGAAAGTATATAAGGTAAAATGGCCATAGCAGTTACCTTTGAGTAGAAGAATTTCCAGTAATTCCTTTCCTTAGCATATGCTACAGAGACACCTTTGCACAAGTCAATAGGGGATAGGTATATGGAAGTTTATAGCAGTACTATTTGTGTTAGTTTCCAAGCCACACCCAGAAATCCACTATTAGTGAAATGCATAAATAAAATGTAGAAATACATATACAGTGGAATATTATACGACAGTGAGTAGTTATAAACTAGGTTTACACTTATGTTTAAATCTTAAAGCAGTGTTGAGCCAAAAAGAATTAAGTGAGATTCACAGCACAATATCATCATACCAAGGTCCCCAAATTCAAGCCGTCTCATCTTGCATAACCAAAAAAAGCTCACCTTCACAACTGATTTTAAAAATATTTTTGTTTCCCATAATAACTGTTTAATTTCTTTCTGCAGCTAACAATTTTTTTGAACAGATGAAAAATTTCACTATTAATCAATATCCCTCTTATCACAAATAAAGTAAACCTCACATAAATTTCTCAAGCAAATTCAATGACTGATTCCCTACCTATTATATAAATCCTGAAATACAGAAATAATAACTACAAACAGCAGAAACAGATGCTTTTTACTGAAAGTCTACATGGTACTACACTATACATAGGTATAATCTCTACTCCTAACAATCCTGAGACACAAACACAGCAATTAATAAACTCAACAAACACAGCAATTAATTAATCTCAGAGAGATTAATTGATTTGCTCAAGACCATATACATCTAGTAGTGTGAACTGGAACTAGGAATCAAATCAAGTCTGTCCATTATCAAGTTCATGCTCTTCCAGTCAATGTCCACCCACCAAAATAATTATAATGATAATATCTCCTACTGTAGCACCTCCAAAGTAGCAGGCACTGTATTAGGTACTTTACATAAATTATCTCCTTCACACTTTACAATTACCCTAAAAGTCAGGTACCATTAACCCCATTTCACAGATGAGAAAACAGAAGCTTATAAATCCAATAATTTGCCCAAGGTCCCAAAATTCAAGCCAAGTTTCACCTTGTATAACCAAAAGCTCGCCTTCACAACTAAATTTCAAGTTCCTTTTGTTTCCCACAGTATCCAGTAAGAGGTTACTATGTAATTGTAAAGCACCTACATGCTGAACATCACAGGGAAGTAAAATGAATATATTTTGAAGTAAAATTAATGCAATCATATAACCGTGACAGATACTGTTAACTTGCTACCCAAAAAGCCATTCCCAAGTCCTCCCTCCCTCCTTGCCTCTCACTATAGAGGCCAAAAGGCTAACGACAGTTCGAGGTGACCATATAATCCAACTTTGGCCCATGAGACATTAGAAATGACTTGTTAGAAGCTCTAACAGGAAAGTGTTTGCTTGGTCTGGACCCTTTGCCTTACTCCTTCAGTGTGGGTGTAAAGCTGGAGCTGCAGCAGATATCTTAGCACCATTTGGGGCCAAGCAAATCACAAAGCTACCGGCCCTAACACTGCTGAGCCATAACAACGCTGAAGCAACATG
Organism: Rhinolophus sinicus; assembly: GCF_036562045.2. Classification (NCBI taxonomy): domain Eukaryota; kingdom Metazoa; phylum Chordata; class Mammalia; order Chiroptera; family Rhinolophidae; genus Rhinolophus; species Rhinolophus sinicus. Next base: position 24,960,041 of record NC_133753.1, on the reverse strand, counting down.
AGCAACTGTCTACTTCCAGACTTATGTAAGAGAAACAAACTTCTCTTTGTTTAAGCCTCTTAGTCAGGTTTTCAATTGCTTATAGTTGGATACAATCCTTATACATCACCATATCAGAAACTCTAGCACAACATTAACTGTAAGTAATTTCCTGACTAATAATTAAAAAGCAAAGTTACATGCTAGTTCTAAATTAGTCTGACAGTTATACTCTCCTGATAAGGACTATTCTAATGAGTATCTGCTCAGAGAACTGTAGGAAGTCTGAGGGAAGATTGAACTGAGGGAAGAATGAAAGAACAAGAACATATAATAGAATCAGGCAGCTCCCCGGGCTCTGAATTGCACATATGGTAAGAGCCCAGAGTCTCAACTAATCACCAAGGCTATATCATCAGGAGTGCCATCTTCTTGAATAATAGCTTAAATTTTCAAAACAAGCCCTAGAACATTAAGAATCTGTCCAAAAATTTTATATTGTTAATATTCTTACATATAATGGCACTGAAGTTATATATAAAATAATTTGCTTTTATTAAATAAATGTCTATTAAAGTATTACATCCTTTTTCTTAGAAGATGCATGCTTAAGTATTTAGGGGTGAAGTATCATAAAGTCTGCAACTTTCAAGTGGTTCATAAAAAAATATGTTAGAAATATATAAAGCAAGTGTTCAAAATATTTAAGTTACTGAATTACCAGTGGGAGATATACAGACATTCAATGTACTACTCTTTCAACATTCTTGTTGAAACATTTCATAATAAAAAGTTGACATTAATGTTAATTTCCTGGTTTGGGTGTTATGCTATCACTATGTAAGATTTAACCATTGGTTGATACTGAGTGAACGGAATACAAAACCTCTCTGTCCTCTTTTCACAACTTCCTGTAAAGCTAAAATGATATCAAAATAAAATGTTAAAACAAAAATGTTGGGAAGACTTCCAGTTTACTAACAGAGCAAACACATACCTCTCATTATTTTCCACTGCACGATAAAACCTAGACAGAACACACGAACACTCTGCATTTGAAGACTGAAAAAGTAATTATAGGTGGACCCAGGAAGAGCACCAGAATTCAAAGTATCACCAAACTTGCTGTGAGTTTACCATTTTTTCCCTTTAGTATCCCTTCAGCCTGATTTAAGCACAACCCAAAGCCCAGAAGTGCAGGAAGAGAGAGATACAGGAGAAATCCTCTAGCTCTGGCTCAAGGCCAAAAAAGGGAACTCCTAAAATTCAGAAAGTAGGGGAAATCCCTACTTTTGGGTAGAGGAGGTCTGACAATTAAGTTCGTGAACTTGTTGCAATGATGTTGCTAACCTATTTTTTATATCAGAGGGATTATTCATTATGAATTTGTACCAACTGGACAAACAGTTAACTAAGTTTACTATTTGGAAGTGCTGAAAAGGCTACATGAAAAAGTTAGACAACCTGAGCTTTTCGCCAACAATTCATGGCTCTTGCATCACAACAATGCACCAGCTCACACAGTACTGTCTGAGAGGTAGTTTTTAGCCAGTAAACAAATAATTGTATTGGAACACGCTCCCTACTAACCTGATCTGGCCCCCAATGACTTCTTTCTTTACCTGAAGATAAAGGAAACATTGAAAGGGAGACATTTTGATGACATTCAGGACATCAAGGGTAATATGATGACAGCTCTGATTGCCATTCCAGAAAAAGAGTTCCAAAATTGCTTTGAAGGGTGGACTAGGTGCTGGCGTCGGTGCATAACTGCCCAAGGGGAGCACTTCCAAGGTTACTGTGGTGATATTCAGCAATGAGGTACGCAGCACTTTTTCTAAGATGAGTCCATGAACTTAATTGCCAGACCGCATATTTTCACTTTCCTTTCTCTCCAGACTCTCATGTCCCAGTCCCCAGGTCTTATGGATGCAGCAGCAGCAGCAGCAGCAGCAAGAGTGACTGGGAATGGAACAGCTCCAGGAGTGAAAGTTCTGAGGAGAACCTTCATCTCTATTCACTGGAGCCCTGCCTCCAAGTGGGCAGGCCAAATGCCATTGTTTTTTTTCCTTCCCCCTCTGTCCTCAGGAAAGTCATTCCATAAAACTGTTTATGAACTCCTGAGTTCATCCTCAACCTATGTAGGTATGGATCTGATGCTAAGTAACATAATAAGAATTTTGAAAACTGATATAATGGGTAGACCTCCACCAGATCCCAAATTAATCACTGAGTGGAACACACGTGGGACACATCTGAACAGCACTGATAAAGCTCTGAAAACTGCTCTGACATGGGAACTACAACCCAAAGAAGGCTAAAACAAAAATATCAACATTTTCCATAGAATGTAAAGAAAACCTAGATTCTCATTACACAATACTCGAAATGTCCCAGATACAAACCAAAAATTACTCAGCATAAGAACCACAAAAATCTTAACTTACATGAAAAAAGACAACACTAATTAAGAGATGGACTTAGGTATTGGAATTATCTGACAAGGACTTTAAAGCAGCTTTGTAAAATGCTCAAATGAACATTAAACACTCCTGAAATAAATATGAAATTAGAAACATCAGCAAAAAATAGAAGACATAAAGAACCACCAAGTAGAAATTTTAGAAATGAAAAAAACAATAACCAAAATATAAGTCCTAAAACTATAAAACTCTTGGAAGAAAACATAAGGGGAAAAGCTTTGTGACATTAGATTTGGGAATGATTCCTTGGATATGTCACCAAAAACAAACACAACAAAAAAACAGATAAATTGGACTACATCAAAATTACAAACTTCTCATCAAAGGACACAATTAACAGAGTAAAAAGTCAACATACAAAATGGGAGAAAATGTTTGCAAATCTTATATCTGATAAAAAGTTAATATACAAAACTCCTACAATTCAACAACAACAAAAAATCAAAGCTGATTACAAAATAGGCAAAGGACTTGAATAGACATTTTCCAAAAAGGATACAAGTAGCCAACAAACACATGAAAAGATACTCAGATTCTCAACATCACTAATCATTAGGGAAATACAAATCAAAACCGCAATGAGATACCACCTCACACCTTTTAGGATGGCTATTATTGAAAATAAATAAAAACTATTGGTGAGGATGCAGAACAACTGGAACTCTTGTGCATTGTTGGTGGGAATGTAAAATGGTGCAGCTACTATGGAAAACAGTATAGTGATTCCTCAAAAATTAAAACACAGAATTGCTATATGAGCAATTTGACTTCTGGGTATACATACCCAAAAGAATTGAAAGCAGGGATTCAAAGACATATTTCTTTACCTATGTTCACAGCAGCATTACTCACAATACCCGAAAGGTGGAAGCAACCCAACTGACCATCAAAGGCTGAATGAATGAATAAAATGTGGTATATACATATAATGGAATATTATTTAGCATTAAAAATGAAGGAAATTCTGAGGTTCCAGTCAAGATGGAGGAGTAGGTAAACACTGTGCTCACTACCTCTCATGACCATGTCAAAACTACAAGTAAATTATAGGACAATCACCTGGAACCATCTGAAGACTAGCTGAACAGAGGTCCTATAACTAAGGATATAAAGAAGAAACCATGTAGAGACTAGTAGGAGGGGCAGGGTCTCGAAACAGGCTGGCCCACCCCCATGTGTGGCAGGTGAGAATCAGGAGGGATATGCCAGCAGCAGAGTTTCCTTGAGGAGCAAAGGGTCCCAGCCCCACACTGGGCTCCCCAGCCTAGAACACCGGTACTGGGAAGAGGAGCCCCACAACACTTGGTTATGAATATCAGCAGGAATTCCATCCATCTGGTGAGATGGAAGGCTACTAGAAAACCAGGCGTTCTCTTACAGGGCCTGCTCACAGACTCACTTGCTCACAGGCACTCTCCCCAGGCTCTGGCAGATTCCACTTACCGTATTTTGCTGTGTATAATATGCACCCATGTTTTTGGCCCAAACTTTTAGGGAAAAAATATCTTTCGTTTAAATTCTTTTATTCAGATATAATCAATAATATTGTAAAGATTTTGTAGCATGTCAGATGGGCACTTGTCTTATTAGGGAGACCACTTCATGGATAGTGTATATGAAGATGCCTGCCCACTGTGCTGTACACCTGAAGCTGAAGCTCAATAATAATGAATGTCAACTATAATTTAATATATATATAGTACAGGATATGGAGGACAGCATACGGAATACTGTCAATGGAATTTTAACACCTATGTATGATATCAGAGGGGTAACAGATTGGGGGAGGGAGGCTATCACTTTGTGAGGGGTGAAATGTCTAACTATTACATTGTTTTGTGCACCTGAAACTAAAAAACAACAAAAACAAAACACTGGTTTTATAAGGAAAAAGTAAATAAAAATAACACCATCATATTTTAAGAACTAAGTAAAGAGAAAACAACAGTGTTTAAACAAAACACCAAGAAACTCCCAATCTTAAATCTTTCAGGATACGGTCAGTTCAAGTTCAGTCCCATTTCCATATGATGCACTTATCACTGATCAATTCTGAGAATACACCTCATGTATCCCAGGTTAGTCCCTTAACATTTCTGAACCTCAATTTTCTCATTTATAAAACCAAAGTACTCTTTGCCCTGCCTGACTCACTGGATAGCTAGGAGGGAGATGAGATGCTATTATCTAAAAGAAGCCCACTATATCTAAAATATTATACATTATACATTTATGTTATACATTATACGTTATACATTGGGCAAAATGTGGCATCACTTTAAGAATGATTCTTAGATACCACAACATCTTCAGATTTAAAATGGCAAATTAATCTAGTCCCCTAAGATCACAGGATAGAAAAACAGACTAAAAGATTTTCATCAAGTGTCAAAAGGAACAGATGTGATTAAACTAGATATATAAATTCCTGCGAATATTTCATTTGTAGAGCATGTTACCACTCCCAAATTTTGTAAAGCTATCATTCCACTCAAGAGGGGATGCAGAAGACTACTAAGAGCTTTAGTTTACACTGGGAATTCCAAGCTTTTAAATAGGCTTGGGAAGAGATGAGTTCTGGCCAGGAAAGCTTTTAGGGACTCCCACATCGTATCAGATAGGTAGCTCCATTCTCTGTCTACGTGTCCTGAATTCCTCTGTTCAGGTGCTGGACCCTGGAGAGGTTAGAGAAATCAGGATGCAGCTGCTGCTTCCATCATTGCATTCATAACATAAGAGAACACATTAACCCAGCAGTTCTTCTTATAAGACTTGGTCCTACAGGAATACTTGCACTAGCAGGCACTGCTATATAAGTTTACCCTGCAACATTGCTTGTAATACTCATAGCTAAAAATTGGTGGAAACAATCTAAAGGCTCACTGATCCAGAGTTCTTTAAATAAATTATGGTACATTCAATCTATGGAATATTTATTCTATGTATTTGAAGCATTAAAAAGTGAAGTGGATTTCCATGTAAGGTCATGGAATGGTAGTCATGATGCATTAAGTGAAAACACAGAGCTACACTATGGTATATGCAGTACGATCCTACTTTTGGAAAGAAATATAAAGTTTTTTCACTCTCTCCTGATCCATATGTTTTTGTGTATGTATATATATATATGTATATATGTACACATATACACACACACACACACACATATATGTAAAAGCAAAGAAAGAAAAACGTTTGTGAAAATGTATGCCATATGTTAATTGTGGTTCTTCCTTTTGGAAGTAGAACTTGGGAGAAAGACAATTAAATTTTTTACTTTATGCAAAAAAAAATTTTAATTCAAATTTTTATTTGTTTACATTTAGGTACTTGTTTTTGCATTATAAAGAAATTTTAGCATTTAATTTTTGACATATTATGGTGCAAGAAATTTTATGTAACAAATAATTACAAAACACAAGAACAGATACAAGGTACAAGAAATTTTATGTACTGGTAACAAATTACGATATTTACGCATCATAGAAGGCCAAAAACTCTTCCTCCTTACAAGTTTATTGTAAGTTCAACAAACCAATTATTGTATTCCAGGGTATTATTTTGTATACCAATATCGTTATTGATTTCTAGAGTTACACTTTTAACTCATGAGCATAAATAAAATAATTAAAAATATTTATATAGATATGGAATTAGTACTACCCATGTATAATATGCATCCTTATTTTCCTTTACAAATTTGGGCAAAAAATGCACATTATACACAGCAAAATATGGTGTATGTGGACTCTAAAGGACAAAGTAAACAAACAAACAAAATAAACAGACTCACAGATAGAGAAAACAAACTGATAGTTGCCAGATGGGAGGGAGGTTGGGGGCTTGATGAAAAAGGTGAAGCGATTAAGAAGTACACATTGGTAGTTACAAAACAGTCACAAGGATATAAAGTACAGCATAGGAAATATAGTCAATAATATTGTAATAACTATGTGTGGTGCCAGCTGAGTACTAGACTTAGGGGAGATCACTTCAGAAATGATATAAATATCTAACCACAATGCTGTACACCTGAAACTAATATAAAATAATATTGAATGGAAACTGTAATGAAACATTTTTTTAAATGGATGAAATTCAGACACATGCTACAATATGGATGATCCTTGAGGACATTATGCTAAGTGAAATAAGCCAGAAACAAAAAGACAAATACTGTATGATTCCATCTATATGAGGTACCTACAGCAGTCGAATTCATAGACAGAAAGTAGAATGCTGGTTGCCAGGGGCTAGAGGGAGGAGGAAATAAGGAGTTGTTTAATGATGACAGAGTTTCAGTTTTGTCAGATGAAGAGTTCTGGAGATTGGCTGCACAACAGTGTGACTGTCCTTAACATTACTGACCTGTACACTTACAAATGGTTAATATGGTAAATTTTATGCTATACCAATCCCTTCCTTACCATAAATTTAAATACTTTTTAAACGTTTGATACATAGAAGGTACTATACCTGTTAACAATAGGGCAAGGGAAGGGTATGCACAAGAAAAAGTCACAAAACTGTTTTGTCAAAAACATGTATAAGCATGAATGCCATTTTTCAACTGGAATTACTGTAATTTTAGAAATAAGAATCTCAGCAAAAACTAATGATAAGTAGGAGACCCACCAACCTTAAAGAAATATAATTTCTGCCTTCCAAAATTATTCAAAATTCTTTTTGCATTTTAAAAGAATATTTACATCGTCATTTATCTTTACAAGAGAACCTTATCATTTACCTCCTTCCATGGACTGAATAAAGTGCCACAGACTAAACACCATCATATTTGCAATTTCTATAGGGTGTTTTTGGTGCTTTTATCTTGTTCGTTTTAGCTTCAGTCAGAAAACAGTATCTCACTCAAAGAATTTTTATCTCCTCAGGCACAGGCCTTGTAGAAGGAACGCAAGATAAGGCAGTGAATATACCTGGAAAAAATGTTATCAGGAATTCACTTACTCAGACTTCGTAAAACAAAGTAGGCTAAAAAAAAATGCTTAAAACAAAAAAGAAGGCAAGTTAATTACTTGAAGGTTTTATATATTTTTGTATATAGATGCATATATTTTGTTGTTGTTATTTAAGATACACTATTTTACACTACCTATAATCATTATTCCCAATCTGTCTACTGGAAAATATCTCATTTTGTTTTTAAATGGGGAAAAAAAAAAGCTTTCCCAATTATTGTATCTTTTGAACTAAGATAAGTTTCACAAACTCAGTCAATTCTGATTATTCACAGTTGAGAGCAAACTTCTGAAGTTACCTCTATTATGACAATATCTGGTTCAGTCATTTTCCACTCTAGAATATCTATCTTCCTATGAGTAGTGGGGAAAGAGCACTGAACCAATTTAGGCTAATTATGATGCAAATCACCTAGGAATGGGAAAGCATCTAGACAGCAAAAAAAAATTTTCTGGGTCGAATAAATAATGAGATGCTCCCTAGAGCTTATTTCCCAGCTATAGGTCAACACCCCCATGTAATGCTTAGAGGATTATCTAAAAATATTAATATCCCATTACATCCAGAATTAAGTATCAGCGATATTCAAACTTGCCACAGGCAATTTATATAATTGGTTAAGTGAAGGTGATCAAGAAGACAACTAAATATTCCACAACTTTCCAAGTTTTCTCGTCCCACTGAAAAAATTTTAAATATTTACCAGAATTTTAACAGGGAAAACTATACAATACTGAAAAAAGATCATACAGTTTTCCTTAAAAAAGCAGACACACAAAACAAACTTGATACATATTGGTGCTAGTTTCTCAAATTTATCATATGTATGGGAAACCAGTTTCCCCAATAATTCTCAAATTATTACAATAAATGAGATGAAAAAAAGGCACAGTAGACTTTGAACTAAATAAAATATGTAGTATTTTCTCAAAAACAAAAAAATCCAAACTACAAATCTTATTTTGCATCTAGTTTATAAGTTGTCTCTATTTCTGATTACAGCAGTATGCTTCTTTGCTGATATAAAAGAAAATTCAAAATCTATTTCACTTCTTCCTGTTTAGGCATTTTATTTTCAATATCATACTCCACTAGACAAGTAGAGCACACAAAATTCTTATTGGACTCACACACAATAATTTCCTACAAATACTCCTCTTTTTCATACTCATGTATTACCCATTATTTACATTCTTTAAGTAATACAAACTGTGGCAGATTATATTTTCCAAAGATGGCTACAATGGCAAATTCCATCCCATATGCTCTTCTTATAATGTGATGTTGAAACTCCTCCCTTCAAGTGGTGGGGTCTATGTCCACCCCCTTCTCCAAACCTGGGTGGTCTTTTATCGCCACCTCAACCAGTAGGAGAGAGCATACTAACACCACACGACTTCCAAAACGAAGTCAAATATGCCATGCGACTTCGCTTTGCTCTCCTGGAACCCAGCCACCATGCTGTGAGGAAGCCAAAAGGAGAGGTCATGTGTAGGTGTTCTGGCCAACAGCCCAGGCCGAGGTCCCTGCCAACAGCCAGCATTAACCACCAGACATTTGGGTGAGCAAGCCTTCAAATGATTCCAGCTCGCAGCCATTGAGCCACCCTCACCCTTCCAGCTACCCCACCTCATGCCACATGTTTACAGAGACAAGCTGTCTCCACCAAGAGGGCCTTCCCCAAATTGAGGATACCTGAGCAAAATAAAAAATTGGTATGTTTTAAACCACTAAGTTTGGGGTAGCTTGTTATGCAACAACAGATAACTAACACAAGCTCATGAATACACTTTGGAAAATGCACAAAACGAGAAAGAAAAAAATTCAATTATCCTAAGTTTCACCACTTTTAACATTTTGACACATTTTTGGCACCATAAAGAAAATGTTTTGCCCCACACACCTAAGATTCCAACTGCTTTGTTTGTACCAGGATAAAGGGTTAAATTTTTAAAGGCTGTCAGATGTTTGCATCTAACAAGAAACAGGAGGGAAGAACATTAGCATTCATTCTACTGTTCTTAACCTTCCGATCTCTTTCACTTACCTGTCCTAAGTGAGGTGTCTGAGGATGGCTGGTCCACCAATATGCCAATCTATGGATGTGGGTCAAGATCTTCAGTTGCAACAGTAGCCACACCGGCCCTCTTCCCTGGAAGAAGTTGCTTACGGCCCAAATCTGAAATTTTGAAGGAAAGAAAATGCTAAATACAGACATCTCCTTCAATCACTTGTAATTCCATCTATACGACTAAATAGGGTCTGACAGGGTGAGTTAAGATTACATGGAAGGTAATGTACAGACTTCACTAAAAATGGAATTGGGTAATGAGGATTAAACTCCCGGCTCTACTTCTTACTAGCTGTATGATCTTAGTTAAGGCACAAACTCTCTGTGCCTAAGTCTCATTATGTGATGAAGATTGAGGGGACAGGATCAAATTTTGGGGCTGGGAGTCAGAAGACCTGGCTCAGTTGTCGTTCTACCTTGCTGTAAGAACTTTGATACTTCTCTGGGCTCAGAAACATCATCTCTAAAAGGAGAGGGTTGTATTAGGTAATGGTTCCTGAAATCTAATCCTTGAACAGGTGCCAGCCATGACCAAAAATGGGTGTAACATTACCAATTGTGCTTACTATAAGATTGTCCTTTCTATTTTTTCAGTGTTAAAATGAGATGATGTGATAGACAGTAGTAGTTGTTTTTTAAATACTCTAAAGACTCAAAATCAAAAGCTGTAGCCCTATATAAACAACCCAAAATTCTTTTTAGAAATCCGAGTGTCTATATGATTTACATGAGCTCTAAAATTCCTTCTACTTCTAACATTCTATGCATTCATTCACTAATCAGAATATATAGAAAAGGCTTATACGGTCATAATGAAAAATAAGTTAAAAACTGAAAGACATTAGAAACTTATTTTGTATGGGCATCTACTTTCAGATAACATTTTTAAAAAACCCAAAGAATAAGAACAGCTGAATTTTATTTCCAATCGATGCTCTAACAAAACAATTTCAGATGTAATTTGCAAAACGTATTTTTAGCCAACAATGTGTTTCACTTCATTTCTTCATTGGCCTGATTCTAGAACAGACTGTAATGCTTTTGATGTTTTACTGTCAGTTTTAACAGTTGTATTAAAAGACAAATAAATACATACAAAAAACAGAAATAATAGGTGTAGTAAATGCTTTTCAAATATACTAAAAATTGCACTGGGTATGTTATTAGTGAAAACACTTGATATGTCTTTGATCATAATAATAAGCCAACATAATTAAAGCAACGTTTAGGTTTTGTCAATGATTACATTTCATATATTTCTGCCTCCATTACAGCACAAGACATTAAAAGTCTCCTTACTATATTGCAACTATTTGCAAGGAAACCAGTGTTCCAATGATACTAACCAAGGGATCATAATAAATTATGGGTGTTAGCAGTAATTTCCCAATGTATCTGGATTGGTGAAGGCTAGGCGCTATATTAAAAAATTAAATACGAATATAGAGTATTTCTAAAATAGTACCAGAAAGGGGAAAAAAAAATCTAAATTTCTGAAAACACAACTGGAAACATTAGCATTGTGAATTCACAGAACTAAATAAAAGACTGCTGGTTCAAAGATTTGGCTTGCCAAATTTTTCCCTATGGATAAACGTTCAATACCCACTGGACATTTTATACCACCTCCAAGATTAAAAGTCTTCTACTAATTCTATGAATATAAATGAACTTCCAGGTTGTTTAAGCTCCAAGTAGCTGCTGCTAGAGGAACAGATCAGAGAAGGACAACTTAAGCACAACATTTATCCTTTATTCAGACCCAGAAAACAAAGAAATTTTGACATACTTTCCGCATGGACTATGCCTATGGAAAAAATTATATTATCTATTAAAAAAAAACACAACAGCACTTATTTTTTACCTTTTAAACTAGAATCACTATGCCAGTTAAAGTAAAAAGAGAAGAAAATCTTCTCAGTTACAAACTAAGTCCTCCTAGTCAACACTTAACTCTTATAAAATTCTGTTCGTCTGACTAGATACTTACTTTCATCATACCTGAATGTCCTCAAATCTTTTACCTCCTACCGTGTTTCCCCGAAAGTAAGACCTAGCCGGACCATCAGCTCTAATGCGTCTTTGGGAGCAAAAATTAATATAAGACCTGGTATATTATATTATATTATATTATATTATATTATATTATATTATATTATATTATACCCTGGTCTATATTATATTAAAATAAGACCAGGTCTTATATTAATTTTTGCTCCAAAAGACGCATTAGAGCTGATGGTCCGGCTAGATCTTATTTTCAGGGAAACACGGTAGTATCTTGTCAAAGGTTTCAGACCTTGCACAATCCAAGTTCAATTCCGGATGCCATTCAAAAAGGTGTTGATTATCTCCTTAACTCCCCTCTTAACATATGAACATTAACAGCTCTTATGAATGAACTTCATTTCACCAAGGCCAAGGGTGATGTGCTGCTTACAAATCCAAGCCTGTGCTGCATGGCTCCAAACTACTCTTCTCAAAATGGCAGCAGGCTCTTCTGCTTCTCTTAATTATATACTAATTCCTTGCTACTCAAAGTGTGGTTCAGACTCGTAGCTTAGGCATCGCCTGGAAGCTTGTAAGAAATGCAGAATCTCAGGCCTTACCGTAGACGTACAGAATCAGAAATCTGCAGTTTAACAAGATCCTCAGGTGATTAGTACACAGAAAACTGTGAGAGTCACTCACTGTCCTAGTTCACTCATTCAGGGTCCCTTCCTCCTGCTTTACAGTTCTTTTCCTATTTGGCATTTAAGAAACCAGATCCTTTTTCTTTTGAGCATAGTAAGACACACCAAAATGCAATGAGGACTCTTTGAATATGATTATAGTTTCTTCAGAACCATTTTTTCACAAAAGATTGTAAGCTCCTTGAAGCCTGGGGCTTCATTGTATCCTCAAGACCAAAAGAGCGCCAGCAAATATTTGTAGAGGGAATAGATACCAGATAATCCCTGAACTCCTCCAACTCTTAAATCTCTGGCTCTTCAATTTGCTGTGTAAACAAATTCTATCTAAAGAAAGGGAGGCTAAAATATGAAGTCATCTAAATTGCAAAATGAAAAATATGCCACTTTAAATGACTTGGTCCAGGTCACAAGACAGGTTCATTATTAAGGTCACAAGGCTCAACAACATTTTTATCATATCATTATATCATCATTAATATTACATTTTAGGTCAAATGACAACACTTCTACATATGCACTATCATCCAAGCAGGTAATAAATTCAACTGTCCAGAAGAGTTGTACACTCAAAGCTTAAGGAAGCCTAGAATGTACAAACTGCTGGAAAGAATCTGCACATAAAAATTAATTACATGATATGATTAATTTCTCCAAAACCAGAAGAAATAAGTCCTTTCAATCCTCATCTAGCTCAAGGTGAAAGACAGAAAAGGAACAAAAGGAAAAGAAAAGTATAGAAAAGAGAAAAAAGATTAGGGATCAGAAACAACATCAGGAGAAAGAGGAACAGATATTCAAAGTCATCAATGGTCTTAAACAGTGTGATTTAGGGATTAGAAACTAAGGCAAAAGCAGCTACAAAGGCAAAGCACAGAATGCAAACTGAAGCAGCATCCACTTCAGTAATCTCTAATGATACACAATACGAGGAATTTTTAGAGCAAGGCAATCCTAGAATATTTCATGGGGTTAGCGTACCATTTCTCTTATCTACTGTATCCAACATATCGAAATTAATAAGGAACAAAGAAATACATCCCTAGCCCTTAGAGGTCAATAAAAAGCAAATTAGGTTCTATATGTACTTTATTTTCTACAGCAAGTATTGGTCTAGAAATATTTCCATCAATCTCTATGAGATTTTCATTTTAAAAAAAGGTTAAAATAAAGTTTTGATTCCTCACCTACCCTCTACACTTCATTTTTCCTAACTACTTAAAATATTAGATTTAGTCCAAAATATAGATGCAGTCCGTTCATACAAATTACTACTTCAAAAAACATTTTCTAGAAATAGCTCAATTATATGCAAAACTGCCAGCAATGGACCAAACTAGAGATCTTAAAGGACTAATAAAACTGACTAAAAATATAAACCCTCTATACTGCAAAAGACATTATTAAAAAAAGTTAAGACACAAATGATAAACTGGAAAAATATCTACAATATAAAACAAAGATTTAATATCCTAATGTATAAGGAATCTTACAAATTAATAAGAAAAAGATGGGCAGAAATATATAAATACACAAAACTGACAAAAGAAGAAGTAAAATCATAAGCACAAGATGTTCAACTTCACTAGTAGTAATCAAAGAAATACAAACTATTATTTCAGGTTGACAAATACTAAAAAGATCAATAATATTCAGTGTTTTATAAGGTATGGGAAACCTAGCACTCCCATTTACTATTATTGGGACTGTGTCTAACAATAGTTTATCAGTATAAAAGCTTTTAGGAAAACAATCACATTTCAAAATACAGACATCATTTGACACAACAGTCCTACTTCTAAAAAATGTATGGATGTGTGCAAATATGTATGTACAGAAGAGCCATTATATATGCCTAGCACATAGTAGGTTTTCAGTAAACATCTGATAAATCAATCAATCATAGTACTGTTTATAATAGCAAAAACTGTTAAATACAGAATGTCTACAAATAAACCATGACATACCTGTACATTGAAATCCTACACAGCCATTAAAAATGATAATGCCGATCTATAACTATTGATTTAAAACACATCTAAAATAAATTATGGGTGTTAAAAAAAACCTTGTAAAACATATGGCGGTTCCTCAGAAAAACTAAACATAGAACTACCATATGATTCAGTGATTCCATTTCTGGGTATATACTCAAAAGAGTTGAAAGCAGGGACTCACACAGATAGTTGTACGCCAATGTTCACAGCAGCATTATTCACAATAGCCAAAATGGAAACACCCAAGTGTCCTTAAAAAGCAACGCTCTGACACATGCTATAACATGAATGAACCTTGATGACATAATGTTAAGTAAAATAAAGCCAGACACAAAGGGACAAATGTTGTCTGATACCATGTATATGATATGCAGAGTAGTCACATTCAGAGACAGACAGTAGAATGGTGGTTGCCATGGGCTGGGCTGGGGGAAGAAAGAATGAGGGGTTACTGTTTAATGGGTAAGAATTTCAGTTTGGAAAGAAAGGTTCTGGAGATGGATGGTGGTGATGTTTGCTCAACAATGTGAATGTACTGAATGTCACTGAACTGTACACTTAAAAATGGTTAAAATGGTAAATTGTATGTTACGTATATTTCACCACAATAAAAAGATACAAGCAATAAAAAATGCAAGCCATAACACAACTTCTAGACTGGAATGAACACTGTTTGTTTATTTTTGAGTCCAATGTTCATAAAAAAATGAAATTAAAAAACAAAACACTACCTTGGTTATTCCAGATCCTAGTCCTATTATTCAGCACCCCCAACACAAGTCATTAAGAATAGTACCAAGTGCAAATATTCTCCGTCTGAGGTTCAGAGCATAACGCTATAAGTTCATTTGCATACATATTCTAATAATTACACACTGAATCAGAGTTAACACATGTAGCTTCTTTGCCTAACTTAACAATTACTCAGGGTTAACGTCAAATAAAGTCCCATGTAAATTAATTCGTTTCTTCAGCAAAAAATTCAACTTACCTAGTAGAATGTAGAAGAATGAAGAACTTAAAGGAAGTATCTGAATATGCACATTAGAGAGTCTTCAGAAAACTGAAGAATAAACTATTGAGATCTAATCCTTTGAGAACATACAGTTTACAATCAAAATAAGTAAAGGGGGAACCAAGTGTGGCATCAAAGTAAATATCAAGAATAGATAGTCCCTACCAATCTCATCCTGCCACATGTACCCTCAGAATGGTGAGACTCTGGCATATCTCAAAATGTTTAGTTAGAACATAGCTAAGGAATTCATTCCATCAAGGAGCGGCAATGTATAAGGACTGAATCCAAATTTAGTCCTAAATGAAACTGTACTGAGCTCACAAAGCAGATGTTTCCAGGTGTGAGAGCAGTGCGCCTGCTTAGTCAGGTGCACTCTCACCACATGGGATGCTACCCTCTGACACTATAAGCAGAGGAAAGCCAGGTCAACACACCTGCTCTCCAAAGGAAACCAAAACAACTATCTTGAACTGTGAAAATCAACTGTGAAATCATTTAGGTCGCAATCAGTACTTAAAAAAAGAGAGAAATAGAATGGAAAAGATGAGTGCATCACATGTAGTAAGGATGAATACTGATTTTCATTTCTCTTTCAACTGTGTGTGTTTATGTGTGGGGGTCACCATCAAAAATGTTTAAAATTCATTGTTGTAGAGAAATGCTTATACATGTGCACCTGAAGACATAAGCAAGAATATGTTTATAATACCAGCAAAATAGAAATGTCCATCTTTAGGAAAACAGATAAACTGTAGTAGAGTCACACCACTAATAAATTTATCTGAGAAAATGAACCACAGTTACATCAATATGGATGAATCATAAAAACAATGTTGATTAGCCAAAGCAAATAAGAATATATACATGGGGTTCCATTTTTATGGTTAAAAAAATAAGCAAAACTAAACAATATAGTTTTGAAATGCATACACATGTGGTAAACATAAAAGAAAAGGAAGGGAATGATAAACAAAACCAAAACAAAATTCTGAATAGTTTGATCCCTGGTGGAGAGACAGGTTAACGGAAATCAAGGAGAAATACACCATAACATTGGCAATGTTCTATTTCTTAAGCTGGGTGGTAGGTTCACAGGTATTGGTTTTATTATATGTTTCACTACTTACATATACAGTACCACATTCTTGTCTGTGTATCAAATACTTGATCATTGGAAGGGAACACAGAAAGGGAAGAAAGAGGGAAAGGAGAGGGAAGGGAAAGAAAAGGAAGAAGGAGGAGGATAGACAGCTGTAATGTAGGTCGACATGGACCTTCCATTTCTTCCTGGAAAGACGACAGACACTTCCATTAAATATAGGCTCCATCTTGAAACCCCCCTAAAACAGAAGTTTTTTGTTTTAAGAACATAAACCTGAAATGAAATGCAAGTAGGTAACTTACCTATCTTCGGTTTAAAAAAAAATTAAAATATACTTAATGTAATATAAAGAGAAATAAATTTTTATTAAAATATTTTAATATGTAAATGCTCAAGTATAACCATCCTAGAATTCGCATTATTAAGGACATAGACACTTGTGCCTATACAAGAAATGCTATGAACATGACAGCCACAAATGTAGACTGACACAAGGAGTTGCACTGGAAAATCAGATACCGTAAGGGGCAATGCCACTGGTAATAGGATTTTCCAAAACAGTTAACAACTCCTGTTAAAATTCAGAACAAAAAAAGTACCAATTTGCCCTTCGTCTTCTACTCAGTAGGCTGCATTCCTGGAAAATTCAGAGTCTACTAAAACCATGCAAAAAATGCTTTGTGTTTAAATGTAAAACAGAATTAGGATCAGATAAGTACAAACAGGTTTTTCACCTACAAGGTCTGGGGGAATGTTCAAAAACCATGCAGAACTGTCTCATACCTTGTGGGATGTATGGCATTCCTGGCTCCTGCTCATTGAATGCCAATGCTGCACTCACCCTGATTTAATCATTGTGGAAACAAAAGTACATTCTCAAAAGATCCAAACACCTTATGGGAGAGGTACTGCCCCCACTAATCAGTGACTTCAAGGGATCACACTGGCTAGATCCCAGTGTGGCTTTATTTTCATTATACACGAAGCTGAATGTAATGATAAAGCCTAAACAATTTCTAACTTCGGCAAAGAAGGGATCTTCATACAGTGAAGAAGTGTATTATTAAGGAAAATATAAAGGCAGATAAAACCTAAGGATATTCACCCGAAATGAAAATGATACATTGAACCAAAGGCTGGCAGTCTTTTATCCCAAAAGATGGCAATCTTTGAGGACAGTGCTATTTTAAACACAAGTGTCTCAACTGAAAAAAACTGTAACACTCAAAGAGTATATTATAGTTTACAAAGCATTTTTATTTAATTTCAATTGGTTAACTGTAAACTTTCATTGCTATGCTTTAAAATATCATTATTCTTTTCATGTAAGGAAAACAATCTCAAAAAGGTCAAAGGCACAGAGCTAGTAAACTGACACAGACAGGACTTCAAAATCCCGTGTTATTTCCATTGAACTAGACTGCTTCACAAAGATCTAACATGGCAAACAGATAAAAGGAAGCTCATCAGTCAATACAATAGAAGTGTTAACGGCAAAAGATCAATATAAAGCCTCTTAATCTATTTTGATATGACAGACAGTTATACTACATATATCAGTTACTTCTCAATATGATAAATTTTTAAATGTTAACACTTTTTTGTGACTATTTTAATTTTATTATTTTCAGGTGTACAAAACAATGATTAGAATTTACATCCCACACAAAGTGACAACTCCACCAAGTCTACTACCCCTCTGACATTGTACAGAGCTATTGTATTACTGACTAAATTGTCTATGCTATACTTTACATCCTGTGAAATATTTAATTATAGTTGACATTCAATATTATTTTATATTAGTTTCAGGTGTATAGCAGTGGTTAGGCATTTATATACTCTATGAAGTGATTCCCCCCCTTCAGTCCAGTACCCATCTGACACCCTAGTCTTTACAACATTATTGATTATATTCCCCATCCCTGTGACTATTTTGTGACTACCAATTTGTGCTTTCTAATCTCTTCACCTCTTACCTATGCTTTAGCAACCCCTCCATCTAGCAACCATCAGTTTTTTCTCTGTATCTATGTTTTGCATGGAGTTTATTCTGTTCTTTAGATTCCACATATAAGTGAGGTCATGTGGTATTTGTCTTTCTCAGTCCGACATATTTCACTTAGTCTAATATCCTCTAAGTCCATCCATGTTGTTGCAAATGGTAAGATTTCGTTCTTTTTTATGGCATTTATACATACTCCATTGTATAAATGTACCACAATTTCTTTTTCCAATTGTCTATCGATGGGCATTTCGGTTATGTCCATATCTTGGCTATTGTGAATAGTGCTGCAGTAAACACAGAAGTGCATGTATTTTTTCGAATTAGTGTTTTGGATTTCTTTGGATAAATACCCAGAAGTGGAACTGCTAGGTCATAAGGTAGTGCTATTTTTAATTTTTTGAGGAACCTCCATACTGTTTTCCATAGTGGCTGCACCAATTTGCAATCCCACTAACAGCGCACGAGGGTTCCCTTTTCTCTTCATCCTCGCCAACACTTGTTTGTTGATTTACTGATGATGGCCATTCTGACAGGTGTGAGGTGGTATCTCATTGTGGTTTTGATTTGCATTTCTCTGATTAGTGACGCTGAGCATCTTTTCATATATCTATTGGCCATCAGTATGTCCTTTTTGGAGAAATGTCTATTCACGTCCTCTGCCTTAATGTTAACACTTTTGTGTCTCATATTGAAAAAAAGAAGAAAAAGATGAAAAAAGAAAAAAGTAAAATTTTAGCTGTTACTATGACATACAGTGGTTTTTTAGTGTTCTAATTACTTCCCCATATTGGAAAGTCTATAGGTCAGAAGCCTAATGAATCTTCTACTTAATCAAACATCCCAGAATTCCACCATAGAATTCCACCCAGAATTCTGTCAAGTAAAAAAATTAGTCTTTAAAACACACACACACACACACGCACACGCACACACACACACAAAAACAAACAAAAAAAACACCTTTAAGTTTGGGGAGAAATCTGTAACTATTAAGAGCTTTATAAAAGCTTGCTTAAGCAAAGTGCCTCTAATGTAGTCGCTAAATTGGTCCTCTCAGAAGCACTTATCTGAAAATGGCTACATGATGGGTTGGCATATTGAATTAGTTCTCATCCATGACTAGTAGATATACTTTAAAACTAAGTGGTACTGTGCTATGCCTTACTTGACAATATACTTGCATGGTTCCAAACACCTATATGCGCACAATGGTTTTCACTATAAGACAAAAATAAAAGCAAAGGCATATTCAGGGCTTGATGTAAGAGGAAAAAGGAAGTAATATGTTTTATTATTTCAGCTGAAGAAATAAGGAAGTAAGATCATTTATCAGCAAGCACAATCTTCTCAGACACATCTTTAAAGGGCAGAATAATATACTGAGGCTTCCCTAAAAAATAGTAGTAGATGATAATCTACAAGACTCATTCCTCCATTAATTCAAACCCAAAATCCAAGAATAGTAATTTAATTGACGTTTCTATTTTTAAAGAAAAAGTTTTAAATTTATGCTTCTGCATTCATGGATAAAGTTTAAATCACTAGAGTGAGGGCTTTAAAAATTATAATATGCAAGCATATTAGTGATAACCAAAACACATCAGCTGGCAGTCTGTCTTTAAACATTTCATCCCTCCTTTTTGTTCCTTTCCCAAAGAGGATCTTTACCTCAGTCATAAGTATGGTTGTCTAAGCCAAAATCTCTCTCAAACACCACCTTATTTCCTCCTTTATGTATTCTATCACGTTCCTTTTTCCTGACTTAAAATTCACTCTACTACAACTTCCACATCTCTATACATAATGCACTAACTTTTTTGATTAGTAGCTAATGGAAAGTACATGCAATAGAGCTTCAAAGAATATCAATTATCTGAATATTTCTAAAACATTACCACAAATACAAAGAATAAAGCATTTCAGCACTTCATTATATGAAAAAGAATTTTTGCAGATCCTGAAAAACCTCCAATTCAAGACTGCTAGGTCATAGATTAAAATTAGATTTAAATGTCACACCCAAAAGCCTCAAAACATGCCATACTCCCCAAAGACATTTGCTGAAATTTCAAATACTGATTGACAAGTGTTTTGGTGTGTATGTGTGTGTTGTCTAAACATAGAAACCAACAAAGAATTATAGGACTCACTTGAAAATATAATAGGTGTGTGCTCGCTCTCTCTGTCTCTCTCTCTATATATATATGTGTGTGTATACACACACACACACACACACACACACACATACATATATATGTATCACTTACTATATGATAGGTATTGTTCTAAGAATGTAAATACAAGTGTATATATAATCTCACTTCATCAGCACAAAGAAACACTAAGAGTAGGGACTAGAATTACAATTTTATGTAAATATGAGAAACTGGCTTTTATAGATTAAAAAGGCTTCTAGTCAAAATAGTATAGCAAGTTCACCCAAATAACAATTTATATATAAATTTATCCAATATATAAATAAACAATGCATAGCTAGCTTAAAAAATACTTTCTCTCAGTGATGGGGTACATTAATGCAAATGGTAGGCTGTGCTGACACCAGGGGCCTACTGGGTTCCTGGTCCAGAAACAGGCAGTGGCAGCTGGGAGTTTGGCTTCCCTGGGGAATGTGCGCCACATAAGACAGGACTTATCAGAGCTAGGCCAAAGCTAGGGCCAGGTAGGGCTCCCTTATAAAGAAAACAACTTGCCAACTCTGCCTGGGGCTATGACTTACAGGAAATCACTCCCAGGAAGGTTGCAGGACACAGACACAGCTTCAAAATCTAGAAAGAAACCAGGCCACCGGCTTGCTAGCTCTGTGACTGGTGTGCAAAATCTACAGTATCCCCAATTCTCTGAGAGGCAGGAAGTGTAAGCCTGGTTCTAGAATTGAGGTCCAGAGGCAAGCGTAAAAACTACGACTGTGTTTCCCCAAAAATAAGACCGGGTCTTATACTAATTTTTGCTCCAAAAGACGCATTAGCGCTTATGTTCAGGGGATGTCATCCTGAAAAATCATGCTAAGGCTTATTTTCTGATTAGGTCTTATTTTCGAGAAAACACTATACAAGGAGGGAGGTGAACACAGAGGGACAGTGAAAAGTTAACTGAATCTCAAGAATAGAAGACAACTAAAGTTGCTATTATATTCTGAATGACACTCCAGTTTCCGCGGCTTCCTCAAACTCCTGTGTATTTGTCAGAAAAATCCTCATTACTTAAGGTAACCAGAAAGAACCGAATACTTTTAAACCTTTTCTACCTTCCCAAAAATGAATAATCATGATAATCTGAAAGATGATTTAAATGCAATAAAGTCACAAAAGCTTATTTCTAACTGGTAGCCTCTGACAACTCCAAAACTAAGCACCTACTTTCTCACAGGCAAAGAAAGTGTCTTTACAACTAAACTTGTTGACGATGTCTAAGCAAACTTTAAGGGATGTAGAATCTCTCAAATTTAGCCTTCCTATTATCAACCAGACACAGGACTTTCCTACCACTAGGAAGGGAGTGGTTTCCAGCTTTAGGATGACACAATTGAAAGGTTCTGAAAAGGAATTAAAAATAGTCTCTAGAAAGAATAACTCAGGATAAAAAGTGTGTTTTAGTAAAACAAGCAGCAAATTAGTAATCCAGCACTTAAATTCTAGACCTCCCTCTGCCACACACTAGGTGTGTGACTCTAGCTTACCTAACTGAGGCTTCGGGCTCTTTATCTATAAAATGAGGACACTTTATAAAGTCTCGTGGGCTCTACTAATTCTAATATTCTGACATTCTTTTAAACATAGGATAGGAACATTTGCTAAATGTAGACAAATTCAGCATTTACATATTTTCTAGAGCTTCAAAGAACGTTACAAATATTAATGATGCTTCTTGAAAAAAAATCACGCTTCTTGAAAAAAAATCACATAAGCAGAATCTAAAAACAAACAAAACATTTTCTTGCGACAGTTTCCCCAAGTACTTTTTAATATGGTAATGTATATGCTAAAACTTTAATTGAGGTCTAATTTACATACAGTAAAATTCACTTTTAAGTGTACACTTCCTAGTTTGAAAAACACACACAGTCGTGTAACCATCACAACTATAGAACAGATATAGACGACGGAGAACACCCAAAAAAATGCCATCCTGCCCTTTGTAGTCAAACCGTCCCCCCACTCCCTGGCAGTTACTGGTCAGTTTCTGTTCTTTAGTTTTGCTTATTCTAAAATATAAAAATGGAATCATCCAGTATATGTGGCCTTTTGAGCCTGGCTTCCTTCACTTAGCATAACATTTGATATCCAGCCATGTTGTTGCATGCACTAACAAATAGTATTACATTGTACCGATGTACCAGAGTTTATCAATTCACCACTTCAAGTACATTTGAGTTTGTTTCCCGTTTGGGGAATTAGCATATCTTTCTGTGTGTAACTATAAGTCTTCATTTCACTTGAGTAAATACCTAGGAGCGGAACTATTAGATAACTATGATAAATGTATAACCGTTCATGAAACTCTGCCAAACCGTTTTCTAAATAGACTGTACTAACAACGACTAAGTTTTTTAATGGTTTTAAGGAAAAATAAGTTTTGATCTCATCACAAATTTCATAGAAAGATCCTAAATAGATCCAGATATTTTCAGAGGAAATTGTTTTCCTGTGTCCTATTTATAGAAAGAAGTTAACGAAGGAAGTTGGACTTTAAAGTTAATAGACTTTAAATTAAGTCATGTTTGAAATCATACTCATAAGCTCTATAGGTCACTATCTGTGTGTGCGTGTGTTTCAATCCATTTAGCTAGAATGTGGGTTTAAACTGTCTATTTAGAATGGAAGATTCCAAGAGGTTAAGTCTGTACTAATTCTGGTCTCTGGACATAAATGAGAAGGAAGCAGGAAGAAGAAAGACATATAATAAAAGATTTGATCTCTCCAACTCACTTGTTCAACTGATCCTCAGAAAAGATTTTTAGCTCTTAATGAGACCACCCACTTATGATATCCTCCACTTCTCCCTCTGAATTTCCTGGTTTCGTTTTCTTTTTTATCCAGTTTAGATTTCATAGTTCGTCAATATAACCACTCCTTATACTCAATTCAGTGTTTCCCACGTCTCTTTCCTCCACACTCTCCTAGCAAACTCCAGCTAATCTTCTCCATGACAGCAACAGAGCAGTGGAATATTAAAGAAAATCACACAGCCCAGCAGACCGGCTATTGTCATAACTTCACAACTAACAACCTCAACCACGGCAACATTACTCTAAAAGCTCCTTGTAGTGGCTGCTTTATATCTTTTCCTCAATATCCCACCCCTCCCCTCCATTCCTCCTTTTAAGACACTTTCATTAGGAAAACAAGCTATCAGATGAAAGCTCCTTACTCTTTCCACAACCAAATCTATGCCCTGGCCCCCCAAAATTGAACGTGTCATCTCCTTTTCCTCTACTTTAAAATGAGTAAACCTCTCTGATGACTGTACTATGAAAGGGCTACCAAAGTTTGCTCCTTGCGATGTCAGAGGGATAGTGGATGGGGGGCTGGGGGTTCACACAGTGTGAGGGATATAAATGATAAACGTCTAAGTATTGCTTTGTCTTGTGCACCTGAAACTAATAAAATTTTAAAAAAAAGTTTACTCCTTGCATTATCTCTCTTGCCCTTAAAGACTTCTTACCTTCCATAGTTCGTTCTCTCCTGTATCATCAATCTTTCCTCTACAAGATGGTTCCCATTACCACAGCAATGTGTATGTACCACTATCGCCCACATTTACATATTTTTTAAAGTATCCTATCATTCCCTACACAGCTCCGCCCCACCTCATCCCCCATTTCTCAGTTACCTTTATAGCCACACTTCCCAAAAAAGTATCAACTCTCTAATTTCTAATCACTATTCAACCTGCTCCAAACTGGTGGCCTCCACAAGTTCACTCAAACAGCCCCTTACACAGACTTAAACAGATGAACGTAGAGAGCTTAATGGAGAGACTATTTACAAAGGTGGGGGCAGGATTAAGGTAACATTTTTATTTTAAATGCACTATTATTTTCATCACATATTCTCAAATGGTACTTTTCTTAAGTATTATCTTCTTCTTGTGCATCTCCTCCCACTACACTGTAAGCTCCATGAGGGCAGCGATTATTAATTCAATTCTAACACCACTGAGGCCCCACTACAAGCAAGGAACTGTGATAGGCAACTGTGAGTTACAGAGAATAAGTAAAAGTGACAAGGACCCTGTTCCCGTTGTGTACATAATCTATTTAGAAAGAAAAATGTATATGTAACTATAACGCAAAGCAGACAATATGCCATATAGTATTGGTACAAAGTGCTATGGAATCAAAAGAGAAAGATAAAATGTAGAGAAAGGGATGAATAAGAAAGCCTTCATGTAAGAAGATGGTTCTATATGGCTTGGAGGGATAACAAAGAAAAAGCATTCAAAGCAGACCAAACAGCCTTAATAAAAAGACAAAAAGGGAGAAAGTACAGGGCATATAGGGAGAGGAGGTTAAAAAAAATCAATGCAGCTACAGCCTGACAGAACTGTAGCTCCACTGCAATGTTCGATGATGTTAGTTAGGAAATAGGAAACAAAATTTTCAGTGAGTGTGATACAGAACTTAACTTTACCCACTATAAAATGAAAATATGAAGAATTTTCAAGTAAATGAAAACTAATGTCTTTTCTAGGTCAAAATTCCAAATGATGGAGCTCATCCAGACAACTAGTTTTAAAGTCAAAGATGCTCATTAAAAGCATCTTTCATCAATTTCATGCGGAATTTATCATGACTTTTAAGGTGGCTTTAAACTATCTGTCTAAACAATAATTTTTCAAAAATCCCACTTATTTTTTCCAAAATTTTAATCCAAAGGGAGTATTTTTAACAACATGGATGGATGAACCTTGAGGATATCGTGCTAAGTAAAATAAGTCGGAGAAGGACAAACACCATATGATTTTGCTTATATGTGGAATCTAAAAAATAAAAAAATAAATTTAAAAAAACAGAAATAGACATATATAGAAAACAAGCAGATGGTTGCCAAAGGGGAGTTGGTAGGGCAATGGGAATTTAAAAATGGAGACACAAAAAAGAATCTAGAGTATAGGGCAATAAAATAATCTACTTTACATGATGAAATTTAAAAACTACCTATTAAAATAATTTTACACCCATATATCACTTCAAGTTCTCCAAATTTCAAAGTATTTTAAATACTTCCGAAAGAAAAGCCAAATACTTTAGTGGTATTCTCAAAAGTCGTAATTACACTGATATTAACTTATAATACTTTATTATCCACAAGCCTTTATAAAGTCTAACTGGCAGTTGTTTCATATATTTGTTCGATAAGAATGTACTGATTACCAAATACCCAGACAGTCTAAGCAGTACTACAGCACTCTCCACAAAATTACAGAATTTTAAAGGTTAAGAGAAGTTCAGAAGAATAATCAATATAATTTTAAAGAATAACAAAGTGAGGGATGTGGCCTCATCATACTGGATATCTAAGTTTACTACAAAGCTGCAGTAAATAAAGACAGTATAGTACTGGCTTGGGGATAGGCAAACAGAGAATAAAAACAGCATAGAAATGGGACATATGACTTGAGATCCTCACCGAAGACCAGTGAGGAAAGAACGCTACTCAATAAATGGTGTTGGTAACACTTATTTTCTATATTAAAAAACTGAATTATATTATTCACTATAATTTTCAGAATTAATTGAAATATTTTAGCATCAAAAATTTTTTTAAAGATTATTCAGCCCAACACCATCACTTTATAAAAGAACAAAGACCCAGAGAAGTTAAAACATTTAGCCAAATGAGAATGTGGCAGCACAGGTATTAAACTGGTATCTCATGATTTATTTATTCAAGAATTTACGTTCTCTCATTCAATACACACAAAATGTTTCCCATTCACCCCAACTTCTTTAAGTTGCCCATGACATCAACAATGACACCAAATGAGAAGTGGAGGAAACCACAAAAAGTGTGGTCAAGGAAAAAGCCAATATATATACTTCATTTCCTTCCATCCCCAAACCATCTTTCAAGGACACTGGCCAAAAAATCTAGCCCTCCCCTCAAAGGTTAATCTTACCTAAACCCAAACTAATGACAAAGATGAGTTCCACAGTTTCAGTATACAGGGGATTCCGAAAGACAGAAAAGAGTTTTAAGAACTGTGATTCTTGTGTCAACACATCATAAATATCTATGAATATCAAGTATTTAGGTAGTGCTGTTACTAGGCCCAACATTTTCCAGGCACAAATTCCATCAACCTCAAATCTCACTCAGTTTGTTTCCAAAGGATGTTAAACATTTACATTTAAGAGATTTTCACAAAGACCAGTTAAACAAACACTGCTGAAGACTGTCTGAAAGTAACTGTTCCAATTCCAATGCCCTATCAAAGTATAGAGAGAAACGACATCTTCTCCAGTACAGCACTCAATTTCAGGTCACTCGGGTTGTCCACCATCTGTTAAGATAAAACTTTCCTTCTATAAATCACCCCACCCCCGCCCCCCGGCACACATAACAGGATTACTGATAGTGAAGGGAGAGAAACTGGTAGAGAGCCTACTTGCAAACTTAGAAATCCCAACTTAAACCTTGGCCACCACTACCACATGATGATATACTCTATAAAGAATGCAAAATTGATTGCATTTAATTTAATCACTTTAGCACTAAGGGGTAAGAGTATGAGCTCTGGAGCCAGACGGGTTTGAATCCCAGTCTACCACTTGCTCTATGATTTGGGCCAAATCGCTTAACTTCTGTGCCTCAGATTCCTCAACTGGAAAATGATAATAATAGTAGCAACCCTCATAGGTACTATTGTGGGGTTTAAATTAGTGCATGTAAAGCACTTGAACACTCCTGGAAAATAGTGTTAGCTGCTGCTAGTATTATTATTACTACCTGATACCTTTACCAGACTATCAGTTCTCACGTGTGGCTCAAACACAGAATAGTTTACTAGCCACATCATGCAATTTTAATGTTCCTGAATCAATGATTCAACATGTCAAATTCAAAAAGCAGCTCTACAAAACACAACCTGAAGTCTTCCTTTTGAATCATTTACTTATCAAAGTTCTGACAAACATTAATCAACAGCAAATGTTTCCTTAACTCCAAGAAATCTGTATGAATTCTCACTATGCTATGGGACTTCTAAAAAATCTTATACATGAAATAAACTGTTTTTCATTTGACTTTTAATTACAAATTAATCTCTGATGTCACACATCAGATGAATAAATCTAGATCGATATATAGTAATAAAACACACTGAACCTTTTATTAAGATATTTACTATCAACCTGCAAATCTGCCTTTGTAAAAGGTTTTAACAACAACGAAAAAAGTAAGTGCTCAACATCTTCAGTCACCTGGAAAATGTAAATTAACACTGTTCTAATATATCACTTTATACCCACCAGAATGGCTGAAAATCAAAGAGACTAACAACCCAAGTAAGTGGTGGCAGAGACATGGAGCAAATGGATCTCACACACTGCTAATGGAAAACCATTTGGCAATTTCTTATAAAGTTAAACATACATCTACCCTGTGACCCAACAATTTCACTCTGAGGTATTCAACCAAGAGAAATGAAACATATGCTCACAAAAGACTTGTACAAGAATGTTTATAACAGCCTTATTTATAACAGGCAAAAACCGGAAATAACGCAAATGTCTATCAACAGGAGAATAGAAAAACATATTCATAAAATGGAATTCTGTGCCACCTAGGAAGTTAGCTGTTCTTTACAATAATGAATTGAACTTACTATTCAACGCAAAAGATTTATTTTTATTTTCGTCAAATTCTCACTTTAAAATGCATTTTTAAAAATCCTTAGTTGAAGATAATTTATTAATTAAAAGGTTATTCTGAAAATAACCTTTTTTGCTTAGTAATTCACTTGAGTTTTCTTGCCACAATATAAACTTTTGAGAAATTTTGTAGTGCTTTAATAGGCAAATAAATCCCAGCGTTTTATTAAGTGATAATCCTATATAAACTGTTAAGTGTATTTGCACATATTTTTTTTCTTATGCATTCTTGGTGCATGTTCAAAATGAGTAAAGTGTTTTCTCCAGAAATTACCCACACATAGAAAGAAGGCTGGTTTCAAATGGCTACTGTGATGGAAATGGTGTCTTAGGGAGATACAACTTGGACTTGAGGCAAACTGAATACTTAAACTGTGGTTTAGAGATTACTTTAATGAAA
The DNA here is from genome assembly GCF_036562045.2 of Rhinolophus sinicus. Taxonomy (NCBI): domain Eukaryota; kingdom Metazoa; phylum Chordata; class Mammalia; order Chiroptera; family Rhinolophidae; genus Rhinolophus; species Rhinolophus sinicus. The sequence goes on along the minus strand of NC_133753.1, from coordinate 24,931,421 downwards.
TTGTATTTAAAAGGGCATACTACTGCTGTAATTCTCTATTGATTATGTTTTTTAAAAAGTACAAAACAAAATGAATCTCAAAGACATGTTAAGCAAGAGAAATCATTTAGAAAAGTACAGTAGACCCTTATCCGGGGTTTTGTTTTTCACAGTTGTAGGTACCCGTGGTAAACGGCAGTCTGAAAATATTAAATTTTCCCAACTACTGACATCGTCTGCTCCTGACATCCAATCATCTCCATGTCATGGCTCATGATACAGGATCATCCAAAGGAGATGATTCCCCTTCTGATTGTGAAAATTAATGAAGTGAAACTTCACTACTACGAAAGTAATGTATAGGAATCTCAGTAGACTTTAGCAGAAGTCTATTAAAAGGAAACTTCTTGACTCTGAAGTCAGGAGGCCAGAACAGTACCCCTGGAGGTCCATTACAGGAAGAACTGTCAATTAGACTCCAACAGGAGAGAATCATCAGTTACAGGCCCCAACAGGAAAGACGTACACTGCATTTCCTCCAAGAAATCGGCTACTCCAGTAACTCAACCAATGAGAAGCAGTCATTACCCTGAATTCCTGCTTTTCTCCAATGAACTTTCATTCAAAACAACCCCTCCCAATTTCCTCCTTTTTCTCTTGTAAAATAATGGCACTCTTCTTTGTTTGTTGGACTTGCCTATGGCTTTTGCTATAGTTTGTCCCAAATTGCAATTCTTTGCTGTGCCCAAATAAACCCATTTTTGCTGATAAAATAATTGACTGTTTTAAGGTCAACATGACATACCATCAGCTCAATAGTAGTCTAATGCTACATCACAATGACTACGTCATTCACCTCCCTTCATCTCATCACGTAGGTATTTTATCATCTCTCATGAACACAAGCGGGTGACTACAGTACAACAAGATATTTTGAGAGAGAGAGACCCTATTCATATAACTTGTATTAGAGTATACTGTCATAATTGTTCTATTTTATTATTGTTGTTAATCTCTTACTGTGTCTACTTACTTTATAAGTTAACTATCATGTATGTATGTATGTTTGTATGTATAGGACAAAACAGTATATATAGGGCTTGGTACTATCTGCAGTTTCAGGGATCCACTGGGGGTCTTGGAACGTATCCTCCACAGATATGGGAAGGACTACTGTACAAATGGCATAATTTCATTTATATGAAATTCAAGAACAGACATAATTAAAAAGTAGTTGCAGGGAGCAGAGGGCAGAACTAAATTGAAAGGGACATGAAACAGTTCTGTGCTGATCATTTATGTAAATTAAGCCACAGCTTTCAATTTTATCCATCTGTAGATTCCATGTAAAAATTTGCATCTAGTCAAAGAAAAAATGGACAAAGTACAGGAATATAACTTCACCTTAAAGGAAGTACTTAAAGGTGAATGATCATATTTAAAATGTTCCACTAGTGACCAAATAATACAAATTTCAGAAACCACTTACTGTTTTCTCCCTATCAAATTAGCAAATATTTTTAAATGATAATACTGCTGGCAAAGGTATATATCTCAATCTCATGCCTTGCTAATGGGAATGTAAATTGGTACAACCTTTTAGAAAGAAAGCAGTTGTGCAATGTTTTGCTCTCTTGAGAGCCCTAAGAAATGTATACCTTGAATCTACCTTAAGAATAGAGAAATGTGGAGGCTGAGTCACTTGTCAGCCAAAGAGGGCTGAGCACACGTTGCAGTGAGCCTGAGCAGCTGAGGACCAGAGGAGGCACCAGCTGCTGGGAGGAGAGCATGAGGCTCAAGATGGAAAATCATGAACCAGATGATACTGTCAAGGAAAACCAAAATTTTGATATCATAACCAGAAAAACTAACCAACTTCCAGAAGCAGAAAAGGATTTACCTGAATATGGATCAACATATATTGGACTTAATGCTGCTCTCTGTGGCCTAATAGCAGTCCTTTTTGTCTTAAATGTGGCACAGGCTCGTATAGCTGCAGGCGATCCCATTTTTGACAGTGAACATATCTTACAAAGGCAAGTTTTTGTAAGTTTGCCATTGAATACAAATGATTTGAATTGTGAAAACTGTACCGTAACACGGGATTGGTATGTTGGTCTTGTTCTCAGTGGTCTGTACCGGTTCCTTGGCTATACCTGTGAAGGTGGCCTAGCAGCCAGGTACGTCTCAGCCCTGCTACCAGAGAAAGGAAACATCTTAGCCTAATGGATCAGAATTTCTAAGCCTATTTTTAGAAAAATGTAATTTTCCCGTTTTGCTCCAGACAGGGCTTGCAGCACCCCATGGTTCTAGACAATATAAACTACTTATAAGTGCTCTTCAGACACCTGGCCTAGAAATTCAGTGACTTTAAGGAAATGTGTACACAGAAATAAAACCGTAAAAATAATTTTAAAAAAAGAATATAGAAATGTGGACAAAGATTTGTTTAGCAATATTCGCTGAAGTTGTTTATAATAATTAGAAATTTATTAATCTAAATGTGAACACTATGGATATTAGTTGCATAAATGATGATATGTCCATTAATGGAATATTCTTCAGCTGTTTTAAATTGTTTTCAAATAACTGTAATATTAAAATGTATGTTTTAAAAAAGCAGGCTCCAGAATTATATACATAGTAAAAATATGCATGAGGAAAAAACAGAGACAATAAATGCTGATGCAATTAAAAAGTAATTAGGGGCCAACATCATAGAAACTATGATTGTATCTCACAAGTGTCTGGGTTTCACTGTCAGAACCCAACGATACCACTCACTAACCAGGTCTACTGGAGGGGAAAAAAAGACCAAAAGAACATTCATCAAAGGAACACACCATTACGTATTATTTCAGATCCAGATGAACAGCCAACATATCAAAGGATGTCAAGGTCCTTCAGTAGGCTAACAAATTTATAACAAGTTACAGAACTCAGTATAATGCAAGTATATACCAATCATGTTTAATTTGAGCTAGAGAAAATAATGACATGATTTAGTGATTTTCCACAGGACTGAGCTCAGCTCTTTTACAAAGAAACAAAAGAAGGGAAAGGCACAGCAAGAAGTCAAGCCAGCAACCTGATTTCCCAGGAAATTAGTTCTTACTTGGCAAAGTACTGGCCTCATATTCTAAATAAGTGGAACTCTACAAATAGAGATGAAACACATAATACTCTGTGAAAGATGTATACTTTTTTCCCTTTGCTCTTAAGATTTCCAAAAGAGAATAATGCCTATTAAAACACGAAAAAAGTTAAAAACCTAAAGTTAACTGTTCTATAAACAAAGAATAAGTTTCTTTCAAAATGCCAACAAGTTGTAAAATAACTATATTTTTAGTATTTATTATTTTTTAAATGTAAAGGAAAATACCATGCTATTTCTTTCAACTATGATTATATGGAACGGAAAATTTTGATATTAATGATATTAATTCTGGATTTTAAATTTACCAAGGTTAATTAAAATCCTTATAATTTTTCTCCATAATGTTTTTAATCATCACTACAGAACATTTCCTTGAATTTCTGATTTAAAAAATAAACCCTTAGTATTTGCTCTTCCTTCAGAAAAAGGCTACGTGTAATAATCCAAAAGAAGAGTCTTCTTAAGATAAGAAGGTAATAGGGTAGGCAAGTTAAAAAGGGGAAAGCAGGGAGACACTGAAAGAGAGAAAGGGGAAAAAAAAGACTATCATAGAAACTTTTCTTCCTTTAAGTCACGTGTTTAAAAATCTGACCAGGATTTCCATTAAGTGGTTCAGCATTGAAGCTTTTGTAGAACTATGGACACAAGGTTGCCCAAAGTAGAGAAATGGAGCTGAACTTCATTTAATGTTTAAGCATACAGTAATTTAACTGTAATGATTAAATTATATAACCATATATTTAAGTCAGTGAATTCATTTATTCTAAAATGCTTCCCTCAGCACCGTGAGCCTAACTGCCACCCTAGACCAAAAGGCCAACAAATTGCTATCAGTGATGAAGCAGAAAATTTTATTAAACTTTTATAACAAGACTATAAACAAAAAGCAATAGTCTCAACAAATGGTGCTGGGACAACTAGATATCCACATGCAAAAGAATTAAGTTGGGCCCCTTCTCCATACCATACACAAAAATTAACTCAAAATGGATCATAGATCTAAATGTAAGAGCTAAAACTACATAACTCTTAGAAGAAAATATAAGTATACTAACACATGGTGATGGAAAGAGAACTGACTCTGGGTGGTGAACACACAATGTGAGATATAGATAATGTATTTTACAATTGTACACCTGAAATCTATGTAACTTTACTAACAATTGTCACCCCAATAACTTTAATTTAAAGGGAAAGAAAGAAAATATAAGTAAATATTCATGACCTTGGATTAGGAGACAGTTTCTTAGATATTACACCAAAACACAAGCAAAAAAAAAAGTTGGACTTCATCAAAATGAAAAGCTTTTATGTTCTAAAGGACACCATGAAAAAAGTAAAACCATAACCTACATGTTGGAAAAAAATATTGCACATCATATATCTTATAAGGCACTTGTATCCAGAATATACAAAGATTTTTTTACAACTCATAACTCAATAATAAAACACAAATATCCCCATTTTTTAAATGGGCAGGGAATTTCAATAGACATTTCTCCAAAGAAGCTTTACAAATGGGCAATAAAACCATGTAACAATTCTCAACATCATTATCCTACAAGGAAATGCAAAACAAAACCACAATGAATTATTACATCACATCCACTATAATGGCTACAATGACAAAACAAAACAAAAACACACAGAGATAATAAGAAGTGGGGTGAGGAGGTGGAGATATTGGAATTCTCGTTTCCACTGCTGGTGGGAATATAAAATGGTATAGTTGCTTTGGAAAACTGAGTTAATGTATGACCCAGTAATTCCACTACTAAGTACATACCTGAGAAATGAAAACACATGTCTGTACAAAAATGTCTACACAAATGCTCATAGCAGTTTTATTTGAATAGCCAAAAACTGGAAATAATCCAATGTCTATGAACAGAAAAATAGATTTTAACAATTGTAATATATTCATATACTGGAATTCTACTCAGAAATAAAAAGGGAATAAATTACTGATGCACAAAATAATATAGATAAAAATCTCAAATTAATTAGGCAGAGTAAAAGAAGCCAGACCTCTCTCTCAACAAAAGGAGAATACACCATACAATTCTATTTACCTAAAATTCTAGAAAATGCAAACTAATCTATAATAACACTCTGGGGGTGGAAAGAGATGGATTACACAAGAGCACAAGGAAACGTTTAGAATAGTATGTTCCTTATCCCAACTGTGGTGTACAAATAGGTTAAAACTCATAAAATTGTATACTTTCAATATGTCCAATTTCATTGTATGTCAACTATATCTAAACAAGGCTGTTCAAAAAAAACACACAAGAATGTATTATGTTGGGGGAACAGAAGTATACTAGTGTTTCTGAAATGGCACATTTGGGTAAAAAAATGACAGAAAAAGTACGCTGATAGCTTTTACAGATGAGGAATCTTTAGTCAAAATGGTAACTGACCCCTACATGGTAACAGCTGAATTTTCAGCATCCACTGATGGGGCAAATAGTTAAAACCAAGGCTACTATGAATTCAGTTTAGCCTTTAAAATAAAGATTGTAAAAATTCGTCTCAACATTTATATATAATATACTGGGGGTGCCAAAAAAAATGTATACACATGACTTGTATTCATCTTTTGTTATTGGTATATATTCAGTGTTACAATTTCAATAGTTTTTTCCGTCCTTAAAATGTGTATACTCTTCATATATGTATATGTGTATATATGTACAAAAGTTCTATATATACATGTATGTGCATGTATATTTTTGTCTACAGATATCTGATAAACAAATGGATTTGAGAACCTCTTATTAACTGCAGACAATATGTATATATGTACAAGTGCTAGATATATATGTACATATAGATGCATGTGTATATTTAGAATTTACTACTTTTGCCTACAGATAATATTTGATGAGCAAATGGATTTGAGAATCCTTTACTAACAGCGGAAAACATCCACCCTCAATACAAAGAGTTGCAGATAACAGACTGAGAACTATTGATAGGGATGTTCAATGTCAAGGAGATTTAATACTAAAATATTAGCTTAAATAAAAGTAAGGTCTAATGAAAAATTTACCTAATAGGTTACATAGCTATATCTCACAATCGAAAAAAAATTAGGGATTATTTATGACACTGCTAATCTGAGTGTAAATAATTAAGAATTTACTGTGACTTAAACGCAAAAATGCAGCTGTATTAAAATAAAGATTCAAGTTTTTCCACAGATTGACTGGACTAAAAATAAGACAACAGAGTCAAGAAGAATTCAAGATTGCTTTTAATATCTAATGAAGTTTAAGTTTCATAGTTCAACTTTATATACAAGACTTTTAAAGTCCATGTAAAAAAAAAACAAAAACCACAGAAAAAGCTTTCACCTTCTATCCGCAATCCTGAATCCTTACAATAGTAGCTAACATTTATTAAACATTCAGTATGAGCTAAGAACTGTGTTAAACACTTTACATGAATTATGTTATAGAATCCTCAAAGCGATTTATTTTACAGATGAGAAAACTGAATCTAAGAGTTAACGTGCTTAAGGAAGTACAGCTGGATTTGAACTCAGGCAATTAGAGTTCATTTACTTGTCATAAAACTCAACCCCCAATCAGGATCTCTCCATCATTCATTCAATATCAAAAAAGATAAAACAAAGTCCTGACTATAAAAATGTACAACTTTATGAAGTGATTCAACCTATTACAAAATAACTTAAATTAGACTAGAATATAAGAGATCATTAGGGAATGAACAGCTTTTGGTGTAACACGTTAATGTTAACATTTTTAGAAACGATAACTAATTCTATAAATGGACATTTACAGTTCATTTTCTTGCCAATATTTTCAATACAGTATTTAGTACTGCATTCCTTGCAAGAGTAAGGAAGACTTGGCTATCGTAGAAAATATCATCCCTAAATACTACCAATAACAAATAATTTTCAAAAATAAGAATGAATCAACTCTTTAAAACAATTAACCATTCAAAAATTATGTTCATTAATGAAATTTAAAGAAAGCCCATTACATTATGAATGTTACGGAAATCACACAGCTGCTTTTATCAGAGACACTTTGAGATAATATAGCTGTTAACAGCTTTCTATAGATACAGAAGGATGTTTCTTTCACCTACCAAAACTTTAACTAAGGAAGGTACAGGACTATGAAATAAAATGTACTTCTACTTGGAATATCAAAGAGGAATGTATTAACTGTAGGGAAGACAAACTCTTTCTAACTAGCATTTAGAACTAATTTTAAATAATTATATCTATAATGTTCAATTGTTTTTTCTAGTCGTAGGGTTAATGGATCCCACTGTTAAAAACTCTTGGAAAAGGATCAGATAATGATAGAGACAGCTAGTGACCACACAATAATATATTAGCCTCATTTGCTGCATATTTTAGTCTAATCCAACAAACTAAACCAACCACAAAAACAAACTCAGGTAGTAAATGCTTAAAATGCATGTAAAATTTTAAAGTCAACTCTGGTTTTCCTAACTGCCATTAATCACAGTATCTGGACTATTAGCCCCCCTTAGAAAGACAAATCTGTAACAGGGCTAATACTGTTATAATTATTAATAATTAACATCAACATGTATTGAGTGCCCACGATGGGAAAGGCATTATACAAAATGCTTTCCATTTAATTCTCACCATCAGCATGGTAAGGAGGATATTATAAGCTCCATTTTATGGATGACAAAACTGACACTAAGAAGTTTAATAAACTACCCGATTAGTAAATAACAGAGCCAGGATTCAAAAACATGGTCATACAATTATAAAATTTGGACTTTGCCCATTCTCTCATGCTTCCTCAGAACACAAATAATGTTTTTTTTTCAATTTCATCATATGGTAGGTACAAATATACTTCTGTCACCATCAGGCTACTCTATGGTTCTCTGAGATTCCAGATTGAAAATGAAAGGTTACCTTGATTAAAGAATACAGACAGCTAAAATTCCTTATAACAAAGTCGGTTATATTAAAAGTAATTAAGTAAATAAACCTTCAGAAATGATGCAAAGCAGCACCCCAGGACACCACTGAAAGGCACCCGAGGTGTACTTGTGCACAGCTGACCAGGACACAAGCATCACGAGCTTTTACTTTTCTAAGGTCAAAGGTAGCCAAGGGCAATCTTAAATGAAGTTATGAGTTTTGCTCTTTTTTCTGTGTTCCTGGCTTGACTTTGCCTTTATTCAGCAGCTGAGCAGTGTCCTACAGCTTTCAATCCCTCTTCCTCCCTAAACCGGAAACCATCGGATCAAATCATCATTTTCCTAATTAACTACATATAGTACCTGAATTAAAACAAGTTACCACAACTAAGATTTTGCTATCGAATCAAAGAACTCAAGACTTTGATCCTGATTAGTAGAATGTAAAGTATCAGCAAGCAAGTGGGGGGAAACAGAGTTTGGGTGGGGAGAGAAGAGGAAGTCACTGAACATTAATTAGTAATATAGCAGTTCCTTGGTCAATCCATTTAAGATGACTGGGGGTCTCTTTCTATTGCTTAATCCCAGACTCCAGTGGAAAAGACTGGTGGGAAGGCTTGGCCTAGTTACAATTGTTGGGGACCTATTCCCAAGAGCTGCAGAAGCAGAGACAAGTGTCCGGCCTTCTTCTAAATCCAAATGATCCTGCCCAGGCTCCCATCCTCTAGGACTAGCAATTCTCAGTCTATTCACTTGTATTCTGACACGTTTTCCTGAGTGGAAGAAAACAAAGGAAGAGTTATAGCAACCAGTGGAAACTGCATAGAACAAAAAATACGTCCATGGGAGAACGTTGCAAATAGGATCATCTTCCTTTACATATGTCACTCCAGGAAAACTGCCAAGAACGGCTCGCTCCTCTAGACATACTTCCTGCAGATCCTGCAGACTCCTCCTTACACACATGTCAGTATTCCCCTCATTCTCCCTTAGTTTCAAGCTCCGTTTTGCCCCAAGATTTTCAAGTGCATATTTTATAGTCTCAAAAATATATGGCAGTATCATAATAACATCCTGTTTACCAGTACCTGTGTCTCACATCTGAACAAACCTCCGAAGGCTTAACATGGTATTTCCACTTTTAATACTGAAATTTCCAATATGTGGTATTACTGAAACAGATTTTCTTTGCAAATAAAGCATTTATCATGTCAAGATAAAAAAAAAAAAATAAGAGATCACATTTTAAAAATATATTTAAGGAGTACAATTGTTTCCTTTCTCCCTAGCCCTATCAAGGAACCATCGCAGTTCAGATATTGGCAGAATTCAAGATCTATTCTGTAGAAATCAAAATCCATTAAACACAATAGATGTGTGTCGGCAAGTCCAAAACAAAATGTGGCTTTTCAAGTACTCTATTAAATAAGACTTTTTCTAAAGGTGGTAAGTTCACCAAGAGACCTTTTCTAATAAAAGGAATTCTCCCAGCAAACCAAAAACTAGATATAGGGGTTTTGTACTTTGACAGAACTAGATTTTTCAGGCACCAACATTTCCATTAGGATTTACTGGATGGATAATTAGAGGGCAAGAAGCAGAGACAGCAGAAGCTATTTAGAAAAAAAGGCAAAAACTTTATCAAAATAAAAAATAAACTTAACTCGTGTTAGTTGAACTTCACTTTTTAAAATCATTTACATGAATAATCTTTGACATGTGAAGCTGAGTCTCATTAAATTGTACAGTCAGGAGCACACAGTTTCTTTGGGATTTAAAAACCACTATAAGATTAAGAAATCTCACTGTAAAATGAGTTGAGCAATCAAAGCTATTCATAGATACATATGATTAAATTATGGATGAATAATAGCTCAATTGAATAAAGTCCATTTAGTAAGAAACAAGTAAGTAATCAAACTGGTCAATGTTCAAAATTATGAAGAATGAACTTTTATATTTTTCCCACATTTGAGTTTTAGGATTTTGCCTCCCTCCATCAGTTAGTAAAGAATTGAAGGAGTTACACAAATGTGCCCACCAAATGTATTACAATGTAATACAATCATTTAAAGAACCATTTTGGTGGTAGGGATTCTACATTTAACTCAGTGCAAGGAATTCAAAAGTTTTTATCTTTGGAACCTCTGTCACAAAAAATTAGTAAATTTGTTTTGTGAAAAGATTGCTTTTGTTTTTCAATTCAAACATGCAATGATTATATGTTTTGCGATCTTCCAAGCCAAAAAAAAATTTTTTTAACAAATTATAAAAATCTTTAATAGAACTAAAAATGATTTTTCAGAAAGGAAAAAATTATCTTAAAATCCTAATGCAAAGCTACACCAACAGTTTCCTCACAATGTCATAAAAATATTAATGAAAAGGTTACATAAATCCACTAAAGATTTTTAAGAGAGCTGCAAGAATTTCTGTTTTCAACGCTTCTTTTCTCTGTTCTTATGTCCATAAAAACAGATCTAAATCAACTCTAAGTAATAAACCATCTAGTTTTTTATAGAAAAATCAAACCAAACACAGCACAAAACATACATATATTCTCAATATATCTTAAAGTATTGTAGATTACATTTAGGTCCCTCAAACTAGTTAAATTTACATATGCCACATTCAGTTCATTCTCACAGAGAAAAACATCAAAACAAAGTACCTGCTTAATAAACTACTTTGTTGTGAAGCCTCTACCCCAGGTGCATTTTACTGTCAAGTATTATCACTATTTCTTCTCTCTTCAAAAACCCAGAAATCTAAAATACACAAGTAAAGTATATTTAGTTCGCTTAAAAATGCTTTTATATGTTTTGTATTAGTGTAAGGCCATGAAAAGTTTTAAGATACTTTTACTTCAAAAAAGAAACACCCTTTTGCTTTTTTCTTTTAAAATGTGTCTTATTTGGGTTTTGTTTATTTTCTATACATGAACTGTTCTCGAACCAGTCCATTTTAGTGTTAGTTGTTTACTGTCAATTTGTCTCTGTATACTTAGGTTTTTCACAGACAATGCTTTAGGGTACAGTGGTTAAAAAAAAAAAAAAAAAAGGGTAAACAAAAGGGCACAAGTGAAACAAAAGTGTACCACATCTGAGAAACACCACTCAATTTCATTTCTCTGCCTCAAATTCCCGTAAGTCTTCATGCCAAAGATTCTCAATATCTTAAAAGAGGCACACCACAGTAAGTGATAAGGCAAACACAGGAGAAAACAAATTAGAAACTGAAGAAATTTTATGAAATGTTTCACCACCTGAGAAAGAATTACCACAAAAAGAAGAAAAACAAAGAAATAAACAACAAACTCAGTCCCTAGATACCTCTGCTGAAGGACTGCTTTTGTTGCACTGCATGGCTCAAAACAGTTTTTCAAACTCTTCACTGTCAGAAATACAGTTTACATTGTGCCCTAGTACACACATGTATGAGAAAAACTTACAAAAACAATACTTTTCCTTACCATGTGCAATGCTGGTCAATTCTGTTCTATTTCATTGTATTTTTCAATGCTAGTGACAACCTACTAAAAATCGATTTTATAAACTACTAAATCATGATCCATAGTTTGAAAAAGAGGCTTAAAATGGAGTATCCCTTATTATTAGGATCTTTTTGCAATTTGCCTGTCTCTAGCAGAGGAGACAGGAATTTTAAGGTTGCTCCATTATTACTGTTTTCATTTAAAGCAAGTGGTTCTTAAAGTAGACCAACATAAGCATCACCCGAGGTAAAAGCAAATTCTCAGGACCCACTCAGACCGACTGAATCAGAAGAGTGTGGGGCCAGCAGTCTTTCTTTTACCAAGCCCTCCAGGTATTCTGGTGCTAAAGTTTGAGAACCACCTCATTAGAGATCTGGTCTTTCTTCATACTCTATTTAACAATCCAGTACACAGTGCTTACTCTACACCAGGCACTATTCTAAAAGTTCTACAGATATTAACTTGTAAAAAAAACAACACTACAAAGTAGGAATTATTATTATCCCTATTATACAGATAAGGAAACTTTTGCACAGAGAGGTTATGTTGTCCAAGCTAAGAGGAAGAACTAGAATTCAAACTTATTTCTAATTTGGCAAGGGTATGCCTATCCTCTTCAAGACTCTCCTCTTTCTGGTTAAGTCCCCAGACCTACCCCTTTATACTCCTGCCCTTTTCCCTTTCAAATTCCCCATCCTGTCAATGTCTTTATTCTCTAATACTATTGCTGTCATCCTCAAACAAATTTTTTAAGCACTGCAATGCAAGTCAGTTACCCTTGCTCTTAGTACCTTTTCTCTGGTCCTAGATGGCATCTCAGTATTATGAAGCTGAAGTTTCTTCTATTTCTGAAGTTCTTAGAGCGTATTAATGGCCTCCCTGTTAATTTCTCATATCTACTGTTCTGCTCAGTTTCCACAAGACCACTGCTCTCTTTCTGAGCAACTTTCTCGTTCCCTCCTACTACGCCCCATCTTTCACTCCCTTCCTACAAGGAAATCATTTCTCCCCTCCCACCTGCGTATCATTTTGCTTGACTCCTCTCAGAGAGAATTTCCACTCCCCAGCTAGACCCCTCATTCCAGTCTCAAACCCGAACTGCTCCTGGGGGATTTTTTTTCCTGGTGTCCCGGGAATCCTTAGACCCAGGAGTTCCCTGTCTAGTTTTGGGAGCCTAGACCAGCGGTGGGAGGCAGGGCGCTCCGGTTCCTCCCCAAGTGTTCAAGGTCTCCACGGGTCCGACCCGCTTTAGACCCGCAGCTCCTTAACTCCCCAGGAGCCCTCCTCCCTCCAACAGCCACTTTTCTCGGGAGGGTCCCCAGGCCCCTCCCTGCCTTTCCTCGACGCCCTTGCCTAGACCCAGGCCGCTTCCTGTCACCCGGACCCCAGCCGCTCTCTGTCTCCCGTCTCCCTCGGACCCCGGCCACTCCCAGTTTTCCGAACCCCCAGATCTCTCCGCTCGGGCAGCTCCCGGGCTGCCCAGACTCCCTCGCACAACCTGTCCTGGGTCTTCCCGAGTCACCCTGCCCTCGGACCAGGTCGTTACGGGTCACCTCGGGTCACCCCTCTCTCTGGGACCCCAGCCGCTCCCGTCTCCCCAAGGATCTATCAGACTCATACATACGCGCGCACACACAACCGCGATCAGTGCCCCAGACCCGCGCAGCAGTACGTCCCAAGGGACCTCCCGGCCTGACCCGCTTGGGTCCGGCCCCACCTACCTGGCCGACGCGAACTCCGCCGCCTGGAGCGGGGCCAGTCTCCCACTAGCCCAGTCAGCGCGAACTCGCCGCCGCCCCCGCCTCCGCCCTGGCCCCGGCCCCGGTCGGACCCAACCCGCAGTCCAGGGCCCCCTCCTCTGGCCTCCGCCCCCGCAGCGCCGATCTGGAGTTTCCGCCCCGCGACGGCACCCAGACCTCAGGCCCGCGTCACCGGCACTCACCTGCCGCTGGCCCCGACCAACTCCAGCGCCACTGCCTCTACCTCGGCCGCCAGTAGCCAGCCACCAAGCGCCACCACCTCCCCCATGACAACAGGCCCTCCCCGTTTTATACTTCCTACCTCTCCATTGGATAGTGGGGAGGCGGCTCTCTGCTCTGATTGGTTGATTTACCTGTCCGTCATAACTTCCTTACCGCCCCTTTTCCTGGACCCGGTATTAGCCCCCGCCTGGACCTGGAGCGTTCTAGACCAAGCTTTAGTTGTAATTGGTTGATGGTTGGACAGTTCGAAGTTATGATAGGCTGTCTAAAGTGTCCGTTAAATCAACTGGCAAGTGATATGACGGTCAGGTTGGTTCAAGCGCTGTTTGGTTGCGCAGTAGAAACCAAGGAAGGGGCAGAACCACACATCTGAGGTTACCGCGGAAGGGTTAACTCTTTGTTGTAGAGTTTACTCTGTAAACTCATCCCTTTCTCCAGCTCCCTTCCTATAAGGAGAAGCTTATCACTGCTCGGTTACTCGTAGGGTAGTACTTAGAAAACACCAACAGAAGAGGTTGTGTTTAAGAAGTGTTTCCCACTCCTTGGAAGAAAAAAACTATATAGATAAATTTCTTCTTTTCTCGAGGTCCCAATGCTGCCAGTTTCCTTGAAGTTCTTCCCAGAAGTCTCCATGTTAAAAGGCGAAGCACAGCCGTTTAGCAGAAATCGGTCCACTTCTGTTGCAATTATAAACGTCGTTAATAATCTGAAGTGATGTGTTGAGAGTTCTCCAGCTTCCAGATTCATCCCTGGCTAGCTCCTTCAAAGTGACTAGGCAGCCATCAGCAAGTTTGTACTAAATAGGCCACATTTTACCCTTGTGATGCTCTGGAAATGAGAATTCCTCTCCGCCCACCCTCAACTTGATTTTAATGTTCAACAGTTCTTAAATAGCCCTACTAGATGTGTGTCAGATACTTAAAAAGCTTGTCTTTTATTTTTTTTCCGAAACCGCTCCTCTTCCTAGCAGTCTAAATTAAGACCATTGAATGAATTGCAGTTCTTTTCTCACATTGGCACAATGTACAAGAATAAATGATTGCATTTTTTATTCATTTGGGTACAAATCACAGTAGGACGTTTGAGAAATCTGGTGTTGCTATTAAAACTCTTGTGCTCCCAGAAATATAGCCATCATTAGTTTTTTGCTTTTGTTTTTCATTTCCACCCACTTTCCCCGCTACTAAATAACAAAATGTGGTCCTGATTACTCGTTCAATTTCTAAATCAGATTTAAATGTACCTTCCTCACAACTCCACCTACAAACAAAAACCCATGGGCCATGAAACATAACCCAGGAATGGATTGGGACAGATCAAGGAGGCATTGCCTTCACAAGTGTTACTTTATGGTTGAAAACGTCCTGTGGGACCAAGAATTTGGACTTTGGAAATGCTGTGCTTTGCCCCTTTCTTCTTTCTCCTAACTCCTTGTCCCATATCTCTTCTACTTACCTTCCTATCCTTTGTAGAGCAAGCTTACAAGGAGTCTAAAACTGCATGGTACGTTATCCAGGAAAAAACACTGTCTATTTCCTAGCCTATATTTTAAGTCAAGGTTTAATAAACTATATACCTCTATCACCAGATTAAGCAGAAATTATTCCTCCAGTAACTGTACATAGCAATAAGGTGTCTTTTCCTAGTTATTTTCTGGAACTTTTCTCCCCTTTCTCTCATCCTCACCTTCCAATTTAGAAATAACCTCCCCTTCAAGTCAATGACTCATAAAAAGCCTGTAAAAGGAAAGTGGAAAAGCCAAAATAACTTCAGAGATGTCTGAATCATTCAACTGAGGGAAAGATCAGACATTGACCATGATGGAATCCAAGATATAAGGCAAGCCTGAACTAACATCCCATAACAAAGTAACACGCAAATGTGAAGATGCTCCAATGAGAAGGAAGTATGCGTATGCCCTTTACACAGCCTTTTAATATATTACCAGCAGCTTTCCTCTCTCTAGTCTTGGCAGTATGCCCTACCTACCAATTTTAGAGTAAGTTAGAAGGCAATTAATGTCCTGGCAGATAGGAAACAATAACGTCACAGGAGGGCCTGGTCATTATTATGGTACTTTGGGTAATAATGGCTCTTGCACAGCCTTAGTGACTAGGTGTCATAGAAAACATAGAATTAGGCCAGCTCACTAAGAGGACTTGCCATCTAAGTTCAGGAACATAACAAAGTGACTATCACAAAAACAGGAAAAGTGCCACAAAGGTCAGCTAGCTATCTGTTCTATTTCGTACATACACACAAAAATTATTTATAAATATTTTTGCTCACACATGGCTATACGCTCAATACTTCTCCCATTCCTTATGAAATTAAGAAAAGAAATGTAAAATAAACATGAACAACCCAGTAAGAAGAAAGAAAATCTTAAAAGAGGGGAGGTTTTTAAGGTCTATTCTTTGATCCAACAGAAGACTATTGTGTTCTTAAAGCCCATGCAGTACTAGAAAGGTGATTGCTTATACCCTATGTCTTGATTTTGCATGCACAAAGTAACCTTATCACGTAATTACTGCATCCAACTTCTCTTTTCTTTCCTGTGTTATGTGCTTCTCCACTCTCTCAAGGCCCCCTGTTAGAAAGCAAGAACACTGGAGTCGGGGAGTCTGCAGCTTTGTGTGGTGTGGCTGTCTGTGGAGGTGGTGCAGATAGTATCTGTTCAGAGCCACTTGAGCAAGACCAGGATGACAGGTATATTAAAGGCAAAAAAGAGCCTTTCTAAATCCTTATTAAGTGGAAAATGAAGGACTCAGAGTGATGTCCCAATATCTAAGGAGCAGTATGATTTGCTTCCGGCTTTACTGTATGCTGATGCTACATTTTGCTCTCTTTTCTTTGCTACTCCTGTCCTCTTTTCATCAGATCACTTTTCAAGGGAGCAGGATCCAAGTCTCCTTTCATTTCTATTTTAGTCTAGGGGGGGCATTCTCACTAGGGAAAAGCTCCATTTTTTTTTTTTTCAGATGTACCGCCCGCCCCTGCACCCCTGCATTCTACACACAGTTTGAAATGAATTAGAGAAACAAACAACTGGTGGAGAAGAAAATCACTCAGATAGCAGACAAGGGACAGAACTGCCTGCTGCTAGCAGTTGGAGAAAAGCCAAGATATCTGATAAGAGGTGGTTCCCTGAGTTAGGGTTCCCCGAAGGTAGAGGCTGACAGGAATGAAGGGATTGGAGAGGAGGGAGAGGAACAGTGGGGGGAGGGGAGAGGTAAGAGATGAGAGAGAGAGAGAGAGAGAGAGAGAGAGAGAGAGAGAGAGAGAGACCAGCAGAGAAGAGGGTAAAGAAAGCTAGAAAGAGAGGCAAGAGGCCACAGTGTGCTGAGCCAGTTTAGAGTCCTACTCCCACCTCCCTGGCTATGGACTTTATACCAGCTTACACAATTATACCGGCAAAGTACAGCCTCTGCCACTGCTTGAAAGGAGAACCATGCCAAAACTCTACCATGTGGGACAGACAGTTGCTTATTGCCACCTGGAAATCCTCCCTGCTGCTCTGGCACCAGGGCAAAGCTGACCAGGAAGGATAGATTCCTGCAGCCAGCCAACGAGTGTATCTTCACTTGATTTCATAAATGTGACCACTGGCATGAAGCTCTGGATGAACAAAGGGAAACTATGTGGAAGAAGATGTTTTTACCATTCCATACTCGGGAGCTTCCAGCACAGGGAAGTGCCAAGCTGCTTTCCATGCTAGAACAAAGCACTGTGGTTTCAAAGTTCAAGGCTCTGTTCCATGGATAGGAAGAAGCAAAACAAAAAAGATCTGTAGAAGAGAGTGTCCTCTTGGGCAGAACCATTTGCTTTTCAATTCTAAGGCTCAAGTGATTTTTCAATAGTACACCGTATCTTCTCATTACTCAATGAATGTGTTCATCCTCAAGAGAAGTGTGTGTGCCACTCTACCGTGGATGCTTTGCGTATTATAGGTGAGATGGCTTAAGTGCTTCTAGTATAAAACGGATGGGCTGCAGCTCTCAGTTCTGCCATTGTGCTATTTAATGAAGGTGCTGGTTACTATTAATATCACCAAATCTATGGGTGGACCAGCCATTCTTCTGCAGCAGGAAGTAGGCTGCTTAAAACACTTAGCATCATTTAAACTTTTGTCCATCCAGGAAACACAAAGAGTTTCCTGGAAACATGGCTGCACTCCAAGGATTTCAGAAAGTAGAATGCCTTCTAGAACTCCAGTGCCCCCGTCACTTGAAATCTCGTGAGAAAGTAGACTTGAACTCAAACTCTTGAACTTACTGTGTTCAAATCCTGGCTCTGCGCAGCATTTACGAGCTATGTGACTTTGGGAAAGTTGATTCATCTCCCTAAGCTTCAATTCCTTCCTTTATAAAATTAGATATGTATCACTTATCTTTTGCTACATAACAAAAGATAATGTACCCAAAACTTAGTAGCTTAAAACAACATTTGTTATCTCCGTATCTGTGGGTCAGAAATCTTGGTGCAGCTTAAGTGGGTCCTCTAGCTGTGGGTCTCTCACGAGGCTGCAGTCATCTCAAGGCTGGGTTGGCTTGGATCTGCTTCCCAGCTCACTACATCACTGGCGGGACTCGAGAGCACACAGCTTTTAGGCTAAGGCCTTTGATCCTCATGAGCTATTGGCCCGAATCCTGGTGCCTTGCCTTGTGGGTCTCTTCACAAAGCATCTCAATACATGGCAGCTTACTTTGTCAGAGCAAGCAAGCAAGAGGGTAGGAGACAGGGCTAGCAAGACAGAAGTCATAGTCTTTTTAAATCCAATCGCAGAAGTGACATCCCATCACTTTTGCCACCTTCTATTAGAATCAAGTCATTAGGTCCAGCCTACACTCAAGGAGAAGGGATTATACAAGGATTTAAGTACCAGGACAGATCACTGGAGCCACTTTCAGAAGCAGCCTGCTTTACAATAATAATAATAATAATAAATAATACCTACTTATAGATTTCATTTAAAGAGTAAATGAAAGAAAATGTTCAATTCAGGGCCTGGCATATATAATAACTATTATTACATTAATGTTATTATTACGTATGTAATGATTGGTCTTTTCTCCCTTCTAGCTACTAGAAGGAAGCCTTTTATGAGGACTAAATGAGATAATCTACATAATTCAAGAAGGACCTGACACATAGTAAGTACTCAGTAGCCATCAGTTATTAATGTTATATGAGTGTGTGATATCTGGTTGCTTTTCCAAGCTACTAGAAGGATATGCTACGACTATGGTAACTTTTCAAGGATGGTCTTATTGTCAAATAATTTGTCTCATTTATCCTTGTGTGTCTTATCCCTCCCAGACCACAATTTCAGATTTCGGGTTCATAAAATATGACCAACAAAGCCACGATCCAGTCTAATTTCCTGCCTGCCCTATACTAACTAAGAAAGGTATGCTCAAAACCAATAAGATGAGCTAATTGTGGCAGTACCTCCTATATGCAGAAATCTGAGCCTGGCTCCATGAAAGTTCCAAAGAGAGGGGAGCATGCTCAGAATGAGCAGGGACTAAGCTGTGTGACCTTTGTCCCTTTCAAAGAAGCTAGTCACTGTGAGTCTGAGTTATTCCTCAACCGAGGATGACAGAAAGGGGCTCCTACCCAGGCTCTGTGGATGGAGTAAGGGCACCCAGGAGGAGGTTTCCATGCCTGGAGCAGTAAGAACCAAGACTGAAGAAAGGGCAATTGCGCAATTAGACAGTTGGAAGAAGGGAGTTCAGTTCACAAGGTGAAGGAAAAAGCACTAAGAGGTAGGAGTGAACCAGCAGAAGTGGGTTGAAGCTGTCTTCCTTATAAGGGAGGAGGATATTGAGGACTGGCCTGTGGCCAGAGAAAATGAGGAACTATAATCAAGGAAACCCCTTTACTCTGGCTTTGAGTCATTTCTCAGCGCGCACTCATGATACTATATGAAAAAGACAGGGAGGAAAAAAACTCCTAAAGTATAAATGATCTTCAAACCAAAACACTACAGCAAGACAAAACTTCAAGCGCATAGCTCATCTTATCTTCTCAGGCCAGGGGTATCTATTCAGATAATCTCTCCTCTGCTGCCTCCTCCCCCACCCCATATTTGTACATGTTTTTTCCTTGTGTTCCATGCAGAAGAAAAAAACTGTCCTCGCAAGGAAATGCCTTAGGACCCTTTAGACTGGAACTGTTTCCTGAGCCAGAGTCACCTTCTTGAGCAGCTTCTGCTGTGGTGTTACACCATTAGAGTTCAATAAATACTTGCAGATATTGACAATTTCCACCTCTGCCTCCAAATCAAGTCACCTGTGCAGATGTGATTTAAACAGGCCCACTGATTTTCTGATGCACCAGCCCTGACCCCTTCTCCTCCTGGGATGTTCCCAGACATTATCAGGTTTGTGCACAGAAAGGCTCAAAGCAGAAGTTGCTGAAAAAGTCCTATGAGGTTACAAAACAAGTGTGTGGCAATATCAAGTAAGTTCCTCTCCCTGCGACTTTTGTGTCCTCTCCTCCTAACTCTGTTTCCTCTGTGTTTGAGAAAGAGGAGCCCGTAAGTCTCAGTACCTCTCAGTGGCCGGAGGAGACATCTGTCTGATCCTCTGCAGAATGGCTGATTTTAGAAGGGAAAGAAGGTTGTGAGGAGATGAGGACGTGTTCCCAGGAAGTCTGCCTACACAATAGGGATGGTGGATTTATTTACTCAGCCCTTTCCTACAGGCAGCCAGAACAGCAGCCATTTCATTTTGCCTTCAGGAAGTGTATTTCGTGGTAGGCTTTCTTTCTTTTCCTGTTAGTTTCCTGCAAAAGGACATCGGTGTCTTCTCAGCGCAGCAGCTGATAAGAAGGAAGTTCTTGTTCAAGTGGAGACAAACATATTTCCCGCTCAGACTCAGACTATTCCGAGGGCACAGAGAACTGGGTCTGGATGTAGAAATGAAAGAATCTGATTTTCACACCTATTTCCCCTGGTGCCATCTTCCTAAAATACTTTCTCTAGTGGGATACAGTAATTACATCTTCCACTTGTGTAGAATTTCACACATTTCCAAGGTAGCGTCACACTGTACAGAAGCAGAGTCAGAGGCACTTTGGAGTTACTTTGGAAGGTGAATATGAGAAGGCTTTGGGGTCAACATTCTGTTCTGGGGAGTTTATACAAAGAGTACAGGTTTACCCTAAGTTGGATTCCATTTACTAGCTCCTACTCATCCTACAGCTCTCGCCTTCTAAGTTACTACAACAAGGGGGCCTCCTGATAGCCCCTCTGCCAGCCATGATCGATTGCGTGCCCCTCTTATACATACTACACTTCCATGTTGGAAACACACATCCCAATGTAAACTTGCTTAGTTACTAGCCCTCCTGCAGCCAGTCAGCATGGTGATACCACATCCATCCTGCACACAGCTGCCGAGCACAGGGCCTGGCCACAGTACTTCACTAAGTATTTAGTGAATGAATGAATCAGGAGTTGTCTCTAGGAGCAGCCTTGCCATCATTTATTTTGGGGTGGTGCTCTGGGAATTATAAAAAAGTATGTGCTAATTATCATATAATGATCACTAGTGGTTATAGTAATTAGCAGGTAAAAGCAGTGGTGGAGTATGACTAAATAAAGCCCTCCATCAGGATGTACGGAGCCATCCCTGCACTCCGATTTTGGAATCCCACTGCCAGTCTCTGTTGGACTCCCACACACAGGGTCATTCCTTTGGGGAAATTCTGTTCAGAGCTGTCAACGCTGGGGACAAGGAGAGCTCGATTTCCTCTGACTCGGTGAAACCATACTGGTCTGCAAATTAAACTGAAATATCAGGCCCATGGTGGCCCTCAGGCTCTGGAGACAGATTTCCCCATCAAGGGTCTGCATTGAGTCACCCCTCCTCCAGACTTAAAAGAACAAACAAAACACTGGGTGGTGAACACACAATATGACATATAGATGATGTATTACAGAATTGTACACCTGAAATCTTTGTAACTTTACTAACAATTGTTGCCCCCAAAAACTTTAATTTAAAAAAAAAAATTCAACTCCTCAGGATGAATGGTGGCAGCAAAGACTCATCCTGCTAATTTCCTCCTCCTCCCATGGGGGTCGGGGTTCGTGGCCTCCACGGGAACAAGAGGGCAATCGGAGAGAAGAGATTTTTTTCTTTCCATTCCTTCCTACCTCACAAGCTCTTGGCCTGTGGTTTCCTCGTCTTCTCCTGAGGGGAGGGGAGGACTGAGGACAGAGAAGGAGGAAAAAGAAGACAGAGGACACAGTACTTTCATGGCTCTGAGACTGAGGTGGGGAGTGTACCCTGGGATAAAGGACGACAAGACATGAAGAATCTCTGGAGATTCTGCAACAATTCTCACATCCCAGACATCCAAGCCACATCCCAGTTGCCAGGACACCAGGGAACCAGAAATGCAGTCAGTGGGAGGTGATGACAGCAAAGAAGCAGGCAGATCTGATACATAGGCCCCTCCAAAGAACTACGCCTTTGGCAGCACTGCAAACTCAATGGGTAATGAAAAGGAGTGGGCGTGGAGTGTGAGACCTTGAATCAGAAGGCCTATACTCTATTTCTAGTTCAGTCACCAATTCAGGGGAGAACCCCAAGCAAAAGGATGAATGTGGCTTAATCAGCTACCTATGTAGATGTTTGCAAGAGACTTGAAATCTCTAGATGAAAAGAAATGCCAGGAAAAGCTATTATTATTGAGTGTTGATTATATAGGAGCCAGAGCATTTGAGCTCCTGCATTGAAATCAGAGGCCACAGTATTTTCATTTTGGGTGGACCAGCGCCTGGAGATCTGTTTTCTAATAACCTCAGTTGAGAACAGGGTCATTATTGAAGTCCATAAGGAATACAAATGGAAATCTCATCACTGGTGGGTAGAAATTTCCAACCAAGCGCCCGTCATTTTTCTGTGCAGACAGATCCTGGCCAGGCAAAATTTGCCTACAGGGATGTGCAGGCTGTGACCTGATGACACTTCGCCCTCTCAGTCTCTCTCTCAGGCTCTCTTTCTCCTCTCTCTCTTTCATGTGCATAAAGCTACTTAGAAACTTTGACTCATCAAGGGACACTTAAGAAACTCCAAAATGATCACCCCCATTGTGAATCTCCATCTTCAACCACAGAGCCTTTTCCTTTTTATTTGACAGTTACATAACCCTGTATTCTTCTTCTCTATTCACCCCCGTGTATACTGCACTATAAATACACTCAGCTATTCATGCCTACTCCTTCCCCTGGTTTCTGTTCTGCAAACGGTTCAGATTGCCCTGTCAAAGGGATGTGTTAGTCATGGAGCTCTTAAGTGACAGAATATTCCCCTTCCTGCTCTCTAATAAACTGACTAGACTCATAACAGGACTTTAATCCAAGTCCACACAAACGCTTACCTATCCTGAATTACCTAAGCAGCAGCCATCCATGGCCACAGTCATCACAGGAACAGATATTATTTCTCTGCTATTGTATAAAGTGGTCAAAGGTTGTCTAGCTGATGCAGAATGAATCACTTCATAAAGCCCGAGCTGCTTGTAAACCAAGAAAAAGCTCAAGAATGGACATGTGACTGCTAGGCATTCTTTAGGGGGAGAGCCAAACTAAATCTGCAGTATCACAAATAGCATGGGTAAGATCAACAAATTCAAATCCCCAAATTCTAGGACTGCAATGTCATTTACAATCTTCCACTAGGGACAAGCTTAGGACTGATAAAAAGGAGTACCACTTCAAATTACAGGTAATAAATGCATGGAACTCTTATCCAGGAAGGGAATACAATCAGACTACAGAAAAGATCAGAGCAAATTTATGAACTGCAGAGCTGTATATGAGTGAACCAGCCATGTTTCAACCCTAGTCCTACATCAGAATCCCAGGTCCCTCTCCTAGTTCCAGGAATTCCACTTAACTAGTTTAGAGTAGGGTCCAGGGATCTGTATTTTATTTTTGCAAAGTTCCCCTAAGTGATTCTGATTCATAACCAGTTTTAAGGACCACTATTTGAATAGCTTTTTCTTTTTCTCCAAGGTAAGAGACTATTGAATGGACTATAGGTATGACCCAGCCCAGTAATACCTATGGTCCTAATTGTCAAACTGGTTGGTTAGTGGATGACAACTCAGACAGGTACAGCTGGTCATGGAACAAACTGCAGAGTAGCCATTAGACTCCGGATCCACTGGTCAAATCTAGTAGTGTCATAATCCTCTGGTCCCTGGCTCATTTAGAATCTTCCCTAAGACCTGTGGACTTTCTCACCTCAGGGATAAATCAGTTGGGGCTTTGGAAGGAAATATTCAGATTTGCTTCCCAGAATAAGGTACAGACCTCTTTAAACATTTCTCTAGTGGCTCTTTTTGCACAGTGCTTAGCAGAGTACAAAGCATTCATTCATTCAGTAAATATTCATTGACTAAAAATTAGACATGTACTCTATACTAATAGTTCATTGCTGAGGATATAAATAAGTAAATAAAACAATGATAAAACAGACCAGATGTGGTTCCTAGCCTCTTAGGTACTTAATAGGCTCTTAAGTTTTTCAAATTTTATTTTAGTGGCTGCGTACAATGGAGTAGCCATGCCAGGAAACTTTACCTAAGAGTCATTCTACCCTCTTAAAAGCACAGCATTTGAGTTTTTCAGAAGATATAGCTAACCTGAGGCCAAAAACAACCATAAAAGGAGATGCCCATCTTTTCTTCTTAAATTACATACAAGTGAAGGATAAAAAATGAACTTCCAGAGGATGAGAACTATACTTTATTCACCTTTGGATCAGATATAGTGCCTCATGCATAGTAAGTGTTCAGTAGTTTTGAATGAGTGAATGAATGAAGCTTGAATCTGTTCTGCCACGTATTGTGTACCCTGTACAAGTCACAGAATCTTTCTGACCCTTCGCTTCCTCATGACTGGGACAGTAATTACCTTGCCTACTTGATATAGGGTTAGAAATCATATGTTTTAAGAATCATTAGCACTGTGGCTGGTGTAAGGCAGGGATTCATCAGATGGTTATGGTGATGGTACAAAATACAAGTAGTTATGCTGAGAGCTCAGCACCAGATAGTATGGTCAAACTGACACCTAGTGGTGCAATCTTAGAACGCACACCAAAAGTATAGTCAACTGCCAGCTGGTATGAAATTTAAATTGGGGAATAACTAGGAACTAATGAGTACCTTGCTTTACATAAGTAACATTATTTAATCTTCATCATTTTTCTTTTCAATCTTGACTTTATATTACAATGACTTGTGAAGATTTAAAATGAACTGATTTCACCCTCAGAGATTCTGACTTAATTTGCAGGGGGTGTGGCACAGGCTGCGACATTCCAGAAAAGTGATTTTAACATGCAACCAGGTTGAGAAACACTGCAATAAATCCATAAGATAATAATCATTCTTCCCATTTTACAAACGATGAAAGTAAAACTCAAACTGATAAAGTAATTTATACAGTCACCTAGTTATTAGTAGCAGAAGGAAATTTGAACTTGAGTTTACCATTTTTCTCCTACATCCCCCTGTATGTGCAGAGGCTTTTGGAAATCTGATGTGCTCCATTTAGCTCCTGCCTGTGAGAGTCTCAAACTCAGAGTCTTTAGGGAATTCCACGACTGTGGAGTGAAGTACTCCAAACAACAATTTGGTGTTGATGGATGGTCTGGGCCAATGAATCCTCTCTCTAGACTCCCTCTTCCCAGAGCTTTAAACTCTACTGCTCTGTTGATGGAGAAATGAGCAACGTGAAGTTGTTTGACTCTGAATTGAATAGCTACAAGATACATTTAAAACTCTTTTTCTTTTCTAAGGTCATGGATATGTTAGAGAATTAAAACAGATTAATCCTCCATTATTGAGTTCCGGAAAAGAACTGCCTGTACCACTACTGCACACTTACGTGTTTGGCCAAAAACAGTTGAGGTGATAGGTATGAGCAGGTAAAGGAAAATGAAAGGGTCTAAATTCTAACATCTGAGACTGTGTACTAAATTGGCCTTCCACAGAGTTCCTCAGAGGACAGATGATCTTGAAAGGCATGAGAAGCACAAGTCTCTCCCAAACCCATCGTGTGCAAACTGCCAGCTCAGTCCAGGCCTGGGAAATGAATGTCAGTGAGGACAGCTACAGCATCTTATAGAGATGGATGGGATCCAGGCCACTGCCTGGCTCAATTACTTGCTAGGATGATTTCCCTGAATCTTATGAGGAATGTTTCTTTGGATGGTGCTGGGCAACATATGTGAGCAGGCTGAGGGTGCCAAGGTTCAGCCAAGTGGCAACATACTAAAAACTCATCATCTGAAAAGCCTATAGCAGGGGTCACAAACTGCCAGCCCAAGGTCAGAATTTGGCTCCCAGATGTGTTTGGCACAGTGTTAGCTTACAGTGTTTTTAATATTTTAAAATTGCCAATATTTAAATTGGAGACATTTCATGTAAAGATCTAGATTTTAGTCATTGTAATTTTTTGTGTTAAAAGCAGTAAGGGAAGTATATGCATTAAAAATCTACCATCATAAGGGGCCAGCCTGGTGGCTCAGGTGGTTAGAGTTCCATGCTCCTAACTCCGAAGGCTGCTGGTTCGATTCCCACATGGGCCAGTGGGCGCTCAACCACAAGGTTGCCGGTTCCCGCAAGGGATGGTTGGCTGTGCCCCCGGCAACTAGAAAACGGCAACTAGAAAACGGCAACTAGAAAACGGCAACTAGAAAACGGCAACTAGAAAACGGCAACTAGAAAACGGCAACTGGACCTGGAGCTGAGCTGCGCCCTCCACAACTAAGATTGAAAGGACAACAACTTGACTTGGGAAAAAAAAAAAAAAGGCCTGGAAATACACATTTTTCCCCCAATAAAGTCCTGTTCCCCTTCCCCAATTAAAATAAATAAATAAATAAATATATATATATATATATATATATATATATATATATATATATATATCTACCATCATTTAAAAATTTTGTTTGGTATTTTGTTTTTAAAAATATAACTGGAGTTTCAGAAAAGGCAGAGTGTCCGGCTCACTTTTGACATCTGAGAGGCTCTGATGCTGCCTCCAAAAAACGAGCCCATTTTATCCAGCTAGACAGTAAACTCCTCAAAGTCAGAAAAAACTGTCTTATACTTCCTGGTATATCCATGATGACTAAACACATGCAGTTGGTGAATATTTGCTGACACTACAGATGATCAAGAAATGATGGGGTAGGGTGGGGAGATGAAGTGACAACCAAGAGGAGGTTATAGGAGGGCAAGAGAGTAAATTCTAACACAGATGCTTTCCTTCTGACCCACAACCCCCTCTTTTCTGTTGGTCTGGTCGGGAAGATTTCTGTTGATGTAGTTCACTAACGGATGCTCACTTAGGTGAAATGTGTCAACCGATAAAGACATAACTCTTGGTCAAAAATGGAAATGTTCTCTAGATCTTTATCAAGAGAAGGTCAGCATGGTGTTTTCCCCACAGGCTGGGCCAAACAGGAGCTTCCTTTTACCACAGGAAAAGGAGCAGTCAGTTGTCTGATCAACCAGTAGAGTTAATGAATGTGGCAGAAGAAAGGAAGAAGAAAGGTGAAAAGAGGAGCAACGGAGACTACTGAGACTGAGACATTCTTTGTGAGGAGAGAATATCCTACAAATGCCTCAGTCAGGAAAGACAGGCAAGGCCTTTTATAAAGGATTTGTGGAACTCCTGGAATTTTTGTCATTATAACACTTTGCTAGTATGAATGGATTAGGTAAAGAGAATGGTTGCCTAGCTTTTCTATTGTGAAGTAACCAGTGAACCAATTTGGAAACAGGATGTTAAAGGAAACTGTCATGGACTCCAGCCAATTTCATTCCTTCCTCCAGCCTTTTCTCCTGTCCTTCCCCTCACCTGTAAGTTCTCCGCCCCCAAGCCCCCCAAACCCCTGCCTATCTAAATCTCGTGTAGTCTCTGAGATCCAAGCAAGTTCCATGACTACTCCAAAGTTCCCCTTCCTCTCGACTCTTACAACACATCTTCTGTGGGCTGCACAATTCCTACTAGATGAAGCATATTGTCTTTGAAAGGTTCTTATATGTGTGTCTTATAAAACCCCTTGTCAACTCTTTAAGGACAAGGGCCATTTCTTCTGTGGCAGCTCCATCTCCCACAGTGCTGGCGGCCTAAAAGACCCTCTGTTTGGCCTCACTGACTGAAAGGTTCAGTTCGGCTCTCTTGTTCTTGCCAGGAATGCAGAGTGCACAATAACGTCCTTTCACTATGAAATGACAAAGTCAAAGATAGAGGGGCCATGAAAGTACTCATACAGAATTACGTATTGTCTCGAATGCCTCATGGTAGCCAGATCCCAGAATCCTCAGGTTTGATAGATAGATGTGGAAATAACTTTGATATATGTGATGGTGCTTTTGGATTACTGTTTCCCTTGGATGGAATGTGTCAACTAATAAATAAAAACATGGGTTTCATGAGTCAGGAAAAAGGAAGATTTTCTGTTATGCAGTTAACTGATATTCCCCAGAGTTCTTTTGTCCCCATTTCCATAGCTGCTAGGCATTTATAATATTGCTTTCCATATTTCTGATAACAATTCTGCTGAAAGAGGGGATGTGATTAGGGGAAGAAAAAGGGGAAGATTCACATTCCCTTATTTTACTCATTGACCATCCCAAAACTTTTAGGGTGTACACAACAACAATCAATAATTAGGAAAGAAAGCTGGATGCACACTACTTTGAATTCTGGGTCTTTCCTTTCCATGGCAATTTATTGGGTATCATGCGCTCTTACAGAATCCTACAGATACAGTTTGTAATTCCTATGACACAGATAGTTTGCAATTCTTCATAATGCATACATCGTTTAAGCATTCAGTACATCGAGGTTCATGAGAATTGCTAATTGGCCTTGTGAAACTGTAGCAGTGCCTCCCAGGGATCTATAAGTGTTTACACCCACCCACACAGCGTGAGGAGGAAAATGACTGTGCTGGCTTGGTTTTTTGTAACCGTCCAGTGACATGGCTTCCTCATGGCCGGTGAGCTACATTTAAAGAACCTGCTCCAGAGTAAGACTAGTCTTATGGATAAAAAAAAATTTATTTAAGCTGTTTCTTTCCTAGACAAATGGGATTCTAGTTTGGATATAGCTTGCAAAAGATGCTGGATCTTTTGATATTTCTACGCTAGTAAAACTTGGAGCTCTGACCTATGATATTTAGTACATGATTTTTCTGGGGTATGGAAAAATATGCTCTATCACCTAATGTGATGTCTTTAACCCTCTGTGCAAATGATGCACTTTAAAAAACCAAGTCTACTGTTAAATAGTTATTTCTTTATTAACATAATGACAAAGAGATTATACAATATCAATTAAAGAGACAGAATGTGACTCGGTTTACTGCTGCCTTTGTCTTGGAGCAAGAGAAGGGCTCATCCTAGAAATTATCACCTTTCTTTCTAAGGGAAGAGGAGGACATGACCCTGGAAAAAACTTCTGAGTATTTACCCAGCTGGAGATCTGGGCTGTCAGATCCAAATGGTCCCATTGCAATCCTTTTTTCCCGGGTGGTGCGTAGATCTTTGACAAGTGATGAGTGACCTCTGCTTCGTGTGTTCAGGCTGAGGACTGGACTCTGTGACCAGGGATTCGGTCTGCAGGGCCTCACAGGCTGAAGAGAAACATTAACACGTGAGTGCATATGCCAAACATGTGGTCGCACGTGAACAACAGACCCAAAGAGAAAGCCTCTTCAGCTATGGTTTATCAGAACAGCTCTATGAACTACTACAATACATAAGAAAACAGAATCTATGTGTTCCAGACCTGCCTCCTTTGACCCAGTCAGGAGCCTAATGTGGAGAACACACCTGAATAGCCCACCTAAGAAGGCTTGAGCATCTGTATGGTTAGGGTTAGCCTCTGTTTCCTATGCCTTTATTACTATGCAGAATAGCAGCAACTATAGGGCACGCTTGTAGCTATGACTAAAGAGCCTCATTCCTGGGATGTGTTAAGGAGGTGAATTCACTCAGGGTGAACAGCCGCTGGGGACACAGCACTACTCTATTTCAACCCCTTAAGCTAATGAAGAGATGGCCAGAGTAGCTTGTCCCTAGGTTTAAGCATCCCCAGGAGTCTCAACAGTTCTGATATCAATACAAGTTTCTGTATTACTCCATGGAATAATAATAGGGATAGCCTCATTCCCACATGAATTCTCAGCTCAGGGCAAAAGTATGAAAGCCCATTTACCAGGACTAAATATTTAAATATTATACAGCAAGCCAACAAACTGTTAAGTAAAATAGATTCTATCACCTACCTTGACAAGGAGATAAGGCCTGAATTTGGAGTTTTTAGATTCTTTGGAGTTCCTTATCAGAACATGGAGGCATAGGAAAGCCAACCTACACACAGTCCACCCATCTCTTTCCATTCCTGGCCCCATTCCACACTGTGAGGACCTCACACATACACCTGTGGACACTTCAGACTACATGTCCAAGCTCTGTTCACATACCCCTGTTGGCCCTGCTTTGAGTCTAAGGGTACACACGCTTGCAATGCTGACCCCTTTGGGAAGGCAGCTCAGTTCACCCAAGCCCTAAAAACGGGCAACGAATTCCAGAGTTCTGGTTACCCAGAGAGTGTGGTCTACAAGGCATGGTATGTGTGCTAGTAGGGTATGCCCATTTGGCCCCACAGACTCCTTGTCCTAGGAGGAGGCATGTGGCCGGAGGTCAGAGCTGAGCCCTCCAAAGCTGAGGCCCCAGGACAGGGGTCCTGCCTGCTCCAGTGTGTCACTGGTCAGGTTATTGCTAGCCATCCTGACAAAAGACTGCCTCTCAGGAAAATCTCCTACCGTCCATCGTGCCCACTAAGCTGGTGATGTGACACAGGTTGATAAGAACATGTCCCATGGTGCCCCACACTGAATTGGTAATGGAGGAAAACAAAGGGAAATATACAGGGCCAGATGCTAGTATACAGAAAATTCTAATCATCACATGAATAAAATTATAAAAGAAGGATTTAGTTCTCACTTAATGCCTAGTCAAAAAAGGGCTCTCCTGATAATGCAGCATTATAAATGCACCACACGTGTTTTTTTTATAGGAATCCAGCAAAATAGAATATATCAAAATTGTGTATCATATCTATATATCTATATATAGAGATATATACCTCTTCTGTTAAATAAATAGAAAAAATTTTATTATAAATTTAATGGTATTATTTCTGATTTTTATATTTGATTATTTATAATTAATTTCAAATGCCTAATACCACAGTTGGATATATGCCCACTCGTACATTTGCAGAAATACCATGCCTCTTATGTTTCTTATTTCACAAATAACATAATTTCAGCTACATGTTCTACTGCATTATTGCTAGTTAAATAATAAGAACCAACCTGTTATTTATTACCTTGTTTTTCATTAGTTTTTTAAAAATGGATGAATTAATTATAATGGACCATTTCATTTTAATTTTGACTTTCAAGATGTATTCCTCTATCAATTATTTTATTATACTCTTTGAATATTATACTTGAAATGAACAAATGAAGTCATGATACAAAGTAAGTCTAACCTGCACACGAATGTTTGTAGCAGCTCTATGCATAATCACCAAAAAACTAGAAGCACCCAAGATGTCCTTCAAAAGGTGAGTGGAAAAAACCAACTGCGGTACATCCATACTATGGAAAAGTATTCAAAGATAAGAAATGAGCTATCACGCCACAAAAAAAATGTGTGAACCTCCTTAAATAAGTATTGCTAAGTGAAAGAGCCAGTCTGAAAAGGCTACACATTATTTTAATTATATGACATTCTGGAAACGCAAAACTATAGACAAAAAGACCAGTGATAATGTTAATGTCAAGTTCCTTTGATTTTTGTTTGTTTGTTTGTTTAAAGGGAATTATACTGACTTTGAAAGAAAAGAGCAAGGCAAGCAAAGATTAGAGATCAGGAAAAATGAGATGAGTTAGGGAAAGTTTGTGGTTTAAAAAAACACCATATTTTTAATTGCACAAGTGATACATGTTCAATGTAGAAAACCCAGAACATAAATGTAAACAAAGAAGAAGAAAATAAAAATAACCTGGAATCCCATCATCTAAAGGTAACTACTGTTAAATTTTGCGATGTAAAGACTGCCAAACTTTTTTCAGTAGCATGTATGAATAGATACACACATACATATCCCCCAAATGGGATCCTACTGTAATATTTATTGTCTGCTTCTTTCCCACTCATGATATATTAAGAGCATTATTCCATGTCATTAAATTGTACTTCTGAAAATGGTTATTAATAGCTGTTTTTGTAGTGAGAACTAAGTAGAGCCACAGGAAAAGTGATGAAATTTAAGATAAGTCAGGCTCCAAAATGTGCCTCCCAGTTCACAAGGGAAATTAGAAGACAGTCAGCCACAATATTCTTTGAAAACAAAAAAGAAATATAGTCTTTGAGGAAATCACTGAATGTTGAAAAAAGAAAAGGATGAGGTCACAGGAAGGACTGGGAGGAGGAGATATTTGCACAGGATGTGGAAAAGACAAATTTGTAGCCCTCCTCTAACTGAGCACAGTATCTCTCTGCTTTGAGAGCAGAGAAGCACAGCTCATCCCCCAGTTCGCGGCAGAAATGTGTCCGTTGTATACTGAAAACCACTCTTTGGAAAGGCAATTAAAGCTTCTATTGACCCGGGGGATCTGGTATCAGGGCCATGTCAGCACACACACAGCTTACGTTATCAATTAGGAAGAGGGCTCCCCATCTGCTGTCCCTTCCTCCAAACGTTGCAGCCCTAGATTAGGTCACAGGACTTGGAAGGAAAACATCAGTTGGTTTCAGCCCCTACTCTGGCCCTAGGCCAGGTAACTTTGTGCAGAGCAGAGGAGTACCTCACACAAAGGCTTTGTCAGATATGGTCCCAACTTACTCAAACTTCTACAGGGCATATGCAAAAATAATCTAATCTCCCCCTCCCACAAGGTCACTGCTCAATTCAAGAACTTCTCTGCCTCTCCCATTCCTAATTCCTCTGAAGTAGGCCAGTGCCGCACAAGTCATCATATAGGTCATAAAGGGCTTTGCTCCATAAATTATTATAGCTACCATTTTTTTAAGTGTTTAGCTCTGTACCAAACCCTGTGTTAAGTGCCTTACATGCATTATTTCATCCTCTCAACAACCCTAAGAAGTAGGTTCAATTTTTATTCCCATTTTGCAGATGAGATTACTGAGACCTGAGAGAATAATCTAACTGAGCTAATGCCACATATAATAAGTGGGAGGGACTAAATTCTGTTTGGTGCTTCCCAGTAAACATTTTCCTGTGCACCTTCTGTGTGAAAAGCAGTGTGCTAAAAGCAAGAGAAAAAAGGCATTAGGAAATACTTTCCTTGAAGGATTTATAGACTAGAAAGTTTAGGAAGAAATACGACAAGTACGTAATACCACAACATAGGCACAATGTGTTAAATTCAGATAAAAAGGTCAAAGTTCTCTTGATTAGAAAGATGGGAGAGCCTTTGGGGGAGGAGATGGAAGGTAAAAGGGACTTTAATAAGGGTTTTGACAAAAGATGATTGGGAGACGGCATTTAGGAGAAGAGCATGAGTAAAGGTATGGAGAAGAACAAAGGCAAGGAACAGAGAATAGTCTAACTTGTAGAAGTAATATTTAGGGGAGCTGTGGCTGGTAAGGCTGTAACACTATGTGACTTCAGTACCTAACTGAAGGGCTTGCAGTGCTCAGTGGGATGCACAAATGGATTTTGATTAGGGTGATGGCACATTGGGGGCCACAACTTGATAAATTTAATGTTGTATCTACCTGTGTTATGAATTGGCATAGGGAGAGATTAAAGAGACTAGTTGAAAAGCTACTTGTAATTGTGAAAGAAAAGGGGCTATGTAATAAACTTGACAAGCTATTAGGGCGCTACATGGTGGACCTGATGAGCTCAGTGACCAAAAGTAACCACACAGGATGTTTTGATCATAAATTCCTAACTGGGCAGACCATGGCAGGCAGTCCCCATCTAGGCAAAACTCAGCCTTTCCCTTAAGTGAGTGAGCCCTGTCCATTGTTATGCATCTCCAATAACACACCTTTGAAATGTCAGAGTGATTTTCTTTTCTAGACCCCTGGAAGGCACAACCCCCCTCACCAGAACACAAGACCATAGAACTCCTAATTGTTATCTTGGTCCCCGCATTCCAACTTCATAGCCTGTAAATGTTAAATGTTAACTATCCTGTACCCACCAATGTAAAAGAAGTCTTTCTCCTTTTTGCTTTTTATTCAGTCCTAGAGATTTCCCCATTTTGCTTTCTCCCACCTCCTTAATTGACCACCAATGGATTTCATATAACCCTCTTTACATCTCCTCCTTTGATTCTAATGTATAAAATAAGCTGCAAAACCGCCATTCTGCAGAGTATTTTTTCAATCCGTTGAGATCTTGCTTCCAGGCATGTCCTCAAAATTTGGCTCAGATAAACTCTTACAAGACTTTTCTATATTCTGGACATTCTTTCATTGACACAATAAACCTGGGTTTCTGAGCCTCAACACTATTGACATTTTGGTTCCAATAATTATCCATTGGGGGGTGGGAACTGTCCTTTGCATTGTGGCTGTTTCGTAGCATCTCTGGCCTCTATCCACTAGACAGCTCCCGGTCAGCCCACAACCGAAGTGTTCCCTGGGGAGGTAAAATCGCCCCCAGTTTAGGACCACTGTAATAGACCACGTGAGAAATAAAAAAGGGTGGATGTGACACATGGGTAGGGATAAAATCTGAAAATTTTGCCAAGTGTTAGGATAAAAGTGTGACTGAGAGTACTGAGAGAAACAGAACCACAGAAAAGGCCCTAGGGGCCATGTACTCTAATATGTTCATAATTGCTTGCAACATTGTAAATTTTTTTTTTGGAGGGAGTTTGATAAAACCTATCAATAATCACAAAAATTATTTTGCACTTTGACTCAGCAATTCCATTCCTAGGAATTTATCTTAAATGATTCAAATAAAAACAAGTAACCTTTACGACAAAGCAATTACGTGAGGCAGTGACCATGTTGTTCTAAACAATGGCACCCCCATGCCTACCACAGTGCCAG
Source organism: Rhinolophus sinicus (assembly GCF_036562045.2). Taxonomy (NCBI): domain Eukaryota; kingdom Metazoa; phylum Chordata; class Mammalia; order Chiroptera; family Rhinolophidae; genus Rhinolophus; species Rhinolophus sinicus. Next base: position 24,896,713 of record NC_133753.1, on the reverse strand, counting down.
TTAAATGAGAGATCCACATTTAAGAGGTGGATTTAAAATTCAGAGGTGAGATTGAAGATTCTGGAGGGAAGTTCCGTTTTTCCCCGAAAATAAGACCTAGCGGGACAATCAGCTCTAATGTGTCTTTGGGAGCAAAAATTAATATAAGGCTCGGTCTTATATTATAAAATTAATATAAGACCTGGTATAATGTAACATAATATAATGTAAAATATAATATATAATATAATGTATAATATAATATAAATACCAGGTCTTGTGTTAATTTTTGCTCCGAAAGACGCATTAGAGCTAATTGTCCCGCTAGGTCTTATTTTCAGGGAAACAGGGTTGTAGCTAATGAAACAAAATCCTAGAAGGGGTGGGAAGAGCAGATAACAATAATGCAAGTAGAAAAGTTCATAAATGCTTTTTCAGAGAGAAGGCAACGACTGTGAGAATTTGTAATGGATACAGAGAAGTTAGGCAGAGGAACTTACATAGGGCGTCAATCGATGACGTCATCTGCCATGTAAGGAGGGCCTGGTGGACCCAAGGTTTGAAAGAAATCTCGAAGTTTGTCTGAAGGCGTTCATTGAAAACAAGATATGTGCACTTTCCGTGCAAAACTGCTGCATAACATGCTCTTCAGAAATGACGTCCTGGGTAAGGCTGCAATGTGCGAAAGACTAGAAGGCATGAAGTAGCCAATTTTCTTTCTCTTTAAGTCCCCAGCAACTTGATTTTTAAATTGCCCTGTACACATGGAATCCTTGTTAATTTGGCATGGACTCCGCCGCCCTGACGTGAAGCCAGGCATTTAAATTCAGGTATCTTTTGCTCACAGAGCCAGCGAAAGGCTCCGGGTGGAAGGCTGGTGGGCGTGGCCAACCCTGAGGCGGCTGGAGGCCCGCCCCCTTCCCAGCGTACACTGCAGCCGCAACGTGCGTGCGCCCTCTCGCCTACTGCCGCCGTGCTCCGAGGACGGTTGGATTATGGACGGACTCAGAGCTGGTGCAGGGCTGTTGAGGCGCGGGCGGCTGAGACGCCGGCGCCAGCCGCAGCCACATAGCGGGTCAGTGCTGGCCTTGCCCTTGAGGCCCAGAAAGATCCGAAGGCAGCTGAGAAGAAGTGTTGCGTCCCGCATGGCCGCGCTGAGGGCCCAGACGCTGCCAAGCGAGGACTCAGAGGACTCGAGGGTGGAGTCAACAGTGGATGATCCCGGGGACTCGCTGCCTGGTGGAGCGGTGGCCACCCCAGATGCAGCTCGGCGAGAGCCGTACGGCCAACTCGGTCCTGCAGAGCTGCTGGAAGGCTCGCCCGCGGCCCGCTCTCTGCAGACCCCGCCGGCGCGTTTGGTGGAGGCACAGACCCCGCCATCGCGCATGGTGCCGGCTTCGGCGCCGCCCGCGCGCATGGTGGAGGTGCCTGCCGCACCCGCCCGAGTGGCGGAGACCTCGGCCCTGCTGTGCTCTGCCCAGCACTTGGCGGCTGCCCCACCGTCCATGACCCCTGCGACGCTGTCGGGGCCGCAGGTGGATAGCACGGGCGGGAGGCTGACCTGGGACTCGCCGCTACAGCGCGTCTTGGCGGAGCTGAATAGCATCCCCAGTAGCCGGCGGCGGGCGGCGCGCCTCTTCGAGTGGCTCATCGCGCCCATGCCACCCGATCATTTCTACCGGCGTCTGTGGGAGCGGGAGGCGGTGCTCGTACGGCGACAGGACCACACCTACTACCAGGGTCTTTTCTCTACAGCGGATCTGGACTCCATCCTGCGCAATGAGGATGTGCAGTTCAGCCAGCACCTGGATGCCGCGCGCTACCTAAACGGGCAGCGCGAGACCTTGAACCCGCCAGGCCGCGCCCTGCCCGCCGCCGCTTGGTCCCTATACCAGGCCGGCTGCTCCCTGCGCCTTCTTTGTCCGCAGGCTTTCTCGACCACCGTGTGGCAGGTTTTGGCTGTGCTCCAGGAGCAGTTTGGAAGTATGGCAGGCTCCAACGTTTACCTCACGCCCCCCAACTCGCAGGGCTTTGCACCCCACTACGACGACATAGAGGCTTTTGTGCTGCAGTTGGAAGGTAGGAAACTCTGGCGTGTCTACCGACCCCGCGTCCCGACTGAGGAACTGGCCCTGACCTCCAGCCCTAACTTCAGCCAGGACGACCTCGGTGAGCCGGTGCTGCAGACCGTGCTGGAACCTGGAGATTTGCTCTATTTTCCTCGGGGCTTCATTCACCAAGCCGAATGCCAGGATGGAGTGCACTCTCTGCACCTCACCTTGTCCACGTACCAGCGCAATACCTGGGGCGACTTCCTGGAGGCCGTACTGCCTCTAGCATTGCAGGCTGCAATGGAAGAAAACGTGGAGTTTCGTAGGGGTCTGCCCCTAGACTTTATGGATTACATGGGGGCCCAGCATTCGGATTCCAAAGATCCGCGAAGAACCGCTTTCATGGAGAAGGTGCGGGTCTTGGTTGCTCGCTTGGGACACTTTGCCCCTGTCGATGCTGTGGCTGACCAGCGAGCCAAAGATTTTATCCACGATTCTTTGCCTCCTGTGCTGACTGATAGGGAGAGAGCACTAAGTGTTTATGGGCTCCCAATTCGCTGGGAGGCTGGAGAACCTGTGAACGTGGGGGCCCAGTTGACAACAGAAACAGAAGTGCACATGCTTCAGGATAGGATAGCTCGGCTGGTGGGTGAGGGAGACCATTTGTTTCTCTATTATACAGTGGAAAACTCTCGCGTTTACCATCTGGAAGAGCCCAAGTGCTTGGAGATATACCCCCAGCAAGCTGATGCCATGGAACTCTTGCTCCGCTCCTATCCAGAGTTTGTGAGAGTAGGGGACCTACCCTGTGACAGTGTGGAGGAACAATTGTCCTTGGCAACCATGTTATATGATAAAGGGCTGCTGCTCACCAAGATGCCTCTTACCTGAAGGAGTTTCTTGTTGATTGCTGGAAACAAGGCAGTAGTGTGATTCCTACCACCACTACCTTGTTTTTGGGAAAACTCATGGTCTTACCTTGATAATCATCAGTGAGCTCACATTTACCTTTATGACTGCTTCAATGTCACAAAGCTCAGATGGTCTTCTAGGAACCACCACCTCATCTAGGCACAAAAGTAAAAGCAGAAGTTGGAGGTGGAAAAAAGGAGCTATTTCTGCAGAAGTAACCTTGATCCCTGATCATTTCAGAGTACCAACCACATCATCACCCTCAGGCTTTCCTGTACTGTGTAGCACTTGCTGTGTCATTCTGCTTGAGACATTAGAAGTTTTTATTTGGAATTTGCATCCTTCATTTGAGTTCTCTTTCATCAGTTTGGGGGAGGGTTGGGGTCAGTATCCTGTTTGTTATTGTGAGTTTGTATGAATGTTAGAAAAGTTATTAAAATGCCAAAGAATGTTTCCCTTTTTTAAGGCTAGATTATTAATGTGGCATGGCTTGAAGGAATGTGGGAGCGGGGAGGAAGATAGGGAAAATCTATAATGGCTGAGATGAAAGGTAACTTGGGGTAGTTGTAGGATTGGGGCCAATTCTATAACTTGAGGGGTTTAAAATTTATTCATTGTAATCATGCTATTTGAACCCCAAACAGCACAATCCTATTAGAAAAGTTATGATAGAGCTTAACAGTATGTTATGTTTTTGCTCAGTGCTTGCTTGCATCAGTGCCTGGCCCAGCTCCCAAAGAGGCAGGCAGCATGTCTCCTAGTTGTGCTATCATCATAGGCCTCAGTCAGCCATCATGGTAGCAAGCTGGCCATGAGGGAAGGCTGGTGTTCAAGTTACTTTCCACTCTCATTTTTTTCTGGCAGTTGGAAGAAACTTCCCCATATCTGGCAAGTGAATATTCTCATGGTTGGTGGAAAAGAGCCTGGTGTACAAGAGAGAGCACTGGACTTGGAACGAGAAGACCTGGGTTTGGGGTGGTGGCTGGTAGGCAGCTGGCTGAATGACCTGAGGCTGCTGCTACGCCTGGGCACACAGATTTTGTAAGTATATATTGGCATAGCTTGAGGGCTGCACCTCATCATTTAGGTTTCATTTGGAACTTTTAAGATCCTATCACCATAACTAATAGGTTCAGTTACATAAGGTTGAGAACTTTACAAAGTCTTTCTTTTAAAGTTGCGAAACTATAAATGTACGTAAAATAAGGACGCCAGCTCTCCCTCCAACCCCACTTTCCAGAGGTAACCACTATCACAGGTTAAGCCTACAAGGCTTTTTTGGGGGTGCTTTTACAGTAGTTTTGTTTTGTTTTATACTTAACGTTCTTCTAATATAACTCCCTCATTTTCTTTTTAAGGGACAAAATAGCAAATAAATAAATCTGGGGGGCAGGGGAGCAGGAAGGAAAATAACAGGAAGACTGAAAGGATGGTGCCCAAGAAGGAAAGGAGGTATAGCCTTTCCTGGCTCTCATCCTGTAGGGCTCACAGCTAGTCCCAAACATCCAGATCCTGGAAAAAGGCTTGTTAAAAGTTAAGGCATAAGACTCAACCCTAGAAAACCTACCCTGAAAAGTTGCTTGAAGAAAAGTATGGAGTTTCAGTGGTTTTTGCCCTTCTTTGGGTTGCAAGTAAACATGTTTTGCTTCCTCCTTCACTTTTCTTATTTCTGACTCAATCTTGAATATTTTCTGCGTCAGCAAGTCCTTTTGGCTTAGTGTTTGAATCTAGATTGAACAAATGATGTTGAAAAAAACAACTGCTCTAGGCTGTAAATCATCAAAAAGCATTAATAAAATAACATCGCATCATCCTTATCAGTATTACGTGGTACATAAATGCCTGAGAGCGTTGTTCTCTTGTGATACTGGTTGGACATTTTTACACCTGTTAATGAAAAATTTACTTTAGTTTTTTGGGCATGATGAAAGGAATCTGCTAAGAAATGCTTAGTGTGAAGCTGGTTTTGATAATTACATGAAGAAAGAATCTTACATATTTAAAGTCCTTTTCCTTCTATTCATCTCCTCTAATAACTTTGAAAAATTAGAACCACCTGTTCAGCTAGAGTGTTTTTGTTGTTGTTGTTTTTGGTGAAAGAGCCCAGATTAGGAACTAAGGAAAGTTTAGAAGGAAAAGGAAAACCTAGGAGGCCAGCTCCAATCCCTCATTCCTTTATTATGCCTATCTGCAAAAGAAAAATGAAGAACTTGGGTGTAGGGGATGGTGAGGAGAAAATGGGAAGTGAAGAAAACAATATTTCAGAAACAGCAAACCCTGATTTTGAAGCCTACTTGATAGAACTAATAGGATTGTTGTTTTGTCTTTTTACCAGTAGGATTTTATAATCCTATCTTGCACAGATGTTTTGTATCTTCAAATGATATGGTATCCATGTCTAGGATTGTAGAAAGTATTTCTGTGATGGGGAAAAGAGTATGTACATGCTTAGGAGGAAAAGGGGTCTGAAGAACTCGTGAGAGCCCTGAATTTCCTCTTGAAAACACAGCTTGCACTTATCTACCCTGTTCTTGATCTTCTGATGCATTTCTTGGTTTCCTTCATCTTCTAAGTTAAGTATCTTCATTGCCTGGTGAATTTCCCTGAAAGATAAGAAGGACTTGTTAGGTTGTTCTCCCCATCCTTAAAAAAAAGCATGGGGCTGGAAAATAACGACTTGGGAATCAGACAAGAATCCTAAATCCTAATCCTAGCTATGCGGTTTTGCTGAGGCTTATCTGCAAAAATGGTATGATGCTTAGCTTATAGGACTGTTGTGTAGTTTTTGAGATGATATATTTGAAGATACTAATAGGTACCATTTATTGAACATCTTTATGACAGGTACTAAAGATGTGGCTATCTTGTTAGTCATTACCACAAACCTATAAAATAGACTTATCATCTGCATTTGTTATTTGAAAAAAATGGGCTCAGAGTTGGACTTACCGAGGCTCACATAGCTACTGTAATGCAGGCCTGAGCTGGAATTCAAACCCTGGTCTTTTTTACTCTAAAGCCTGTTATCACAGTAGGCACTTGATAAATGTTAGTTGAATAATGAATAATTTAAAACAACCTGGAGAATAGGTGCGTGAACTATATAAGCTTGACTTTCAATCTAATTTAGGTCAGTTTTTATGTTACCTACTTGGCCCAGGTGAGCTTGTGCTTTTACAACCATTAGGCAGCCTGGAAAGGCAGGGATATATTCTGTTAACAAGGGTGGAGAGTTGGCAGTGCAGCAGATCGTGGAAGGAACCAGAGATTTAGTGCTTACTTTAGAACAGCATCATGGTTTTCTAGGAGCAGCACATCTAGGAAGGTGTCCCTGACCCGATCCCCTTGAAGTTTGAGGGCTAGGATGCTACGGCAAGCTTCTAGTCGCACACCTGGTGACTTTTCATAGTGGATAGCCCAGAGCAGGAGGTCTGTCAGCTGGGGACTCACTTGGCCAATCTGTCCCAAAGCTGCAGAGGTGAGAGGGCAGCATGTTCCACTGTCATTTAAGAATGAGCTGGCTATATCCTAGCCTCCAGAAATGGGCTCAATAATAAGGTATAGGCAGCCACCGCTGTATTAATTATTGCAAATGCTAAACCAAGTCTTTATTTTGTTTGTATCTTCCTTTTTAGATGATAATCATCATTGGAATTTCAGGGATAGGTTTGAGTAGGACATTATCTCCAAAGGATTACTAGGAGGGGTGTTTCATCCCATTCTTGCCAATTTACCTATATATGTAGGGATGAGATACAGGACAGATAACTCAAGGCCAGCCTAGTCAAAGCAGGGTGATGGGGAAAGGAGGCACAATCATTTCACAGGTTTACCTAGGGCCGATTCTGCTGGGGACCTGCCAAAGACTGTCAGAGAGAAACAATGCCAAAGATCCTTACAAGGAAGCTAGGAAGATTTGAGGGCAGGAGTCTAACCATCTTGAATGTGGTCTGACTTTTACAGAGTCCTATAGTGGAAACCTCCAGAGAAAGCCAGTGTATTCAGCAGTGGATACCTACTTGGACTGGACAAGACAGTTACCAGGGACTGTCTTGTCAGCCCTGTGCCTTAACAAGTTTAACATTGACCTGGACTCAGGATCCTTAACTAAAAATTAAAAAGAAGAAAACCTACTTTCTCAGCTAAGGAACTTCTGAGCAGGTGTGATCACCCCTCCCTTACACTCCGCCCCCTTCCTAGAGAGTAGGGATCATCTCTACTAGCATGTGGGAACGTATTTATTGTTGAGTTGCTGGGGCCACTCTGTCATACCTCGAATGGCAAAGGCCTTGATTTTCCAGTAAGGATCTCTCTGTATCAGATTCAGAAGGCATTTAAGAACCTGGGATGGATAAAAGGCGGAGTTGAATGGAGTGGACCAGAGCAAGAATGAACCAGAGACAGGGACCCCTCTTGTCTCTAAAATGTACTATAACTAAAAAATGACATATTACTTCTAGTGACAAATGAGCTGGAGCCTGAAGCACTAGCCTGCACACACAGTATATTAGCTGAAATATCTTATATCTGTAAATTGATTTTCTCAGCTCACAGGTCTATGTATGGCCATGCAGGCTTTTGAATACCTCCTTCAGGTTTTCCCCTAATATTAATAACATGGGATTATAACTCCATTCCCTGGAGTTGAAGCTGAAGATCACAGCTGAGGTGAGAACAGGATTCAGGGATGCGCTCTAGAGTGAGGTGCGATGTCTGGGAGCTAAATGTGGTCTTAACTGATTGGTGTGGCCTATATTCCCCCTCACCTTCCTGGTTTTGATCTCTCTGTGTCCCCACAGAACGGTGAGTGTATTATGTACAACAAGGGAAGCTCAGGGTAATGCCCTCTTCTGGTTAATCAGGTAAGATGGGAATGTTCCCTTGACTCACCATCGTATCACGGATCTGCAGGGCACCTGCTGCCAAACAGGCTGCCCGCCGAACTGCCATGAAGTCATCAGAGAAGCAGTCCAGGAAGCTTGGCAGAAGCTTGGCGGTCATGAGCTTAAGCGCACCAATGAGGGACAGGGCTTCCGCACGCTCTTGGGAATTTCCTTGACCCAGCTTGATTCTATAAGGCACAGGTGCTTGTATTTTCCCTCAAACTTTTGGTGATTCCACCCCCGACCCTGCACTAATGATAAAATCCGATCTCTATAGGTTCTCCATTATCCATTCCTATCCTTTCCTAGTTGGCCTTATGTCAGCTGTTTTACTGACTGGAATCCCTGTTTATCTAACATGTGCTAGGCTCGAAACTATGTTGAATGACTAAAAGGAAACTTTCAACATGGACCCCTTACTGCAGTCAAATTCTCTACTGCCTTCGCGTGTGCCATGCTCATTTTTGCATTTGGCTCCCAGCTTGGAATGTCTTTTCCTCTCTGCAAACGTAGTCATATCCATCGTCCTTTAAACTTGACTTTACTAGATTTTGCCTGTATAATCAAAATCATGTCATACTTTTGGACTGTTAGGGCCTGCCCCACAGTCACAAGCTAGCAGGCAGTCAAGGTCTCCTGGCTCTTTGGGAACGCTGCTTATCAGACAGTCAATTCCGCACCAGGCTAGCAGTCAAGGTCTCCCGGCTTCTTGGGATGTGTGTATGGGAGTAGGCCAGCAGGGCCTGCCAGATCGTTCTCACAAAATGTGCTTTGTTTGCTGTGTCTATATCACCTCGCTTCTCTGCCTGTGTGCAGAGCGCTACCCCTCTGGATGGCCACCAAGGGAGACTCTCCCCGGTCTCTAAGTCTCAATAAACCTATGTCCCGCACTCAGCCACCTGGTGTGTTCTTTGGGCTTGCAGCTTCTCGGGCACAAATCTTGGAACAACTGGGACTCAGTCCTCACAGGACTCTTTCAGACATCTAGTGGGCACTCAATGATTCTTGACCACATTATAGTCCGCAGGGACTGTTAACTTTTTATTTTAAAAAATAATCCTGCAGTGGAACCCAGTACAAGGTCGAGCATATACAAATGAGCAGCTCAACAAATGCTAACTGCCTGGCTCCCAGGGCCCCCGAGCACTTAAGAATAGAAATGTTTTTGTCTTATGTTGACTAGGTTTACCTGATCATGTCATGCACCTCTTTCCCAAGACTCATTTGCCCCAGAGCTTGGGCAGCTGCTTGTCTTACGTCCTTACTCCAGTCACTCCACATCAGCTGGATCAACTTATGTTTTATATCCTGTAAATAGGTGTAGTGATTAGCTACCATTTATTGAACATCAGTTTTGTACTTGGCACTGTACTAAGTTTTTATCCATCACTTAATCCTCCCAAACAATGCAATGAGGCAGATATTACCATTTACAGACGACAATGGAGGCTCAGATTTACTTACTTGCCCAAGGTTAACAGACTGAGTGCTGGAGAACTAGGTCTGTTTTCCAAGCTCATGTTTTAAACTATACTGTGTTGGGGCCAATGTAACTGTACTTGAGAGACTTAATATTTGAAGGTGACACATTAATACGGTAACCAAGTCATCCCAGTTTGCCTGGGATTTTCCTGGGTTTAGTACTAAAAGTCCTGTGTCTTGGACAAACCAGGACAATTGGCCACCTGTATTACTAGTACTTCTCTGAGAAAGGAAAAGACAGACACAGGAAAAGACATCAACAGTTATAGTTGATGATTATGTGAATGTCCACGCTACTCGCCCTGCCTGAAAACTCCCTTTTTCACCCCTATGTAGTACTTGATGTTTTCTACTTTTCTTTTAGGATTTAGCTCAAAAAGCATCTCAGTGAACTCTCCTCTGTCCTCTGTAAGCATAGGAAAATCCCACAACACGTTACAACTGCTTCTGTTATAGCTATTATAACATTTACCAAGTGAATACATACTATCCGCATTCTCAGTGTTAGCCTAGTGCCTAGCGTGTAGGATGTGGTCAGAAACTGCTTACTGAGCGAGCGATGGACATAACCGCTGTTCTTAATTCCAGCAGTCTGATTTGAGGTTCTCATCTTTACTCCAGCCCCTGCTTGCTCTACATGTCTTTACTTTCAGTTGGCAATCCTGGCAAGTGCTGAGGAGGTGAATGTGTAAATAAATCAGATGTTAAAATGATATTATGAAATGCAGAGTCTGACTGAGTTGACCCAGGTGAGATTTTGGACTTCTCACAAGTTCCCGGGTGATGGCTGAACTCCTGGTCCAGGACTTTGCAGCAGGGTACTATAGCAGTTGAGGCAGAATTAATTCAGACTAAAATGTCTTCAGGTGATTATACTAAATGGCCATATTTTGTGCTTTCCACATCAAAATGCGAGGGTCAAAAGAGTGGAGGGTATTCACTTATGGGAATGGTAACATCCTGGGCTATTTTGGAGATACTCAGTGTTATAAGGAAAAGATACAGTGACACAGGAAGAAGTGAAAAATCCCATTTGGACACGAAGATGATTCAAAAATAATAGCGAGAAGGAGGTGAGGTGAAAGTCTAAGTGACGGTCAGGGTTTCCTTTGTCTGGAAGTCCCCCTTCAGTTCTCTCCAAGTCTTGCTCAGCTGCCCCACATTCCTTCATAGAACTTTCACTGATAAGTTCAGCCCATACTAGCCTCCCGCTGAAAAGTTTAGGAGAGTACCTTACATTTACATGTATCACTTGTTCTTGACTCATTTGCGTATGTTGGTCTTACTCTGTCAGTTTTTTGAAAGTAGGGACTGTTGTATACCTTCTGTATGTGTGCTGAACACTCAGCCAACATAGACACCAGTGTATTTGGATTGTTGGGTACTTTAAGTTAGTGCTTAAACTATCTGTGACGAAGGACCGATTTTTGAGCAAGAAAAATGTCATTGATACATCGTACAATGATATTGAGGCTATGTCAAATTATTGTACAATTTTTTAAATGCAGGCTTTTTGCTTATTTCATTGTGGGTGGGTTATAAACAGTTTGTGGACTGCCACCACGCTGATAAGCAGTGGCTTAAGTCACAGACAGGTTGGCATTTGAAGGTAATTCTGGGTTAGGAGTAAAAGGTAGCAATGTGGGGACAGAAATCTGTTTGGCGAGAATAGGATACCAGATAGCAGCAAAAAGTGGAAAGGCTCCCTAGCCCAGTTTTGCTTAATTTTCTGTCCTGGAAGCACAGAAAGAGGAGGCTTACCAAACAGACATTTCCATAGATCCGCGAGAGAGCCCGGCAGGCCATAATCCGGTCCTTCCATTGATGGCTGTTCAGCTCCACAGCAAGCATGGTGTGAATTAGGGTCTGAGGAAATAGAAGATTTGTACGGATATTCATTATCACTTTTAGAAATGCTAGAACCTCAAACAACTTCCATCCTAACATGGCTCCCAACATACTTAATGTCACAGTACATGAGATACCCATCCCTAACAAAGAGTGGGTTTATAAAATACGGAGCACTCTTCCATTAAGCTAACTAACTGCAGGGATCATAAATCAGGGAACAAAATACAGATTTTGTAATCTGAACAGAAAACCAGGGCCTTCTCTTCCTGACTTGAACTATCTTTACCCCTAAAATAACTTGTATGTGTCTCAATCCTTGTGAGTTTCACGTTTCTGCTGAAAGTAGACACAATTGTAGGTCTGTGGTTTCCCAGGGTAAACTTAGAGCAGCAGATTCTACATATCACAACTCTTCTTGCACACACAGAAATCATCTGCAACCTGCTTTTCTCACTTTCCTCTCAGCTAGCTGTTGTTCCTCTAACCTTGTATACACACCTACACCCCAGTTCAACCACACTTGGTCCCCTTTTACCTGTGCTTGAGATCATCCTACCTGCATTTTTGATTCCTGACATGCACTGACCTCAAAGACCCAATTGTTCCCCCAAACTGGGTTTCTTTTTCTGACCCTGTAATGGACATACTGTCTTCCCACTGAGATGGCTCAGGAGCATGCAGGACTGCCGCTCAGTGTCCTCATCCTTCTTCTTAAACATCTGATGGAGGATCTTCTTAATCACGGGGTAAGTGGCAGCACCGTCCAGAGCCAAGCACTGAGCTGCAGCCCAGCTATTTACGCTGTCACCTGCCACAGGGGGGTGAAAAAAGGAGTCCTGGATGGCGACCTGATCTCCCCGCAGAGAGAACAGCCTTCGTGTTGGTACCCAAGGCTGGTACCTGCCGGTTAACTCACTTCCCTGTGCTCTTCTCAGTCTAGAAATCCAATCCCATATTTAAACCTTATTTAAATGGATCACATCAAGGTTTAAAATATAGACTGAAAAATCTTAACTTGAAAAGTTAATCCTAAAAAGTTCTTACTCCTGTTAGCTAACAGCAGTAAGGCACTTCTGAGTAAGGCCAGCAGTAAGGCCTGGCTGAGAGGTACAGTTGTTCCTCCCCCTAGAGATGGGAAAGTCTGGAGTGGATGGAAGCTTTAGTAAGACAGACAGAACAAGTTGAGTGTCTGTGCAGAAGGCCCAACCAGTCAGCCAGTTGTCCTGATCTATCTCCACCCCCTCACCCTGCCACTCCCCCAGCCCCCAGACGAGGAATAGGCACATCTCTTAGTATTCTTGTTAGGCACCTCGGGTTTATCACTTGAAAGAACTTTGTGCTTGTATTCAAGAACTCATGTGGACAACGCCTGTAAATTAATGTGCAAAAATAGAAGCATGATATGTTCAAGTGGTGAGTTTTTAATTTTCAGGAAGTATTCTTTGATATTGTTACATCATCTTTTCAGTGAAAAGAAAATATACTTGCGTGAAAGGGCATGGTTTCTAGGTAAATGGAACCATCTATGAAACGCTTAGCCCAGGTACCACTAGGTGGCAGTGTATCTATTTTGTACAAGTACCTAGTAGGAAAAGTAATTTTTGAATGTTCTAACATAAACACAAACCCAGTACGGTAGACATTCAAGCATGCTAGTGAAGAGGAAAGGATTAGGAAAAGCTGATGGTAAGATGTCCTCTCTTTGCCCCATATCCCCAGGTCAGAAGTAATGGAGTTACTCACCCTTCAAAAGGACAGTCTGCATGATGTCCCGGGCAAGGGGGTTACGTGACTGTAGAGCATATTGGCAGAGCGCCGCTGCCACCTGCACATTGATATTCTTGTCACAAAGAGCAGCCTCCAGGGCGGGCTGTAGGACCTCTGGCAAGTCCTGGGTCGGCGGGGCTTTCACAGTCTCCTCGTCTGCGATCAAAAGAGCGCTAGGGCAGAGGGTGCTAGTAGCGTGCTTTTCTCGGAAACACAGCTGCCTTCCCACAGCCACATGGTGGCCGGCCTCGGTCTCAGTTGCAGGTTCTTACCACTGCTGCATTAGAGTTTAGCTGAGCCCTTACGATGGGCAGGATTTTATGGCTCACGTCTGTGCTGGATATGCTAGTTCCCAGGCTTTATCATCTGGCCTCTAAGGAGCTATACTCAAGCCAAAGAAGAATGTTTCCAGCTAGGCTATGGTGACCGTCACCATTAGTTTCAGTGAGGAAAACCTATTTACCCTATAGGTTTTTGCATTTTTAATAATAGCAATTATATTTAGGTAGTACTTTGCCATTTATATAGTGTTTTCATATTCATCTCATTCAGTCTTCCAACCTTACTGCAGAGCTCACCTGAATGAAATATGTGCATTTCAGGAGTCTTGGTTTAAACAGTCAGACTCACAAGGTTATCAGAGGCCACACATAGCACCGATCTTCAGACGGATTTGGAATGGGAGCAGTTTGCCAACAGGGCAGCATCAGGCACTCCTTTGGGCCAGAGTTCTTGAGGCTGCGTTATAGCATTCCACGGAGCCTTCTGGGGACAGCTCAGGAGCATGGAATCCATTCTGGATACAAGTCTTATATTCCACAGGAGTTAGTATGTCCTATAAATCAGTAGGTAAAATTCTAGGGTCCCCAAAGGGCAAGCCTGTCATAAGTCATGGAAACCCAAAGGATGGTGCCCCCTTGGATTTATATTTCATTTACAATTCGTACTAGTCCAAATGTAACTGATCAATCAGGGTTCATTTTTATCATAAGCAATATTGCCTATAAAGATAATTTCTGTCCTTATCAGGTTATCAGGGCAAAAAGGGGGCATTTAACTAAAGCTCTAAATTCTCAAGTAGAAAGGGAAGGCTTTTGTGAACCTATTGTCCACAGTTATCCTCATTTTATAGATAAGAAATTTGAAACTCAGAGTTCACTGACTTCCCAAGAAGTGGCAGAGCTGGGCCTGTGTCTAAGATTTGAGGATTTCTAGTCCTTTTTACTCCGCTACCATGCCATCTGTTAAGAATGGGCTAGATGGTAATAGGTGTATTTCAGGGGAATGATAGAAGTGAATTGAGAATTTCAAGAAATAATGAGTAAGATCATTTTGGGGGGCGGGGGAAGGTGTGGGGAGGAAATAAGACAAATCAAAATCTAGACCCCCAGCGCATGTGAAAGATCACAGGAAAGGCGTCGTTCTGGGGGAGACAAAGGTGTGGCTTGTAAGTATGTGGAGGATTCGGGAATAAGATTATAATGTCTGTTGCTGCCTATTAAAGGTTTTCTCTATGTGCCAGGCACTATAAATACATCATCCCATTTAATACCCAAGGAAATAAGTGGTAACATTTTTTTTTTTAATGTACATGTGTGGACACATTTGTAGCAGGATCACCAAACCAAGTCTGGGTGGCGGGGCAGGGAAGACTCCTCGGAGGAGGTGACACCTTAACTGAAAATTGAAGGGCAAGTATAGAAGTTAATCAGGGGAAGAGAGAGAGGAAGAGTTTCCCAGCAGAGAGAGCAGCAAACTTGAAAACTTGGAGGGAAAATGCCCATATCTAGAACTCAATAGACAGGAAATGAGTGAAATGAAACTTTAAATACCTGACAATTTTGTAGCGTTAAAATTAGTCCCTGCCATTAAAAAGTTCCTTGCCTGGTAGGGATGGTAGAGAAGTAAACATAATTATGACAGAGTGACAAATATTAGAACAGGAATAATATTGGGATGCTACCAGCCCCAGAGAAGGAAAAAGTGTCAGCCCAGGCATCACATAAAAGGTGATATATGAGAGGGCACTTAAGAGATAAGTACCTAAGAGTCAGCTGGTTTTATGTCCTTCCAGTAGCATTTGTAGTTTCCATTATCTGGGTTCTGTGTCTTGTTAAAACAGCTCCTCAGTAGATTACAATTCTGTATTAGTACCTGTTTTCTCTAACTGAAGGAAAGCTGAAGAGGATTTTCACTTTTATGAAAAACAGTCATTACCATACAATGCAGGTCTTCTGTAAAAGCAAAGTGGCATAACGGGAACTTTCAGAAAGTGGGGGATAATTCTTCGCTTTACACCACTTCGGCTTACAAAGGGTTTCATAGGAACGCTCTGCTTTCGGATAGTGGGGGAAACCTGTCCATAGTGTTCTTAAGCAGTCAGTCTGGCTCTCACCTGAGTCCCCCTGGCTGATGGCAATCCGGGGCCGTTCTAAAGCAGCTGTGGCACATGTGACAATGGCTTGGATCCGAATATCATCATGTATATTCGCCAAGCTCCGCAGCAGACCTTCTATTGTCTCATAGTGCCACTCGATGACTATGCCATTGGGAGGGAAATAAGCAGAGAACCACCTGGTTAGGGTTAGATATTGTGCTACAGGCAGGGACAAGAAGTCCTCTTCCCCCCAGGACAATTCAAGCAAAAAAGCAAAACATTAACTCAGAAGAATAAAGGGCCCCAGAGATAGGATCCTTATGGAAGTTATTTCTCTGATCATCCATGTACCCTCTTGGTCAATTCCCAAACAAAACTACCCCCAATCCCATCCTATATCTCTCTTTGCTTAAATAACTTTTCATTGTTGCCATCTGGAAAATAAAGGGCAATAAAACATAGTTGTTAAGGGCACTTTTTTATCAGACATTCCTGGTTTGGAATCACAGTTATCAGCTCTGTGACCTTGGCTAAGTTACTTAATCTGTCTAAGCTTAAGATTTTTCACTTGTAAAATGGGAATAATACTAGATCCTACCATATTGAGTGACTGAGTATTAAATGAGTTAACTGCACAAAGTTTAGCAAAATAAGTGGCAAAATAATAAGGGCTCAAATACTAATGATTGTGGTTATCATTAGGTTTCCTTGCCTTTGAGGGCTCTTCCATCTGGTTTTCAAGGTCTTCCTCATTTTATTGCTAACTGCTCTCTTTGCAGGTATCAAGCTTTTATTTCAGTGCTCCCACCATCTGTAGTTGCTCCCTACTAGTAGCTTTTACTCAGTATCTCTTTTTCAATCTTTTTTGTTTACCTGACCCAGTTTGTACAAGATGGTTCGCCTCTTTTACCTGCACTAACTAAACTCATTTCTCATGTTCTGGAAAGGCAGCAACTCTTGAGTCCTCAACTCTAGCTTTCAGCATTCCTTACTAGGCTCTTACTCTGCTCCAGGCACTCCCATATCTTTGAAGGCAAAGTAGATATGTAATCCCAACTCCAAAAATGAATTTTGGAGAGGGGTTGTTTATACCAAGACAACTACTGTTTCTTTTGGTCACTACATTTCCATTCCTCGGGCAGCATAGTTTATCCTTCCCTTCATGTATCATTTATTGAGCATAAAGTTTCAGAGGTCAGTAAGTTAGAGTCCCTGCCTATAAAGAGTTCTCAATGTAGTGAGTTTACATAAATTACCGAAGTAAAACCTGCCCATGCAAAAACCATCCAGATACATGCCAACTAGCATTGTGTGAGAGGCTCTTGTCTAGTCTATCCTTGATGAGGCAACCAAATGTTTGTTCCACAAGAGACAGATGGACTTTCCCTCAATTTGATTGAGAAACTAGTCCAAGGTCAGAACCTCCTCCCTCACTGATATCTCTGGGCACCTCACCACCCACAGCCCTCTCACTCACTTAGACCCCAGGCAGTCTTCCATTCCTTCAGCATCCTCTGCAGGACCACCAGTTTCCAAGCCACATCTTCCTTCATCGATTCGGCCTGCGTCTTCAGTTTCCTGCTCTTACTAGGCACGTCCTCCTCACCCACCTGCAGCAGAAGATGCTTGGCCGGGGTGGGCAAGGCAGTCCAGCGCAGGGCTCCTTTCACAGGCCTGCAAGCTGTGCATTGAGATGGTAGGAGATATTCTCACCCCACTACCCTAGGCCCTGTGTTTTCAGCTAGCATCACATTCCTGTTCCTGACTAAGAGCAAGGCAAAACAAAATTCTTGAGAGCAAATGTTCCTGTGATCATATAGGGAAATGAGTACAAGACCAATAGGAAGTTTAAAAAAGTCCTGACTAGAGACATGATAAAGTCGTGATGCTGGGGGAGAAAAGCTGAGATACTTACAAATCTTTTTATAAGTTTAATGAATCTTTAGGAACATAAATATGTTTATATGTAACAGGGTTTGCTCATAAAATTCAATATTTGATATATTACAATTTAAAGTAGAGTGTAATTGGCCATTAATTCCTAATGTATTGTTTTCTTTTTAATGTTTTTAATTTTGGAAGAGGAATGGTGCTACAAGCTGCTAAATTTTAAAGATTTTAGCATTTTTGAGTTTTCCCTAATTATGACAAATAACAGTTGGAAATTTAAGAACAGAAGAAAATAGGGAAATATAGTTGTTATATAAAAATAGTTACAGTTGTTATGTTTTCTAGACTTAATGTTCTCCCTGGTATCACATTCAGAAAGCCTCTTTCTCAGAAGAGTAGTTGTATAGAAAAGGAGAAGGCAAAACAGATTAAAAAAAACATTTCCAGATCACTAAATTCATCATTTGCTACATTGCTTCTCAGTTCCATGTTCTAATCTGTCACTGTCAGCTGATTGTTTCTTTTAAGATGTCATTCTAACTCCAACACATTTAGATTTGAATCAATTCTTTCCTTTGAAGGAGGATGGCAATAGGATTTCTTACTTCTAATATGAATGGAGTCTGTGTGACTCCAGGGCAGTTTAGCTCAGATGCCTACACAAAGCTTACCCTCCAAATGGTCCTCACTCAGCTTTGATCACACTGGTGGAACTCAGTCACCCCATTTGGGGTTCATTCCTTTGCAGTGTAGGATGTGTGCAGCCAGAAGCTATAGAACCAGCTCCATACAGGTCAGCTCCGGGTGAGTAGATACTTTGCCACATGACACGCCCCTACCTCTCTCAGCCGGCTTGAAATCCCTCCCAGGGAAGTAAGAAGTAGCTGAACTAACCCTACCCCCCCCCCATACCCCCCTGCTCAGGGAGTTAAAATGGATGTAATGAGAAAGTCTTGAATCTCTGATAGTTAACCTTTGTAGGAATAACCATGTACAATTGCCAACATTTATTTTATTTCCAGTCCTTTGAGTTCTAGGAAAGTATAAATATATCCACTAGCCACCTTCCACATCAAAAGTCATGTAAAGGGAGCACAGAAACAAACAGCCCTTTGATTTTCTGTAGGACAAAAGGTGCAGTACACTTGTTGGCAGAAACAAATGGTGCGTTTTAGATTTGTACCATATAACCTGTGCATGGTATAGAGGAACCGTAAGGATATTCTGGGCACACTAGAGAGTTTTCTATCATGATTTCGGGGAAATTAAAGGCTATATAATAGTAAGTACTTTATATCTTGAGAATTTTTATCATTTAAAAAAAATTATTATCTAAGTTTTTCAATTCAATCAAAATGAAGAGGAAAAAAAGAAATCTACCCAATACCTAATATTTCCTAAGATCAGATGATGAATAAAATAGTTATAAGAAGGTGTGTCTATATATTGCTATTCTGACTTTACTTCCCCCAGATAAATTTCAAATACTTTTTTTTTTTTAAAGTTTGATGTGAAAACTCCTACAGCATTAGCTCGTTAAATGTACTGTGTTCTGGGGAAAAAGAAGGCCAGTATCCAGCACCCCTGGGGGAAAAGTGCCTGTGAAGCAAGTGAAATAGGTGGTGAAGCTTCTGTGAATGCAGTAGTAGGATCCTCAGAGGATTTCTTTTTAAAATAATAACTTTATTGAGGTAGAATTCATGTACCGTAAAATCCATCCTTTTAAAGTATATCCAGTTCAGTGGTTTTTAGTATATTCGCAGAGTTGTACAACTATCACCATTATCTAATTTTAGAATATTTTCATCACCCCCAAAAGAAACCCCATACCTATTCCTCTCTCCTCCCAGCAACCACCAATCAACTTTCTGTCTCTGAATTTGCCTATTCTCAGAAGAGAGGACATGCAGAATAGAGTTGGCTTGTGGGGAAGGTAGTATACTAATAATAATGCCTTGAGTTTGTGCAGCATTTAATGGTTTATAAAACATATTTACAAAATGACCCAAGCATCAATAAGTGCCACAAAACTGCCTTGCTGGAGGGATAATTAGTGTCTGAGTTTTAATGAAGCAACTGAAACTCCGGAAGATGACTTGCCAAGACTCAACCCAAAGCTTTGCTGGGGTGCTTTCTCTACTGCTTTATAATGGTGGTCCTCAACAACCAGGACATGTGTGAATATTAGGGAAGCTGCATCTAGCTGCCATCACTCAAGACAAGTTTGGGGCTGGTGGGAAAAAGAATCGGTCACTACGGCTGCTCGTTTCTGGGCCAGGGGGCCCCAGGGGGCCCATCTGAACAGTGATACTGCAAAAAAAAGAGTCATGGGAAATGGAGACAGTGTCTTGGAGGATGGGCACATTTTGTTTCAGCTCATTTCTTGACTATTTCCTTTCTCTCTACCTTGTCTGTCTTACAGAATGAAGAATGATGTACTCGTGAAATAGAAATTTATAATAGAGGATAATCCTACAGCCTAAAGCAGGTATGGGTCTGAGAATGGAGTGAGAGGGTAGAGCCAGCCCAAGGGAAGAGGACAGCGTGCTAAATCAGGGGTTTGATATACTTCCCCTGGAAGCATTAAGATGGCATCTGCCCTACTGGTCATTCCTGGCCCTAAACCACGTTATTACACCTAAATTTTCTCTGATTTCAACTGAATGGATGCTCACAAAGGCTTTTCCTAGTTACAATTAGTTAGTATTTTATAATTTTATAGGATGATTTTTAGTCCCCGTAGATGCTGGTGGGGCCCCAGCCTATGAAACGGGCCTTAAAGAAATCGCCACACTTCCATTTTCACCCTCATTATCAGCTTCCTACTTACGTGCTACAGGAATTGGCTGGGAAGTCCACCTTTCTGGGGTTTCAGGGAAGACCTTCGATAGCTGCTTGTTGTACTGGTTGAGGTTTTCCAGGAAAATTTGATCTCTCTTTGCACCAATCCGGTGGATGACCTGGACTTTATCTGTGAACAGATAAAGAAATATTGAGTCCCCAGCACCCTGGGTTTTCAGACCCAATTTCATTTTACCCTACTTTAAGCCCCTAGGACGCATGACTACCATGCTTGGGGGCATCTCTTGAAGGTGACGGTTGTTTGGAAATATGAGCCGGTGGTCTCACAGAGTCCTGGAAGCCAAGGCAGAACCTGTCTAACTGATAAGCCCTATGAAAAGCTAGACACTAATAAAGGGATTCCTGATTCATCTCTTATCAGTCATAGATTTCTTAGTCCGAATAACTTTGTTAAGCACTTTAAGAAGACTTTCAGTTGATAGAAATTTAGGAACAAGATGGGGGTAGGAAAGAATAAACAGCTTGGAACATGCAGGCCTAGATCATGTATCCTGGAAGTCCAGGCATCTAAAGGATATCGCTATATCCTTTAGATATAAGGGGATAGAAGGGGAAGAAAGTGGACTTTTATGGGACATTGGGCAAGAAGCATGATAGATGCTTTCTGGTCTACCCTTTACATGAAGTGCATTTTTGTTATTATTATTTTACAAATAAGGTAAATAAGGCTCAGCGGGATTATGTAATTTGCTGAATGTTAGTAGGAAGGGGTTAAGCCAGGATTTAAACTCAGATGTGTCTGACTCCAAAGCCTGATTTTTTTTCCCAGTATTGTGCCTCAGTGGGGGAATATCTCAAAATGAGAGAAGGGAGAAAGGTGTACAGGGAAGAGGTAGGTTGTTCCCAATGCCAAATCTTGCTTTACAATCCCACCCTCCACTGCCTCCTTAGTAAAATAGAGGGATCAAGAAAGAGGGAAGAGGGAGAACAGTTTCCTTTGCACCAGATACCACTGCCTCCACCACCACCACCAAAAAACCCCCAGCTCCTGTGGGAGTAACCAGGGAATGTTACCATGAACACATGGGTCATCCAGGGCCTCTCATCTATACCCACAACTTTCATCCCCCAGCTACCTTCCACCTCCCTGCTCTAGGTCCACCTCAGCCCCCTCTACAGGTCCCCAGCTCTATTACCAAAGTAAATCTCCTGTTCAAAGATGTTGTCTGTGGAGTAAGCAAACTTTCCAGCTCTGGGATTCACCTGTCGGAAGTAGCTTTGATTTGGGGGCTGGCAGATGCACCCATTTGCATCGATATCCTCAGTGGTCTTACTGTTGTCAGGCATAATTTTAAATCTCTGCACTTGTGGCAAGTAATTGGGCAATCTTGACAGGGGTGAGAGAAGGAGAGAAGAGGGGAAAAGGAGATGGACCTCCCCCTTTCCATCAGATCCAAAACTCATTCCATTTCCTCTTTGAGCTCAGCTCATACACACATGAGCATTTAAAGAACACCTATGTTTAACTATTGGCCTTGCCCCCGAAGTGCAAGTTGAATATGGAGCTGCCAAAAGGGCCTGTCTGCAGCCACCTTCCCTCTCCCCTAGTGGAGCTACTCCTTCTGCAGCTACTGGACAGCATGATAGAGTGGCCATCCTCCCAGCATTATCCTTCTTTAACACTGGTGCCCGTAGAGGTTGCACGGACTTGGGGAAGGAAACCTGCCTCCTACATTACCTGACTTTTATGTGTTTGTTATCTATTATGTGTTTGTTTCTTTAATGTCTGTCAGTCAGTGGACAGACTGTAAGCTCCTTAAAGGATAGGTCCATGTCTGTCTCATTTACATTGCATTCCTAGCACTTTGCAGAGTACCTGGAAAGTAGTGGGAATGCAATTTATATTTGTCCAATAAATGAATAAATAAATGGACTTTTTATTTTGGACACTTACTTTCAGTTTACTTTTGGGAAGCAGAGATATTATCATAGCTCCAGTCTTCCCTCTAGCTATAAATGAGAAGGAAGCAATCTGAGAAATTCAGTAATCCTCTTCTCAGGTTGTTTACTTCTCTGTCCCGCTGCCAGTCAGTTTCTGAGTCAGTGACATGCTGGCTGCTATTCGCAGTAAGGTAGGACCAACCCTCAAAGTTGTGAGGGTTCTGCCTTTCTCATTCTCACAATGAATACATTTCAGAGAGCACCTGGATAGTATCAGGAGAAGGGGAAAGGCTGAGAACCAATCCCTTTCAAGGCAATGGTTGTCAACAAGAAGCAATTTTGTCCCTCAAGGGGACATGTGTCAATAGCTGGAGATATCTGGTTGTCACAACTAGAGGATGTCACTGGCATCCAGAGGAATGATGCAAACATCCTACAATGCACAGGGAAGCCCCCCACAATCCAGAATATCAATAGTGCCTAGGCTGAGAAATCTTATTTATGGAGATCTTTGAGAGCAGTGTAGCAGTGGAAAACACAAGAAGTTGATGGGAGAGTGCTTTCTGAACTAAGGAGTGTGAACCCACCCGGGATTCCTTGATGGGGAGCCAGGGATTCTCAAAGGCATGTGTGAGGCCCAGGGAATCTACCTATAGTAAGTAGAAAGCAGCAGCTCTGGCTCCTTTTTTTCCTGAGTGGGCAGGATGATACTCTGATGCTCAAAATCTGCTAGTTCTTCTTCCTCCAGCTGTTTCAGGAGCTCCAGGTCACTGGCGGAAGTGAGCTCATCCCGGATGTGGCTCCAGTCATATTGCTGGTGCAAGTAGGTCTGCCACTTGTTGGGAGATGCCCCAGGCCTTAGAGGACGCTTGTTCTGGATCCACCGGGCTGTGCGCTTGTTCAGCTTTTCCAGCACAATGGACTCCCAGACTCTGGCCTCCTTCTCAGGAGGGGGAAGCCAGGCTTCCTGGCTCTCCAGGTTCACATCTGAAGAAACTGACAGACTCAGCATATCGGGATCCCTGCAGGGACGAAAGATGAGAGGGCGTCTTGTTTCCTGGACTGTGCGTGCTGACTTTGATTTCTTCAGCTTCATTAGATTGGCAGAGCTTTCTGTCTTCACAGTGTGGGAGGCGACCCTTGCTGAGGGACCTGAAGAATCCAAGACCTTGAAACGGATGGGTTTTTCAGGTCGGGTCTTCCTGAGGTGGGGAGGCTGGATGATGCTGTCTGCATTGTAGAGATGGTCAAAGCTGTATTGGCTGTAAGGAATGCTGGGCAGCCCTCGCTGCCACACCACCTCCTGAGAGAAGGTAAGGTTTGAAGCGGCCTTTTTCAAATATTGGTTCTTGAGATATGCACAGTGCTGTGGGCTGAAGTGAAAGACTGGAAGCATGCCCGAGATAGCTGTGCACTCCTCCTTGCTTTTTGGTTTTAAGTAGAAAATCTGGCCCCATCCCAGTCGTGGGGAGGAAGACTGATGGAGATGGTGGCGGAGAACAGTCTTTCCCTTTTGGGTCCTGGTCATTGTTTCCCAGCAAATGTTTCCTTCCACACTGCCTGGTCCAGAGGCAGGGCCTGGCGGCGTGACCAGTCACCTGTGAAAGGGGTGGGAGGAACTGGTGAGAGGTCTAGGTCAGCAGAAATTGGTCGCCCATCATACAGAAAGAAAAGAACTTGGAAGACAGACGGGGGTGGGGGGGTGGGGAGAGGAAAGTCGTGAATTAGAAAGACGAAAGAAAGAAATGGTGCAATATTCTAAATATTCCTTGTATCAGACCCTTGCTTCCAATTCTCATACGTGTCCCCAGAACTGAGCCCCTCATCTCCTTATGAGAGATTACTGCTTTTCAACGGTGTCCCATGCTTCCAATTTTTCCTCAAATATTGTTTTCTCTCTTGTTCAAAGGCTTATATAGCATGAAGATCAGACAGCTCAGCCTGGCATTCAGGGTTCTCCATGGGTGTGACCCTAGTTAATGAGCTTGTCCCGACGTGTAACCTCTTGAGTCTCTTAGCACTTCTTCAAGTATTCCTCCGTTCACATAGTGGAGCTTTTGTCTGTGACCTCAAAATGAAATAGCCTTTTTTCCCATACTTGACATAAATTCTACCCATTCTTCTAGGCCCAGCTCAATTCCTGCCTGCTGCATAACTCTTCCTTGACCTATGTGGGCCTCCACATCAGATACAAATTTATAAATTACTTCTAATCCATACCAGTTATTTTAACTCTTAATTCTGTGAGATTCCATATTGTCCAAACTTAAATGTTACCTGGGCCAACATTGTGAGACAGCATCCTCTCTCCCAACAAACAGCCCTTAAGAACCAAAAGCAGAGTGGCAAGTCTCAGACACTTTTGTGCAATGACAACATAAGAAATGCAATAAATGGCATCCTATAGTTATTCAAACCTGGCACAAATCTGGTAAGCAGCAATCACCAGCATTATCTCTGCACTTCTAGGAACGTGCAGATGTGGGGTTGGAAGGGTTAAGCCACATGCCTCCAGTTAAAACCTGATATAAGAATACAGACTCAAAATGGGTGGTATCTCAGAGGTTCCAAATGTAGCTCCACTCTTCTACTCACCGCCCCAGTCCCCTACCCTCACTCCTATTGCAGAATAATGGGACTGCTACCATTATTCTGCAAAAATAGTCAAAGTGGACTGAATAATGTGTGCTAAAAAGAGTAATATCTTGCTTTTTTCCTTCTGTTATTAAAGCAGTAGAAACTGCCACCGAAGAAAAGGCTAAAAAGCAATAAACATTAGCACAGTAACTTCTGAGAGATTTTAAAAGTTATACAATCTCATCTCTACCCACAGATTCTGAAGTTCTGAGGTAGGGCCCAAGAGGGGACAGTCGACTTCTGGGACAGTGTTTGTTAGATATGATTAATGGACCCTCCGCATCATCACCTGAGGAGCTTGTTAAAATGCATACCCCAGAATATTGATTCGGTAGGCTGCAGTGAGGCCTGGAAATCTGCATTTTAACAAGCTCTCGGAGGTTTTTGTACATATTAAAGAAACCACAGCCCCAAGAAGTATCTGTGGGATGTCTGAAGGAAGCTTGGTTAGTAGGGAGAGTGGGATCAGAGAACACAGCCTTTTAGCCTGACCTGTTTCAAATCCCCCCTCTCTGCTGCCTCTCTCTCATCAGAAAGTTCCCTTCATTCCTCCCCTTCTACTTTCTATTTCCCTTTTCTTGTCATGTATTCATAGATATACTGCTGAGATTGCACTGGAAACTCTGCCATAAAGATGGTCTGTCCTACTCTTGTATTTTACAGATTTCAAAACTGAGACCCAGAGAGCCATAACTAAGATCACAGTATTGGCTAACACCTGAAGCAATACTGACCCTTTTGACACCTAATCTAAAATCTTTTCAGCTATGCTTCTCATCATTCAGCCGATGCTAATAAGCTTCTTTCAGACACTGGTAAAGCAGCACTGTTTTGAAAGACCTTCCCAATGGCCTCCCACAATACAGTCTTCAAAGGGAAGCAAGGTTCTACATGTTAAACTTTCCTTAGTTTCTTAGGTTCCAAAGCTGTTTATATTGGTTACTAGGCAACTACCTCTTTAGAATTCCATAAGTCTGCTCACAGAACCTGGGGCTTCAGTCAGGGGTATCTTCAGCTGTTTATTAAATTTCCTTCTTTGTGAGCTGAGCTTTGGGAAATTGCACTCTATTTGTCGATTGGTGGCAAAATGGATTTATTGGTCATCCTTTGAAAAATAAACCTCTAAGTCTATGCAGCTCAATATTTTTCCCCCACTGTGATTCATAAGTCCTACTGAGAAAGAGGCAAAAAGCAGGAACATATGAACACCCAGCTATGGCATGCTTCAGATGACCAGTCATCTATTGATAAGCACTTACGTTGTTTCCGTATCTTGGCTATTTTACATAATACTGGTTCCATGAGTACTTGAAAAGAATGTATATTCTGCTTTGGGGTGAAATGCTGTAAAAATATCCATCAATTAGACCAGAAGGCTGGTCTAATATGTCATTTAAAGCCGCTGTTTCCTTGTTCATTTTCTGTCTGGAAGATCTATCCATTGATGACAATGGAGTGTTAAAGTCCCTTACTATTACTGTATTACTGTTGATCTCTCCCTTGACATTTGTTATATTTGCTTTATATATTTAGGTGCTCATAAGTTGGGTACATAAATTACAAGGGTTATATCTTCTTGTTGGATTGATCCCTTTATCATTCTGAAATGTCCTTGTCTCTTATTATACAGCCTTTGTTTTAAAGTCTATTTTGTCTGATATAAGTATTGCTACCCCAGCTTTTTTTTTGTTTCCATTCTCATGAGAGATCTTTTTTTCCATCCCTTTACTTTCAGTCTGTATGTGTCTTGTGATTTGAAATGGGTCTCTTGTAGACAGCCTATATACGAGGTGTGATCAAACAATATGGTGAATGTTTAAATAAAAAAAAATTATTACAGTAAAAGACACGTTGCCATTAATGCCCCTCAAAATACTTCCCCTTACTTCAAACACACTTATCCCATCATTCTTGACACTTTCTGAAGCAGTTCTGGAAGCCCTCTTTCATGAGTGTCTTTAGTTATGCTGCCATGGCTACCTCAATGTCCTGAATCATTTTGACTTTGGGGAAGAGCCAGAAGTCGCATGGTGCCAGATCCAGTGAATAAGGTGGATGAGGACACACCGTAATGTTTTTGACAGAAATTGCCATACCAGAGTGACGTGTGACATGGAGCATTTTCATGATGGAGGATGACTTACGGCACATTTTAAAACACACCTTCTTTCAACTGTAGCTCACACCCAACTGACTGCACTTAATAAGTTGAAGCTTGTCACACACTGTAACTAAGGTTCAGCACACCACTTCTGCATATTGAAGATCCCTGCCTTTCCAATGGATGGCACTTGGCAACAGCATTCACTGTAGTTTTTGATCATGATGGAAAAGCTCTGTATCATACATCGCTTCTGGTACAGCAATTTCTGTCAAAATTATTACAGTGTGTTCTCATCCACCTTATTCACCAGAGCTGGCATCATGAGACTTCTGGCTCTTTCCCAAAGTCAAAATGACCATGGAAGATAAATGTTTTGAATTGATTCAGGACATCGAGGCAGCCACGACAGTGCAACTAAAGACACTCACGAAAGAGGACTTCCAGAACTGCTTCAGAAAGTGGCAAGAACGATGGGATAAGTGTGTTTGAAGTGAGGGGAAGTATTTTGAGGGAGCTTAATGGTAATATGGTTTTTACTGTAATAAATTTTTTTTTTAATTTAACATTTACCGTACTTTTTGATCACACCTTCATGTGGGTCTTGTTTTCTTATCCATTCAGCTACCCTCTGTCTTTTTATATGAGCATTTACTCTATTTACATTTCAAGTGATTATTGATAGGTACATAGTTATTGCCACTTTATTATTCATATTTATGGTGTGTGTTTTTTCCTTCTTTAAAGAAGTCCCTTAACATTTCTTGCAATACTGGTTTGGTGGTGATGAATTCCTTTAGCGTTTTCTTGTCTGGGAAGCTCTTTATCTCTTTGATTCTAAGTGATAGCCTTGCTGGGTAGAGTGATCTTGTTTGTAGGTCCTTCCTTGTGTCACTTTGAATATTTCATGCCAATCCCTTCTGGCGTGGCCTGCAAAGTTTCGTTGAAAAATCAGCTGACAGTCTTATGGGAGCTCCCTTGTAGTTACCTAACTGCCTTTCTCTTGCTGCTTTTAAGATTCTCTGTCTTTAACCTTTGTCATTTTAATTATGGTATATCTTGCTGTGAGCCTGTTTGGGTTCATCTTGTTTGGGACTCTGTACTTCCTGGACTTGTATGTCTATTTCACTTGCAGGGTTGGGAAGTTTTCTGTCATTATTTCTTCAGATAAGTTTTCAATTCCTTGCTCTCTCTCTTCTCCTTCTGGCACCCTTATGATGCGAGCGTTGTTGTGCTTGATGTTGTCCCAGAGGCCCCTTAAACTGTCCTCATTTTATTGGATTCTTTTTTCTTTTTGCTGTTCTGATTGGGTGTTTTCTGCTACCTTTATTCCAAATTGCTGACTTGATCCTCTGCTTCATCTGATCTGCTGTTGAGTCCTTTTAGTGTCATCTTCATTTCACTTATTGTATTCTTCATTACTCACTGTTGTGTTTTTTTGTTTGTTTGTTTTATGATTTCTATGTCCTTTTTTATGGTTACTGTCTGTGTGTTGAAGTTCTCACTAGGTTCCTTGAACATCCTAATAAACAGTGTTTTGAACTCTGTAGCTGGTACATTGCTTGCCTCCATGTTGTTTAGTTCTTCTTGTGGAGTTTTCTCCTGTTCTTTCATTTGGGACATTTTTTTGTCTCCTCATTTTGGCTGCCTCTTTGTGTTTGTTTCTATGTATATTAGGTAGATCTGCTATGTCTTTCAGTCTTGCTGAGGTGCCCTTATGTAGTAAGTGTTCTGTAGGGCCCAGTGGCACAGTCTCCCTAATCACCTGAGCCAAATGCTCCAGGAGTGTCCCTTGTATAGGTTGTGTGTGCCCTCCTGTTTCAGTTGAGCCTTAATTGCTGTTGGCATGTCAGTGGGTGGAGATGACCCTCAGGCTAACTGTCTGTGAGTATGAGCCAGGACTTCAGCATATGAACTACTGTGTGGGAGCTAACCCCACAAAGCAGAATTTGCCCCAGTATGCTCTGGTGTCTGCTGAGACCACCCTTTGGGTGTGCCACTTGTGGAGCTAATTGGGTGATGCTGCATTATGGTCTGCAGCCATCCACCCAGTGTACTGGTTCTGAGGCCTCTTGGGAGGGGCTCTGGTGCAGGCCAAGTCAGTCCCTGCCTGTGACCAGCCCAGGGCTAGCTGGTAGGAGCTACAAAGTGATCTGCAGTTGGTAGTTGCTTGTGCTGGGCCTGGAGGCATGTGGGAGAGGCTATGTTGTGAACCAAGGCAAGCTGCCACCAGTACTGTGCTTGGGACTGCTCAGCAAAAGGGCAACCTGAGGCCTGCCACCTCCTGTCAGCTGTCTGTAAGGCTGAGCCACTGAAAGTGCCACGGGCAGTTAAGGAGCTAAGTAAGTGGGGGTCTCAGAGAGTGGTATTTACCAGGTTAATGCAGATTCAGATTTGGCTGTGTGTAAGGGCTCAACACAGGGACAATGGCAGCTGTCCCTCCAGCCCTCACTCTGAAGCCACACAACTCAGTCTCTCCCTCTATATCTCTGCTCCAAGCCACTGTTCCTCTGTCAGAGCCCAGGGTGAATGCCTGTGAGTGAGTGAGTCTGTACATGGGCCCTTTAAGAGGATGCCTGGGTTTCCAGCAGCCTTCCATCTCACCAGGTTAGGATGGAGTCCCATCTGATTTTCACAGCCATATGTTGTAGGGGCTTCTCTTCCTGGCACTGGTGCTCTGGGCTGGGGAGCCTAGCATGGGGGTGGGACCCCTCACTCCTTACAGGGGAACCTCTGCAGCTGAGATATCCCTCTCAATTCTCAGCCACCACTGTTTTGTGTCTCCGCCCCTCCCACCAGTCTCAATATGGTTTCTTCTTTATAGCCTTAGTTGCAGGACTTCTGTTTTCATATGGTCCTCCAGATTGATTGTTCTATAATTTAGTTGTAATTTGGATGTGGCCATGGGAGGAGGCAAGCACAGCATTCACCCACTCTGCCATCTTGACTGGAACTTCCTCTTCTATATCATTTTTAATGGCTATATCTTTTCTGTTATATGACTGCATCACAATTAAATTGATTAGACCAAATTTATATTGCTAGTTTCCTTCTAACTTTTACTCTATTGAAACAATATAAGCATCCTTGTAGCAAAATATTTAGACATTCATGGATACTTACTTAGGAGTAATTCCTGAAGTGGAATTGTGAGTCAAAGAGAATGCATCATTTAAATATTTTTAAACAGATTGCTCTGAAAAGGTCATACCAGTTTATGCATCCATCAATAGTATATAAGTGTCTGCTTTCCAAATCTTCTTCAACATAGGATATCATTATATAAGAGACAATTAAAGCACAATGGTTCAGAGCACAGGCTCTGGAATAAGATTGCAAAGGTATAAATCCCAGCATTTATACTTTTTCTAGCTGTGTGATCTTCAGCAAATCAGTTAACCTCTCTGGGCCTTAATTTTTTCATAAGGTTCTTGTAAGGATTAAGAGTTAGTTATTATTATTTACCTTCTTTAGTTTCTGAGACTCTTGTACACAAAATGTTCTGTGAAGTATCCCACAGAACCAGTACAAAAGTAATTAGAGCCACAGAGAATAGCATGATTAATGACTAACCAGCAGTACAAGGTATGATCAAACAATATGGTGAATGTTTAAATAAACAAAATTATTGCAATAAAAGACGTTGCTATTACACCCCCTCAAAATATTCCCTCTTTCTTCGAATGCACTTATCCCATTGTTCTTGCCACTTTTTGAAGCAGTTCTAGAAGTCCTCTTTCATGTCTTTAGTTGTACTGTCATGGCTACCTTGATGTCCTGAATCATTTTGACTTTGGGGAATAGCCAGAAGTCTCACGGTGCCAAATTTGGTGAATAGGGGAATGAGGATACAACATAATGTTTTTATTTGACAGAAATT
The DNA here is from genome assembly GCF_036562045.2 of Rhinolophus sinicus. Taxonomy (NCBI): domain Eukaryota; kingdom Metazoa; phylum Chordata; class Mammalia; order Chiroptera; family Rhinolophidae; genus Rhinolophus; species Rhinolophus sinicus. The sequence goes on along the minus strand of NC_133753.1, from coordinate 24,866,160 downwards.
GCCATATACCAGAAGCTATGTGTGACACAGAATATTGTCATGATGGAGGATGATTTATGGCACATTTTAAAACACACTTTCTCTCAACCGTAGCTCACACCTGACTGACTGTACTGAACAAGCTAAAACTTGTCACACACTGTTACTAAGGTTCAACGCACCGCTTCCCGTATTAAAGATCCCTGCCTTTCTGTTGGATGGCACTCGGCAGCAGCATTCACTGGATTTTGTGATGATGATGAAAATGCTCCATGTCACATATCACTTCTGGTACAGCAATTTCTGTCCAATAAAAACATTATAATGTGTCCTGATCCACCTTATTCACCAGATATGGTACCATGTGACTTCTGGCTCTTCCCCAAAGTCAAAATGACCATGAAAAGTAAACGTTTTGAATCGATTCAGGACATAGAGGCAGCCACGACAGCACAACTAAAGACACGAAAGAGAACTTCCAGAACTGCTTCAGAAAGTGGTGAGAGTGATGGGGTAAGTGTGTTTGAAGTGAGGAGGAGTATTTTGAGGGGGTTAATGGCAATATATCTTTTATTGTAATACATTTTTTATGTAAATATTCACCGTATTGTTTGATCACACCTTGAACATGAGAACATTTGAAACTAGGTAAAAAGGCTTGGCTGGGAAAGCTCTTAAGGGTGATATTGGGAGCAGAGGCAAACACAAGTTTTATGGTATGAAAATAAATAGAGACCTCATTTAAAATGGAGGTCAACTTCTCATGGTTTACTGATAGTTCTTATTTAAAGGATCACAATGACAAATATTGTGCTGGATATACAATATCAACACCCCTTGATGTAACTGAAACTGCACCTTTGCCTTTGGATACTATGGTCCAACAAGCCAAATTATATGCACTGACAAACCTGCATCCTAGTCAAGAGCAAAACTGCCAACATTTGTACTGGTAGTAGATATGCTTTTGAAAAAGCTCAAGATTTTGGAATGTTGTGCAAGCAATGTGGCTTGCTTATGAGTACTTCCAGCAGAAAAAAAGTTTTAAATAGCCAGTATATTCAGGAATTATTGGATGATATGCTTTTACCTACTACTTTAGCTATTAAGATCCCAAGGCATTCTAAACTTGACTTTGAAACTAAGGGAAATCACCTGGCTGACCCTTCTGCAAGGAATATTGTCCTTAAAGGAACCAGCAGAAGTCAAACCTCCCAATGTCACCTTCAAGAGCTTTCCCAGCCGAGCCTTTTTACCTAGTTTCAAATGTTCTCATGTACGAGGTGTGATCAAACAATATGGTCCCAATGGGTATTTCCCAAATGTTAGAAAAACTGGCTAGAGAATCACAACAATTGACCTTTGAAAATGAAAAACAGGATTGGAAATCCAGCAATTGTTGGTTTGATAAAAAGAGAAGGCTCTGGTTTGGGCCAAATAACAACCCAGTCCTACCAAAGACTCTAAATTCCCACTCCTAACTACTGTACATGTATTCAACCATTGGTCCACTGACAAAATGATAGCATTCATGAATCAATATTGATGGGGAAATTATAAGGCTGCAAAAAGTGCCTACCTCAACTTGTCCCACTTCTCCAAAGTACAACTCAGGGAAACCTGTTCGTACTACTCCCAAACATTTTAAATTGTCTAATGAACCATTCAAGTTTTGACAAATGGATTTCATACAGCTTCCCTGTCTCATAGATATATTTTAGTCATGGTTTTTATGTTTTCACACTGGACTGGAACTTTCCCTTGTAGACAGGCTACTGCCTCTTCTGTCACTAACGTTCTTTTGGAAGATTATCCCTACCTGGGGAACCCCTCTTGAACTCCGTAGTAATCAGGGAACCCATTTTAGTGGTCAGGTGCTTTGAGGAGTCTGTGCTGTTAGGCCAGTTTTACAACACTTTCACTGTGCTTACCACCCTCAATGCTCAGGTTTAGCTCAATGCACTAATGGCATTATTAAGATTCAACTTGCAAAATTTGTAGAGACCCTCCAAATACCTTGGTCAAAAGTATTCCCTTGGTCCTTATAAATCTCAGATTCACCCCCTAGAACTCATAAATTCTCACCCTTCGAGATAGTCACAGGGCACCCAATGTACCTTGCCCCTGCCTCTTTTGATCCACAGCTGATATAAGGAGGTATACTTCAGTATTGTAAAGGCCTTATTCCTGCTATCAAAATTAGCCATGTTCTGGCAGAGCAATCTTGTCACAATACACTCCAGGGAAATATAACTTTGCAACCTGGAGATTTTGGCTATTAGAAAAGACACCTCTGGAAAAACTCTTCAACCTCACTGTAAAACCCCCTATCATTGCTAACCAACTCTGTGCTACCAAATTCCAGGGAATAAACTCCTGTATTCACATGACACATCTAAAGAAAGCACCTAAACTAGACCTGCACACAATCTGGTGACGTAAAGGTGAAGATTTCCCCAAATTAAAACAGACAACACCTAATGAGACAGCTTTCCCAAGATGTTCAGATGAGGCCAATTACAAGATTTAAAATTCACAGAAGCCTCTCTTTCATATTGACTATTAACTGGTCTAGATTCTTATTCAATTAATAGTCTATGAATTTGTAACCTACAAAAGGAAAGGGCTGTACTTTTTTTTAAAGTTTTTATTTTTCCAGGACCCATCAACTCCAAGTCAAGTAGTTGTTTCAATCTAGTTGTGGAGGGCACAGCTCCCAGTGGCCCATGCGGGGATTGAACCGGCAACCTTGTTGTTAAGAGCACCATGCTAACCTGCTGCCAAAAGGCTGTATTTTTTTTTATTGTTGGGGAAGGGGAACAGGACTTTATTGGGAAACAGTGTGTACTTCCAGGCCTTTTTTCCAAGTCAAGTTGTTGTCCTTTCCATCTTAGTTGTGGAGGGTGCCGTTCAGCTTCAAGTTGTTGTCCTTTCAGTCTTAGTTGTGGAGGGTGCAGCTCAGCTCCAGGTCCAGTTGCAGTTTTCTAGTTGCAGGGGGCACAGCCCACCATCCCTTGCGGGAGTCGAACCGGCAACCTTGTGGTTGAGAAGATGCATTCCAACCAACTGAGCCATCCAACCAACTGCAGCTCAGCTTAAGGTGTCGTGTTCAATTTTTTTTTAGTTGCATGGGGCAGAACCCACCATCCCTTGCGGGAGTCAAGGAATCGAACTGGCAACCTTGTGGTTGAGAGGATGCGCTCCAACCAACTGAGCCATCCGGGAGCTCAGCGGCAGCTCAGCTCAAGGTGCCATGTTCAATCTTAGTTGCAGGGGGCACTGCCCACCATCCATCCCTTGCGGGACTCGAGGAATTGAACTGGCAACCTTGTGGTTTAGAGCCCACTGGCCCATGTGGGAATCGAACCGGCAGCCTTTGGAGTTAGGAGCATGGAGCTCTAACCGCCTGAGCCACGGGGCCGGCCCCAAAAGGCTGTATTTTTAATAAGACATTTTGTTCCAAAGAATTTCTTTTGATATAATAATACTGTTTAATTGCTTTATGTTTTATTCCTGCATTGTCTGTTTCCAAAGCATTTGTTTAATTCTTTCTGTTCTGAGTATGCCTTTGCCATATTCACTATTCTAAGATACAGACTTTAGATGGGAAATGCCTGAGAAATCTCCTACCCTTACTTGTTACTCAAATGTGACAACAATAGGCTTCCAATCTGTGCATTTTCCCTCCAACATGGGACATAACATCCAGGAAAGGTCCTTTATGGCACCAAGGGACAAAAGGCTACTGAGTCCAGAAAAACCTGACTCTTGATTAGTGATGCTTATGGAGAAAGAACTTGATCAAAAGGGGGAAATGTGAAAATTAATAAAAACCTCATTTAAAAAGGAGGCAAGAGGCTAGAAGAGAGAACTTGCACACAGATCACTCAACTCACACTACTGACCCCCACAGGAAAAGAACATACCTTGCATCTCCCACAGGAAGTGATACTACTTTACTACCTCAGTAGGAGGAAGAAAAAAATTCCTCCTTGCCTGGTAGGAGCTGGGACAATGGGGGACGGCCATAACTCAGCCAACGAAGTCACTGTACTTCCAAATTTTAGTTTCCTTCAATAGACTGTTCCTTTACAACAGCCCATCCCAGGTCCATAAAAGAGCATTTCTTGGGCCCGCCCGGTGGTTGGAGCGCGTGCTCCTAACCCCGAGGTCGAAGGTTTGATTTCCACATGGGCCAGTGAGCTGTACCCTCTACAGCTAAGATTGTGAACAACGGCTCTCCCTGGAGCTGGGCTGCTGTGATCGGCATGGTCTGCTGTGGGCTGCTGTGTGCTGCCATGAGCGGCTGGTGGTCAGCATGAGTGGCTCACAGCCAGCTCGCTGTGAGCTACTGTGAGCTGGCGACCAACTGCCTCAGCAGGGGGAGGCCTCCCCCCGCAAGGCTCATACCAGCATGGACCAGGGAGCTGTATACTGTACACTGTACATAACTAGACTGAGAAACAACAGCTTGAACCAGAGTGTGTGTGGGGGAAGCGGAAGAAAGAGGAAAAAAACAATTTATAAATAAATAAATAAATAAGAGGCCTATGATTACCGTGTTTCCCCAAAAATAAGACCTAGCCAGACCATCAGCTCTAATGCGTCTTTTGGAGCAAAAATTAATATAAGACCGGGTCTTATTTTAGTATAAAAATGATTTTTGCTCCAAAAGACGCACTAGAGCTGATGGTCCAGCTAGATCTTATTTTCCGGGAAACACGGTATTAACAGACGTTAATTACTCAACATTGAAGTGATAAAATTCAATTCCAGTCCTGCACTCCTCTCAGCCATTAAGCGTGGGAACTGAAGACTGCTATGTGCCGGGTTCCTTCAGGATCAACCCACTGCATAGGCGAAGCACTTCTGAGAGGCAGAAGTGGGGAATTCTTTCCCAAATAAAGTGGAAGTTTTTCAGCACAGGAGGCTTTAAGCACGTTCATGTGCATTTGTTGGCTCTTGCTTTTAAATGTAGGCCACTGACGTGGAAGTCTGGCCTCCAAACTGCATTTAGCAGGCCGCTCTGGCCCACTGGGCGCGGAGCCTGCAGATGCGCAGCGCGCCGCTAGAGGATCTCTAACCGGTTGCTAACTTTCTCCGCAGCCCTACTCAGTGGATCCGAGTTCTGAAATCAAGTCGCAAAATGATGGCCTCTTCTCCCGCTGTCCTGCGAGCGTCGGGACTCTGCCTAAGAAGCCCAAAGAGTTGGGCGTGGCTATCCGGGCTCCCAAAGGTGAGGCCTGGTGGCCCGGTCTCCTGGGCCCCTGCCCGGATGGCAGCGACCGTGACGCTGGAGCCCGCCGGCCGCTGCAGCTGGGACGAGCCGGTCCACATCGTCGTGCGCAGCCTGGCCCAAGGGCAGCAGGTCACGCTGCGCGCCTCCCTGCGCGACGAGAAGGGCGTGCTCTTCCGGGCCCACGCGCGATACTGCGCCGACGCCCGTGGCGAGCTGGACCTGACACGCGCGTCTGCGCTGGGCGGCAGCTTCACGGGGCTCGAACCCATGGGACTCCTCTGGGCTTTGGAGCCCGAGAAGCCCTTTCTGCGGCTGGTGAAGCGGGACGTGCAGACTCCATTCGCGGTGGAGCTGGAGGTGCTCGACGGTCACGAGCCGGAGGGCGGGCGGCTCCTGGGCAGGACGGTGCACGAGCGCCACTTCCTTCCCCCCGGGGTGCGGCGGGAGCCGGTGCGCGCGGGCCGGGTGCGCGCCACGCTCTTCCTGCCGCCAGGTGAGCGGACCGCTAACCTGTTTCTGCCTGTTTCTTTTCTTCTCCTTGGCTTCTACCGAGAGAACGAAGGTAGCTCCCAACGTTCCGGAGACAGGAATGGAATGTAAGGCTGGCTGGGGAAGGGGCTCTGCCGCTCCAAAACTGAGAGGTCAATTAAAAGACATCATAAAGAAAGGGAAAGACAGTTATAATGTTTAAAAAAACATGTACAGGTAGTTCAAGTTTTTAATTTTTTAAAAGTTTTTCAGTTTTATAACTTTGCTTATAATTCCCACAGTACATTAGTTTTAAGAAAATTATAGCATGAAGGAGGAAGGCCTCTTGCTATCAACTGGAAATCTGAAATTATTGGATAATTTTCCTATTACATAAAAAGCAATTGGCCAATGAAAAAAATTAAAAGATGCTTATCCTATTAGGAATCAGGGAAACACAAAATTGAACTACACATTTCATACCCTCAAAATTTACCAAAATTTAGAACTCTAACATTACCAGTTGTTGACAGGTATATAGTGGAAAAGGAACTCACATACACTGCTAAAAGGAATATATTTCTCTCCTCCTGGAAACAATTTTTTACTTAGAAATTTGACTATATCATTCTACTCCTGGTACATACACACCAATGGTATTGTTTGTAAGAACAAAAACAACTACAAACAGCCCAAATATCCATCAACAATAGAGATAACTAAACAGGTATATATTTACAGCAGCAAAAGTGATTGAACTGCAGCTACAAGAATCAACATGGATGAATCTCAGAAACAGTATTGACTGAAACAATCAAGTCCCAGAAGAACACAGTTTCATTACATTTAGATAAAATTCAAAAAGTAAGCGCAATAAACAAAATACTGCTTAAGGTAAACGTATAAGGGGTAATACAGTAAAGAAAACCAAGAGAATGATAAATCCAGGACAGTGGCTAGGGCGGGAAAGAGCACAGGTACTCAGATAGCTTCCATGGTTAGTACTGAGTTATTTCTTAAAAGTGTTGGGTATAAAGTGTTTGTTTTATTATTTTTCTTTAAATATTGCATGTTAAATACAAACTTTGTGTGCAAATGGTGAAAATATCTAGTAAATGGAATCATACCGAGCATGTAGCCTTTTGAGTCTAGTATAATGCATTTGAGATTCATTCATGTTGCTCCACGTATCAGTAGTTCCTTCTTGTTCCTTAGTACCCCATTATATGGACGTACCACAGGTTATTTATTCATTCACCAGTTGACGTGTTACAGGAGTCTTGGTTCTTCTTGCCAACACAGTGAAGAATCAAAGGTCAGCAAGCTGATTAATATGCAAACAAGGTTTATTAGTGATAGGTTCTTAGGGAAGAGAATGGGCCTAGCCAAGGTGGGGGAGAGGGGGGCAGACAGAGAGAAGCCTAGGCCCCTGGTGTTAGTGATACATTCTCAGGGAAGAAAACAGGCCCAGCCAAGGCGAGAGAGAGAGATAAAGGGGGAGAGGGAGAGAGAATGAGTGGGATATATTCTCAGGGAAGAGAATGGGCCTAGCCAAGGTTGGAGAGAGAGGCCTAGGCCTCAGTATTAGTAATACGTTCTCAGGGAAAAGAACAGGCCCAGCCAAGGAGGGAGGGAGAGGGAGAAAAAGAGGGAGAGAGAAAACGTGTGGGTGAGACAGCCCTTGTCTCAGTATAGTTTGCTGGGTGGGGTGAGGGAGTTACATATTGATATGGCAGGAAAAGGTGGTATATGCTCTTCCACAGGGGGGCATGATCTCCTAACATGGGTGGAGGTCGGTTGACTCAGATCCTTATCTTGCTCCAGACCACCTCTTGTCATCTGTTGTTATAAAAACAGATACTTGGCTGGAGGCAGTTAAAGTTAATTATGAGCTTTTTCTCTAGGCACTATGGACCCCTCCCACCCTTCCTCCTCCATTTTCTAACTTCTACCTAACAAAGACATTTGGGTTTCAAGTCTTTGAAGATTATGAATCGTCACTACAAACACTTGCGTACAAGTTTTTGTGTGAACACAGGTTTTCATTTCTCTTGGGTAATTACCTAGGAGTGAAATTGCTGGATTATATGTAAGTATGTGTTTAACTTTATAAGAAATTGCCCAAACTGTTTTCCAAAGTGGCTGTATCATTTTGCATTCACACGAGCAATGAGCGTTTCAGTTGCTCCACATCCTCATTAGCATTTGGCATTGTCAATTTCATGGGAAGAGGGAAATGGTTTGCTTTTCATTGTCTATAAATTATTTTTAATCATAAAAGTAATACATAATTTTTGTAAAAATGTGGGGATTTGAGGCATTGGGTGTAGAAGGGAATTGGATTTAGCCTATGCTGCTGTCTGGATCTTTGAAGACTACAGGTCTTTCAGCATTTCTGATTGTCAATATAAAACTTTGACAAATAGGCAACAAATAGCTTTTAATTCCCCTGCAAAGAGTTTTAGGAATAATTTAATTTTGTGTTTTGTTTCTTTCAAAGAACCTGGGCCCTTTCCTGGGATTGTGGACATTTTTGGAGCTGGAGGTGGCCTTCTGGAATATCGAGCTAGTCTGCTGGCTGGGAAGGGTTTTGCTGTGATGGCTTTGGCTTATTATAACTATGAAGACCTCCCCAAGAGCATGGAGACCCTCCACTTGGAGTACTTTGAAGAAGCTGTGAACTACCTGTGTAATCACCCTCAGGTCGGAACTTTTCTAAGTTTTGTGGTCTACATACCGTGTTTCCCCAAAAATAAGACCTCGCCAGACCATCAGTTCTAATGTGTCTTTTGGAGCAAAAATTAATGTAAGACCCGGTCTTATTTTACTATAAGACCCGGTCTTATATAACATAATATATACTACCAGATCTTAATTTTTGCTACAAAAGACGCATTAGAGCTGATTATCTGGCTAGGTCTTACTATCGAGGAAACATGGTATAGCTTAACAATAGATCATCCCCTTGCGGCTTGAGCTTGGAATGTCCCCTGTCCCACCCAGGTCCCTTTTTTTATGATTAATACCCTAAGGCTAATTGATCACAATCTCTATGGTTTAGTTAATTCCATCATTGTTCCTGGGTTGCAGACTCCACCTGAGAATCAGTGGCCAGAGGGAAGGCTACTATTATGTATCCTCTGGAGGAATGCCCAGATTTTGCCTTAAATACCCCAAGCTGGGCTGAGCCTGTTAAGGCAATTTTGGAGGCACCTTCTCAGACCAGAGGTGCTCTGATAATAAACGCTTATTTATGACCCAACTTCTGTGTCAGTCTATTGGCTGAGCAGCACAGGCTGCACGAGCCCCAGACTCATTTGGCCTCAGGTTTCACTAGGAAATATTTTGAGGGTTCTAAGCTCAGGATATCAGAGGATCAGAAGACAAACCTTGCTAAATTTATTTTTTTAATTTAAAAAAAAATTTTTTTAAAGATTTTTATTAAAATATAGCTAACATACGGGCTGGCCCAGTGGCTCAGGCAGTTAGAGCTCCATGCTACTAACTCCGAAGGCCGCCGGTTCGATTCCCACATGGGCCAGTGGGCTCTCAACCACAAGGTTGCCCGGCTGCGCCCCCTGCAACTGGCAACGGCAACTGGACTGGGGGCTGAGCTGCGCCCTCCACAACTAGGACTGAAGGGACAACAACTTGACTTGGAAAGAAAAGTCCTGGAAGTACACACTGTTCCCCAATAAAATCCTGTTCCCCTTCCCCAACAAAAATATCTTTAAAATAAATAAATAAATAAATAAATAAAATTTAAAAAATATATATAGCTAATATACAATATTATATTAGTTTCAGGTGTACACCATAGTTATTCAACATTTGTATTTCTCTGTATGACTTTCTCAGTACAGTACCCTTTAGTCCCTCCATGTTATTGCAGATGGCAAGATTTCATTATTTTTTATGGCTGAGTAATATTCCATTGTATATATGTACCACCTCTTCTTTATCCATTCATCCATTTGGGGACAGCCAGGTTGCCTTCAGATCTTGGCTACTGTAAATAATGTTGCAATGAAGATATGGATGCACACATCACCTCAAAGCAGTGTTTTGGGTTTCTTTGTATAAATACAGAGAAGTGGGATTACTGGGTCCTTCTTTGTCTCTTGTTATAGCCTCTATTTTAAAGTCTATTTTGTCTAGTTTAAGTATTGCTACCCCAGCTTTTTGTTTGTTTCCATTTTCATGAAATATCTTTTTCTATCCCTTTACTTTTAGTTTGTGTGTGTCTTTTGATCTGAAGTGAGTCTCTTGTAAGCAGCATATGTATTAGTCTTGTTTTCTTATCCATTCAGCCATCCTATGTCTTTTGATTGGAGCATTTAATCCATTTACATTTAAAATAATTGCTGATAGATATGTAGCTCTTGCCATTTCACTATATTTTCCCTTCTTCCCCCTCCTCCCCCCCCCCAGCCCTTTAAAATTTTTTGTAATACTGGTTTGGTGGTGATGAACTCCATTAGTTTTTTTCGTCTGAGAAGCTTTTTATCTCTCCTTTGATTCTAAATGATAACTTTGCTGGGTAAAGTAATCTTGGTTGTAGTTCCTTGCTTTTCATCACTGAATATTTTGGAGAAGTGGAAAGCAAACATCAGTGAAGTCTGGCAGGATGGATGGGCAGTATGGATGCTTATTTGAAACTTGTGGTCATGAAATGAAAGTCAGATAACAGTACAAATGTGTATTTTTTTCTCCAGCAATGTTCATTTGTACAAATACAGGCCTAGAGGAAGTGAATACATGGATTTAACTAACGTTAGCACTTTTCCAGGCAAGTATGACCAAAGGAAGAGAGGTATTAAAGGAGCTAAGAGTGCTTGCAAGGGAGTGATAATAATAATGAAACTTGAAATCTAAGCTGGATGAGGTGTGAAGTGAGAACATGAAAGGTTTAGATAGTGAAAAAAGTGGTAGTCAAGGTCTCAAAGAGATGGAAACATGTGATACTAAAATGCTAAACTGGAAGTATTTAAGATGGCGATGAGAGAGTAAACTGCTTGAAGTTGAGATTTTGGAGATGAGGTACTTACTGATGATGACTTGGTTTAGGTTATGACAATGGGAGTGGGTGGCTGAGGTGTGTTAAAGAAAATGATCATTGGAGGTATGGAGGTTAAAAAAATGAGAGGACAAAGTACTTAGTAGATCATTTACATGGCTGTTGAAGTCACCAAGAATGGTGATGCAGAAATTGTGGAAAGGAAAAGGAAAGGAAGAATAAGTAGAGATCCCAAGGTTGCAAATCTTGATAAATGGTAAGAGCCCTGATTCAGGCTGTTCCAACTGACTTCCAATTCCAGGCACTACTCACCACACTGATTCATGGACGCATTCTCCTTTTTCCTCTGTCCTTATCTCAGGTAAAGGGTCCAGGAGTCGGGCTGCTTGGAATTTCCAAAGGGGCTGAGCTCTGCCTCTCCATGGCCTCGTTCCTGAAGGGCATCACTGCCGTAGTCATGATCAATGGCTCAATGATCAATGTTGGAGGAGCCTTACACTACAAGGATGAGACTCTGCCCCCTATAGGTCTGGACCCAAATCGAATCAAGGTGACTAAAGATGGCTTGGCAGACATTTTGGATATCCTGAACAGCCCTTTGGAAGAATCTAACCAGAAGAGCATCATTCCTGTGGAAAGGGCTGAGAGCACCTTCCTGTTCATTGTAGGTCAGGATGACCATAACTGGAAGAGTGAATTCTATGCTAATGAGGCCTCTAAGCTCTTACAGGCCAATGGTAAAGAGAAGCCCCAGATCATCTGTTACCCAGGGACTGGACACTACATTGAACCTCCTTACTTCCCCATGTGCAGGGCTTCCCTGCACACTTTGGTGGGCCGTCCCGTCATCTGGGGAGGGGAGCCCAGGGCTCATGCCATGGCCCAGGAGGATGCTTGGAAGCAGATCCAGATTTTCTTCCACAAACACTTGGGTGGGGAAAAGGGAACAATCCCACCAAAACTGGAATCTTTTATTTGATTGTGTGGCATCTCTGGTACTAATTTATCCTGGGAACAGCTGCCACAATTAGTGTGTATGTGTAATTTGTTTCTTTTTAATAATTACTTAAGAGTTTTCCCCTCCTCACTGTTAAAATGAACTTACCAATGAGTTTTCAAGAGTTTTATAAACTACATGCCTTTTCAGTTGTTTGGGAGAAGAGTGATTCTGCAGAACACACAACAGATGGGAAAAGCATCCTTTTAGTCTCTCACAACACATAAGGCTTCAGCTCTGAAAGGAAAGTGAGTACAGTTGTATCTCGGTTTTCGAACATCTCCGTTGATGAACATTTCGGTTCACGAACGCTGTAAACCCAGAAATAAATGCTTTGGATTTTGAACACTCTTCAGAAGTCGAACATGTCACGCGGCTTCCGCTGAGTGCAAGATCTGAGGCCTAGCTGTCGGCTGTTTTCGAATATTTCAGTATTCAAACAATCTTCCGTAACGGATTAAGTTCGAAAACCAAGGTACCACTTATTAACAGTGACTCATACATCATTTTTGCTCAGTAATTATTTATTACTTGTTGAATTTAATAATTTGATTAATAAATGATTACCTATCATAGAAAAACATATAATACCAAAAATATTATCATATTTGAGTTTCTCCTTTAAGAATGGAGGTGAGTATCTTAGCTATAAATTACTAGTTAGATTACTACTTAGATGTAAAACTACTAAAAATTTTTATAGCAGATACATTTTTAGTTCTTTGATATCTTCTCCTTGGATGAATAAGGAGTCTCCTAGTGCAAATAAATTTTAAGTTATGTTTCTATTTACACTTATGGGCCTTTATGATTTAGTTGTTTTGAAAACTGGTAAAACATTATTTAAATGAATTACATAAGTGATTTTAACAATGATTAATGTGAAAAATAAATGATTTAATATTTACATCACTTGTTATAAATAGTTCCACAATAAGCTTACTAAACTTTTCTTAAACCTTAATGTATTTAAAGTAAAAATAATACCTTAATTTACGATTATGGTGTTATTTCCTCAGTTATCTTTTTTAATAAAGCAATTCTTGGTGGATTTTTTTCCTCTCAAAAACAGTACAATGCTCTTTATGTTTTGTCTGCTTTTTCTTCTATACCACTGTGTGCTTGTCACTTAATCATCACCAATCTGTGAGGCAGGTGTCATCTTCATTTTAGCAATGAGGAAACCAAGTCTCAGAGAAGTTCTTCACATAGTGAACATAGAGCTGGGGCTCAGTATCCCAAATTTAGTTTCTTCTTTGTTAAGCTGTTTCTCTTATCTCTGCTGTTCTTCAATTTTAGGGGGCACAGAGCCATTTGTCCCTTGATTGCTGCCTCTTCTCATCTACCAAGTAGAATGCGCATTTGTGTGCATTCACATTCACCCACAGTGTTGTGCTTTTCGGGTGCATCATGAATTCCCTTAAAGTCCATTGATGCTCTCTGTAGGATAACCAATTGGGAACTTGTGGAGAATAGTGAGAAAGTTGAACCAGCTCATTGGAATTTTAGGGATGTGCAAACTGTCAAACCAGTGTAATTTCTTGTTTTTTCATAGAAAACATTTCATTTTTTACTTCCATATTGAAGTCCATCGGTATCCAGTATTTTGTTTCTATTTTTTGTCTTAGTTCTTGTGGTGATATTACCACAGAATATTAAGTTTGCTTCATTTCCTGACTAATACAGAAAAATTAGATGATTCTCTGCCTGATGTAGAAAGGTGGTTTCTTCAGCCTCACTGTCAGCTGCCTGTCACTTTTGGGCATCTCTTCTCTGCATCAGCTCTTCATAGTGTCAATACAGATTGCTGATTGAGCTGACAAGAATATTGTATCTTCCATACTTGCGATATTCACCAGAAATAGTTTCTAGGAATAGGACACAGACTTCTTCCCTCCCTCACCATTTTGGCAACATTCGTTTGTGCCCTATTTCAATACATGTTACTATTCCAATATCAACAAAATTTATGCCAGGAACATATGTGTGTTTACCTTACCTCTGTAGGGGAGGCAAAACTGCCTCTATCCTCTTAGGATTTCTGGTTGGACCTGAGAATTAAATTCACATAACACAGATTAATAAGAAAAAAGCATACCAATTTTATTTTTACACATGCAGAAAGTCTCCACAAGAAAAGTAAGACCCAAAGAAGAGTCAGAACCTAAGTACTTAATATACTAAATTGAACAGAGTGGCAACTGTGGAAAATAAAATATATGGGGAAACTAGAGGAAGAGAAATTATTTTAACAAGATCTTGTGCAGAATTAATCCCTTAATAAGAATTATGACTGTTAATGGGACTAATTAAGGAATTTGGAAGTTGACTTTTAGGAGGCTTGTGTATTTAGATTTGAACACAGAATTTGACATTAGAAAATACATGTTAGGAAACGTGAATAAATTTAGCACATAGCAGTATTTCACTGCAAGATGAAAATTCTCCCATAGTTTATCTTTAATTCTCAAAATCAAGTGGAAACAAGTCAGGTGAAGGAGTGCAGGGGATGCTACCCCAAAATGTCATTTGGAATATTGCTTATTTTGAGCTAAAGGCACTTGAAAAACAGCAGGTGCAAGAAGGGCACTCATTCCTATTTTTTTTCCCTAAAAGCAGAAGATGAAACTCATGTGAGAGCTGCCCACACCCTATACCAGGAGGAAACAGTCTTATCACTAGAAGTAAGAGTTAAGGCTAAGAGAATTCTGCACAAGATCTTGTTAAAATAATTTCTCTTCCTCTAGTTTCCCCATATATTTTATTTTCCACAGTTGCCACTCTGTTCAATTTAGTATATTAAGTATTTCGGTTTTGACACTTCTTTGGGTCTTCCTTTTCTTGTGGAGACTTTCTGCATGTGTAAAAATAAAATTGGTATGCTTTTTTCTTCTTAATCTGTGATATATCAATTTAATTCTCTGGTCCAACCAGAAACCCTAAGAGGATAGAGACATTTTTGCTTCCCCTACACAGGTGAGATAAGGTAATGAACTGGTAACATTACTTATTTTAGAAACTGCATTCAGGATCATTGTGGCATTGGGAACCAGTCAGAATCTTCTGTAAACACATACTAACTGAGCTAGAGGCTTCTGGGGCGTTTAACTTGGTGTTACACTTAAGACTTCACTCAATAAAATGTTAAGAATTGGCGTGGGAAAGGATCCTAGTTATAAATATAGAGACTTAAAATCTCCACAGTAGACAGAGAGGGGAGGGAGAAAAGAGCAATGGCAGCTCTGCCGGGTGGGGGACTATACTAAATACTTCCAGTTCAAGAAGAAAGGAATATGCAAGTAAATAAACCTACATAAAGAAAAAAGAAGAAAGGAACAAAGTCCTCTTTTGTGGGAAGGAGGGGGAGGTTGTCCCCAGTGAGCCAGTATGTTCAGTGACCTGAAGTTAAGTCCTGATAGTGACATTCACACACCCCACATATTTACTCAGCCTACAGTCACTTCTCATTTAGGAAAGAGGTCTGTTGAGGAAAAAAAGACTTCTACAACTGCAGAGGAAACATGCAAGCTACCTACACCAATAAATAAATGAAGGATTTATATAGGAAATTACAAATATGATTGCTGAGATAACCAATTCAGTAGATAAGTTGAAAAACAAAATGGACATGGCTAATAGCCAAATTAGGAATTTGGGGGGGAAAAAAGTTAAATCTCTCATAACTTTGCTGAAGAATGAGAGGAAGGAAATGTATGAGAAAAAATTAAGGAATGGACGATTGCAACACACACACTGTTCTACTAACAGCAGTGGTCTTGGCTTTGGATTAACAAATTTACAAAACAGAATAGATTTTGCTCAGCACCACATTTACTTAGCTTTAAGAATTCAGGCTAAGAAAAAACACAGCCACAGAATAGTCATTCTGCACCTAGGATGCACGTGGTCACATGAGATGAGGGTATTTGCAGACAATTTCAGGCTGCAGATTAAAAGGCTCTACAAAGAAGTGAAAAGAAAATCATAAAAAATTCCCATTTGTGTATTGAAGAATTAACACTATCAAAAGGGAGGTCTGGCCTGTACTCTAGGCTACTGGAAGGTGATCTCTAGGCCCTTGATATATCATGACTGATAGCAGTATCTTTGCTCAGGGCCTTTGGTTCATACTGGATGACTTAGGGTGGGAGCTGCACATGCTTTAGGATAGGGCCTGGCCACACCAGACAGGTCTGCAAGTTGCAGAATAGTAAATACAGTATGTTCTCACTCCCATATATTTACATACTATAAACATACAGAAAAAAATCTAGACGGATGCACCCATCTTTGGAGAAAGGAGAGCTGGAGGAAGAAAAGACTCCATTATTTCACATTTTAAACGTTTCAGTATTGCTTACATCTGTTTTGAAAAATAAGTATTTTTTTCTTTAAAAAAGAACTATGATTTTTCTTTTACAGAGCAGTTTAAAAAGCAATATGCAAACCGATGACAATTATCTGGAGACCATGAGAAACAAAACATGCATAGGCTCAATCTCAGGCTATTATGAAATCAATAATTACATTTTGCTTCACAATATTCTTCTAAGACTTTCACATACACTATCATGTTTGACACCCATTTGGAAGACTTTTACCTTGTTACACACAAGAACTATGAGACCCTGAGAGAGAATACACTTAAGACTGCAGAACTAGTCAGTGCTGAAGCCAGAGCTAGAACTCTGATTATATTTCACCACAATGCCACTGATCACTTTTGAATTCACATCTGGAGTTAGTCAGGACTCTGGCACTTATTAGAAGGTAATCCTCAGTGGCTTAATATTCTCCAAGCATCAGGTTCCTCCTCTGCAGTATTTGAAAAATATTCCTAGTGTTTTGTGAACCTGTTAAATTTTGTATATAAAATAGATGGGGCATTGATAAAGAGTAGCTATTACTACAACACATATAAAATGCTGGGCATCCCTGAACATTATACCTATATTGCTTTTAGGGTCACATTCAAAAGGTTGACTCTTAGTATCTACTAAGGCTGAGCAGTCTCATTCTCTATGACACAGCAATTCCACTCCCAGGTGTTTCCCCACTGAAATGCACATTCATGTCCATCAATAGATAATTTCTTGAATGTTCAGAGCACTATTCCTAACAGTCCCAAACTGGGAACTACCAAATGTCCATAGGCAGTAAAACTGTCAAATAATTTTACGATCACAAAATGGAATACAATTTAGTAGTGATAATGACCAAACTACAACTACACCCAACAATACTGATGAATCTCACAAACATAAAGTTGAGTGAAAGCAGACAGACACTAAAGAAAACACACTGAAGGATTCAGTCCCATAAAATACAGACAGAAAAAAACTAACCCTTTTTGTTGGAACCAGGATAGAGTACCTTTAGAGAAGGGGAAAGTACCTGGAGAAGGAATGAAGGTGGTTTCTGGGCGGCTGGTAATGTTTCTGGATCCAAGTGCTTGTTATACTGGTATGTTCGGATTGTGAAAATTCATTGAACTGTACGTTATCGTTCATTAAAACTTTTTTGTTTTGCTTTTTAATTACTATGGAGAGGCTGGAATTCTTGGAATTCTTCCTAAAGTCGTTCAGCTCTGGTTTTACTACCAGTCGATTACTTGAATATCAACAAGTGAGAGTGGTTCGAGGCCTAGAAGCATCCTCTGGGTCCGCAGGTTCGGCACCACTTCTAGAGCCGTCCGTGAGCTCCCTTACCCGGGCCAGGAGAGCCACCTGGTGGTGCTTTTACCTCAAGACCAGTCCCGGACACGTGGTCCACGAGTCTGAAGAGTCCAGGCGACTCCAGAGGCGACTCAGCCACCGACTGCTCCCGGAGCCTGAGAACAACTGACCCAGTCGGACCTGCCGGCGCGCTTCCCAGAGGCAGGGACGGGATTCCGGCACCGGCCTGAGCTTCCCTGATCCGGGTCTGGACCGCAATAGCACCCGGCCGGGATGACGGCAACCGTGAGGCTGGAGCCCGCCGGCCGCTGCCGCTGGGACGAGCCCGTACGCATCGTCGTGCGCGGCCTGGTCCCGCGGCAGCCAGTCACGCTGCGCGCATACCTGCGCGACGAGAAGGGGACGCTCTTCCGGGCCCACGCGCGATACTGCGCCGACGCCCGAGGCGAGGTGGACCTGACGCGCGCGCCCGCGCTGGGCGGCAGCTTCGTGGGGCTCGAGCCCATGGGACTCCTCTGGGCCCTGGAGCCGGAGAAGCCTTTTTGGCGGTTTCTGAAGCGGGACGTGCAGACGCCCTTCGCCGTGGAGCTCGCGGTGCTCGACGGCCACGAGCCGGAGGGCGGGCGGCTCCTGGGCCGGACGGTGCACGAGCGCCACTTCCTTCCCCCCGGGGTGCGGCGGGAGCCGGTGCGCGCGGGCCGGGTGCGCGCCACGCTCTTCCTTCCCCCAGGTGAGCCTGGGCTGCTGGGGGTGCGGGAGCGTGTCCTCTGGGCCACCAGTGGTTTCTGGTACTGCTTCAGGGGAGTTTGTCTCGGAGACACGGTAAGAGCAACTGACGTTGGCTGAATCAGTGGCCGCACAACCAAGATAGGTTATTTTGATGTGTTAGGCTCTGTGGTATTCATTTTGTTTGCATAATCTCACTTAATCTCTATAATATTCCAATGAGGTGGCTACTGTTATACAGATTGAAAAAAAACAGGGTCAAGGTGGGTAGGCTTGTTTACTTTGCTACTAACTCCCTGACAGATCTCTACAGGCATCAGCTCTACAGGTCTTAAAAAAAATGACGACGGTTAAGGAAACAATTACCATGTTGCCTTTCCCTAGTGTCCTGAGTACACTGGGCTTCTTCTGCACCTCTTTTATGTTCCTCTCTACCGCAGATCACACTTCAGACTTCACTGCCTTCCTCACCTAAAGTTATCTCTAAGTATTTTTCTTTCCTCGTCTCTCTAGATAGCTGAAATATGATACACACAAAAAAGCTAAGGGTTGATGGAACACAACATAAAGCTTTGTTTCAAGATACTTAATTCTATGTCCAATCCTTTAACAGAACACTGAACCACACACTCTAAAATGTGAAATTCCTCCTCCTGTGATATACTCATTAATGAAAGACTTTGTTACTCTCTTTTACAACCACAGATTCTTAGAACCTTGAAGACAATTTATCAAAGAATCATATGGAGGGTAAACTCATCAATGAGAAGGTACCTTGTAGATTTTCCTCCCACCAAGGAACTTGTATCCCTTTTCAAGAGTAACTCAGGGAGCTGTTTTCCTTCCTTGGATTCACAGGAACCCACTAAATAATTTAGAAAGATCTCTTAAAGAAAAGCAAATTCTTTAAATTATATCATACCTTTCCATTATAATATTCCCTTCTCTAGGACCTGGACCTTTCCCAGGGATCATTGACCTCTTTGGTGTTGGAGGTGGTCTATTGGAATATCGAGCCAGCCTTCTGGCTGGCCACGGCTTTGCCACATTGGCTCTAGCTTATTACGACTTTGAAGATCTCCCCAAGGAATTTGACAGCATAAACATGGACTACTTTGAAGAAGCCCTGTGCTACATGCTTCAACACTCTGAGGTTCTCCTAATGTCCTTTATTGTATCATTTTCTCTAGATAGATTTCCAGAGCGTGTTGCTTTGCACTCACCTGTGCCACGTGCGCTAATGTTGCTCCACTCTTCTTTCAGAGGTTTCTTTTGGAGACTTCCTTGACTTTATGCTTACTTCCACTTTCTCTGTCAGATGGATTAATAATGCTGAATTAATCGTAAAAAGCGTGTGAGGTTTTATTTAAAGGAATTGTTTAGTAATATTAAAATTCCTTTCGTTATGGAGCTCCTAATTTGTTAGCTTTCCATGCTTGTTTTTAATCTTTTTCTGATGTCAGTATATCCTCAGATTTTGATCAGAACTTACCCACCAATTTCAGAAACTAACTACTATTTAATTGGACTCTGAAGTATTACTTTGTATATGTTAATCATTTGCTGATCTATTTGGATGGGGTCTGATGAATGATTCACTTCTTGGGACAGAACTTGGTTCCACACAGTTAGATACCCTGGCATGTTGAGACTTTGCTCATGCTCACCCGAATGAAGCCGTGAATTTAACAGGATCCATGACAGCAATCTTTAGTGGATGATTCTCTGGAACGAATATAACCAATTCCCAAATTTATCAGTGAGTTTAAGATTTGTTTGCCATGTGTCCTGCCAGATCTTCTTTACTACATGGAAAGAAATTCCTATTAACTGAGGCTGATTCTCTTATAGCCAATTCACAAATTTAAACTAATGGCATCTGTAGTTGCATTTAGAAAAACATTTTTCTATTGGGTAGGTTCTTGACTCTTCTCCTTTCTTTTCTTCCAGGTAAAGGGCCCAGGCATTGGGCTTCTGGGCATTTCTTTAGGGGCTGATATTTGTCTTTCCATGGCCTCATTTTTGAAGAACGTCTCAGCCACAGTTTCCATCAATGGATCTGGGTTCAGTGGAAACAAAAGTATATACTACAAGGAGACTTGCATCCCACCATTGGGCCATGACTTGAGAAGAATCAAGATAAATTTCTCAGGCCTCCTGGACATTGTGGATATACGGAATGATATTGTAGGAGGGCATGAGAACCTCAGCATGATTCCAATAGAGAAGGCCCAGGGGCCTATCCTCTTCATCGTTGGTCAGGATGACCATAACTGGAGGAGTGAGTTATATGCCCAAATAGCCTCTGAACGGTTACAGGCCCATGGAAAGGAAAAACCCCAGATCATCTCTTACCCTGGGACTGGGCATTACATCGAGCCTCCTTACTTCCCCTGGTGCCCAGCTTCCCTGCACAAATTACTGAAACAGCCTGTGATCTGGGGTGGGGAGCCCAGGGCTCATTCTAAGGCCCAGGTTGATGCT
Organism: Rhinolophus sinicus; assembly: GCF_036562045.2. NCBI lineage: Eukaryota > Metazoa > Chordata > Mammalia > Chiroptera > Rhinolophidae > Rhinolophus > Rhinolophus sinicus. Next base: position 24,845,575 of record NC_133753.1, on the reverse strand, counting down.
TGGAAGCAGATTCTAACCTTCTTCTACACACATCTTGGAGGTAACTGGAAGGGTGCTTCCCCCAAATTGTAATGCATTGCTCTACTGTTGACATGAGAGATACAAGGTCAGATTTTAGTGCTTAATAATCTTATATGAATCAGTTTCTCCCTAAATAATGAAAAATTCATGTCATTGGTATTAATTATGTATTTTAGGTAACTTTTTTGAATAAGTTATTTTTCCACTAATTTTATTAATGTAACACCTGCCTACTGTAGAAGATTAATTGGAGGTATACAACACAAAAAAGTAAAAAGCATACTATTAAGATTTATGTTTTCGTCTATTTTTTTTACTTAACACTTTGAGCCATAGACGAAATTTGAAGCAAAACAAATACTGGGTTACTTTTACCATCACTGGGAGAGAATGGCCATCCAGTGTTTGTGGCCAAAAGTAGACAGAGAAGCGTTGATACAAGGAAAGCTAGATTGACCTTTTCCTCATCCTTAGAGAGGAGCAGCTGGGGTCAAGAATGGGAGCATCCGTCTCTAGAATAGTTAAGTCTAAAGTCTGTTCCAAAGGTGAGTGACAATGACCTATTTTCCTTCTTGCTTCCTGGATCTTAAGAATAGACTTTGGAAGATCATAGTGTAACATTTTTGGAGCCATTATTCCTTACTTTCCTTGATATCCGGGCTACAAAGCATTTTGTAAGTGTATTTGAAGAGATAATGGCTGAAACTTTTCCAAAACTGACAGACATGAAGCCACATATTCAAGAAGCAGTATGTCCTAGTCAGCAAGGGCTGCCATAACAAAATAGCATAGACTGGGTGTCTTAAATAACTGACAGTTTTTTCTCCCAGTTCTGGAGGCTGAAAGGCCAAGATAAAGGTGCCAACAGATTCATTTCCTGATGAGGGCCTCTTCCTGGCATACAGATGGCTGCCTTGTCCCTGTGTCCTCACATGGTGGGAGTTGCGGGGGGAAGGGAGAAGGAGGGGAGAGAATGCTCTGGTTTTTCTTCCTTTTTTTGTAAGGATACTAATCCCATTGTTGGGGCTTCACTCTCATAACATTTACTTCTAATTATCTCCCAAAGGCCTCAAATACCTCACCTTGAGGATTGGGATTTCAACATATGAATTTTGGGGGGACATAAACATTCACTGTATAATAACTATAGACCTCAATCAAAATAAATACAAAGAAAACCAAACTTACATCACAGAAAAACCACTTGTGGCAGTTTTGTAACATACTCATAGCCATAAATTCTTCGACATTTCTCTCATCACGAGGTGGGAGATCTATGTCCCTTCCCCTCAACTGCGGATGGACTTCTGACTGCTTCAGTCAGTACAGTAGAGAAGAGCTGATGCTATGTAACTTCAGAGGCTAGGTCATAAAAGGTGAAGATACCACCTTGTTTGCTGGGAACACTTTGGTCTTAGAGCCCTGAGCCACCATGTAAGACATTTGACTACTTTGAGGTTATGCTGTGAGGAAGCCCAAAACATGGAGAGGCCAACTGTAGGCATTTCCTGTGATTGTCCCACTAGAGCTCAGCCTTTTGGTCATCTCAGCCCAGGTTCTAGATATGGGAGAGAAAAATCCTCCAGATGATTCTAGCCCCCCGTCATTTGAATCTTCCCAGTGAAGGCTTCAGATATCCTGAAGCAGAGAAATGTCATCCTGTCCAATTTGTGGATTTGTGAGCAAAATAAATCATTTTGTGGGACTATGTTTTGGGATATGTTTTCAGTTGTCTTGCTGTGTGGAAAAAGACAAAACAAAACACAAAACAGTGGCTTAAAACAATTTATTTTTCTCAGAAGTCTGCAAATTGGGCAGGACTCAGTAGAAGCTGGATCACCTCTGTTCCAATTGGCATTGGCTGGGGATGTACGTTCAAGATGATCACTCCCATGGCAGGGAGGTTGGTACTGGCTGTCAGCTGGGAACTCAGGCAGGGCTGTCGGTTTCTCGTTTTCACTGGCTACTGGACTGGGTCCCAAGAGTGGGCATCCCAAGAGAGCAAGGCAGAATTGCATGGCATTCTTTTGACCTAGTCTTGGAAGCTACACAGCAACATTCCTGCCATACTTTATTAGCCAAGACAGTCATAAAGACCAACCCAAGTTCAAGGAGGACATAGATTCCACTTCTTGAAAGGAGAGTTGGCAAAGTTCTAGAAGAACATGTGGAATGGGAAATATTGTAACTATCTTTGGAAAATCTGCCTTCTGGTTCATATTTCTCCCATACATAAAACATACCCATCATTCTTCCAAGGTTCCCAAAAAATCTCATTCCATGATAGCATCATACCAGGTTTAAGGTCCCAGACTGCATCATCTCTTCATCTATATCCAGTTCAGGTACAGATGAAGCTCCTCAGGTTCAGTTTCTTGGGTATACCATGTTTCCGTGAAAATAAGATCTAGCTGGACAATCAACTCTAATGTGTCTTTTGGAGCAAAAATTAATATAAGACCCAGTATTGTATTACATTACATTACATAATACCAGGTCTTATAGTAAAATAAGCTGTCGGTTTCAATTAGAGCTGATTGTCCGGCTAGGTCTTATTTTCGGGGAAACATGGTAGCTCCTTGAATATAATTCTTCTCAATCTGAAGACCTGTGAACTACAGAAAAACAACTACACACACACACAGAACACAAAGGTGGGATAGGTATGGGGAAAATGGGAGGCACACAACAGTCACCGGCCTCTAGAAATTTTGAAATCTAGCTGAGAACATGTTGCTAATTCTTACACTGGTGCTCTGTTTACTCTCCATGAGTTGTTCTCTGTAGTTCTTGATTTCATCCTCCAAGTTGAAACCTTTATTTTCCATAAGAGAACTGAATTTGCAACTAAAAAGCTTCCTCAATCTGCTTCCTAGATAAAAAAGATAGGAGTCCAAAGATCTCTTTTTATTTTGCACACTCTCCTTTTGTTCAAGTTCATAGTGCTTCCACCAGCACAGTTCTCTTAAGCACTGCGTGGTTTTTCTAAAAATCATACTGGTTAACTTCATGAGACAAAACACACCACTGCACATCTGTTTGGGATCAGAACTTTTCTGTGTTGGACTCCCTGTGAAGATGCTGTAGGACCACACCCATAAGAAGCCCAGAATCCTTACTATTTAATAAGATCAGCTAGGCATACTTTAAAGTCTTCAGAGGGTCTTTCAGTCAATCTGAAAGTTCTATCCTGAAGCAATATCTTGAATCTTCTGAGGTCTTTACAAAGGACCTCCCACAAACATATCCTGGATTTGACTTTGGTCTGATGTCCTTTCTTAAAGAATAATTTGCCATCTGAGCGGCTGGGAATGAGAAACAGTATTACTGTCAAACTTATCAGTTTAACAATATGAGCCTGGTTCCTTCATATTTAACAGTTCATTCTTTAGCTCACCTCTTCCTCTTGCATTTTATCAGAGGCAGCAAAAAGTAGCCAGGTGACACTTTCATAACCCTGCTGGGAAATCACCTTAGCTAGATTATTGAATTCATTAGGTATATTTTCCATTTTTCACATTACTGCAGGTATCAGTATTTCCTTCAGCTTCCAGTCAATTTTTCTTGCTTTCCTTTAAGCCCTCAATGATAGCCTTCATGGGGCCTGTTAGGCCTTCACTAACAACAGTCTCCTTGAAGCGCTTCTAGTTTTCACCTGCGCCCCAATCCGAAAGCCAACTGTGACTCCTGTGCATATGGATTTCTCCACAGGTTGCTTGAGCTTTCTCACAGCATAATATCTGGGTTTCAAGAATGAATGTTGTGAGAGAAAGGCAGAAATACGTGGCATTTATTATTATCTTGTTTTGGAAGTCACATAGCATCACTTCTCAACTGTACTGTATTGGTTGAGGCAGACACACAGATCTCAGGTGCAAGGAAAGTGGACTTGGCTCTTATCTACTAGGGAAAGGGCAAGGTTCTAGAACAGCATGGGGGATGGGAATTATTTGTTGCAGTCATCTGTGGAAAATGCAATCTGTCCACAAAATTGTTTGTTATAACACTGCTGAAAAGAAAGACAAAGATAAAAAAAGTCTTACCAGGAGCCACAGAGAAAAAGACAACCTTCAAATGAGCAACAATAAATCTAACAACTGACTTTTCAACAGCGATAATGGAAACCAGAAACCATTGAAATGAAATCTTCAAAGTGCTGAGTGAAAACATGACAACCTAGAAGCCTATGTTAGCAAAATAGATCCTTAAATATAAAAATTTATTCTTCATAAGTTTATTGAGTCAAATAAGTTTAATAAATCATTTTCAGGAAAATAAAAATTGAAATGTTCTAATTAATTAATATAGCATAACTATAATGAACCCTCAATGGACTCGCCTGTATCTTGCGATAGCATGTGTTTTCCGAATTGCAATTCTTCTGCCATTCCTGAA